>NC_057808.1:342893148-343212476 GCF_018294505.1 Triticum aestivum | reverse complement strand
TACGCCGTCGGTGAGCACCCCCTGCCCATCCGAGCTACTCCACCCGCACCGCCACTTCATCTCGCACCTCCCTGACATTCTCTCGTCGCCCAGGAACCGCCGGAGCCATCGCCCCCAAGTTTGACCGCCGCTCGCCGGAGCTGCAGCTCACCAGGGAGCCGCCGTTGTTGCCCCGATCGCCACAGTCGCCCCCGAGCTCGACTGACTCCATCACCGACCTCCCGTCGAGCTGTCGCACCCGCCCGACGACTTCGCCGCCGCCCCGGACCACCGGAGCACCTCCGCCACCAACGCCCGAGCCCACCTCGCCGTCGACCTCCGCTGTAAGCCACCAGACTCCCCTCCACTGTTGGATCTTGCTTGTACGGCTTAGATTAGAAGAGTGAAGGGGTACGTTTTTTAAAAAAAGCCGGTTTAGTGCGGTTCAGATCAAACCAGTAGATCGGTTTTAGTCAAAAAAAAACAAACGCACGTGTACGCCCTGTTAAGTTGCGCCTGGGCGCTCTTTAGTTTCAGATCGCACACCCCATAAGCCCAGTAGCGCATGTTAGTTTTTTTTCTGTTATTTACGTTCTGTTTTAAAAACAGAAAAGTTCCAATCTTGTAAAATATGTTTCTCTTAGGTTTTCAATATTTTTAGTTGATTCTTTTTTTGTTAGCTTGCAAATTTGTTGTAGTTTCTGTAGAAAATATGTTTAGCCATGTTTAAATTATTAGAAATAGTTTTATATTATATTTAGACAGATTAGTTTTTCTGCCATAAATTGAGTTAGGATTTTTTTAGTGATTTTTTTGCTACTGCTTAGTTTTGACCATGCCTAGCAGTAGGAACTTGTTTGGGTATTTTAGATTTAATAAACAATTAGTTTTATGTCGAAATCAAGTTTTTCTTGTTTATTTAGCTAGCTACTGTTTCCCTACTGTTCTAGTTAGTAAATAATTTTATTTTTATTATGTTATAGTTTATTTTAGATTAGTTTCTGTAGCTACAGAGGAGGAACTTTTATTTACGGTAGAATAAATTTTTTTTTTTCTTTGCTAGGATTGTTTTAGGCATAATAGGAGTTCTATAATAGCTTTTGATGTGATTCTTTTTGCTACAAGTTTGTATGATGTTTTCCCTTCTGCTAGTTAGCAAAACCAATGCTTAGGTTCTGTTAAGAAAAGTTTTAGTTGTGTAAAACTATTTCTTAGTTGTTGCTTGATATGATGAAAACCTTGATTTGCTTTCTCCGAGTTTTTCATTGGTTTTGGTTTGAGTGCTTCGGTGTTTTACTTCAACTTGCTGTTATGTTATATTGTGCTATACTTATTTGTGCTATTGTTTGACTCGGTAGAATTCCCGGAGTGCGAAGCCTGCTATTACGAGTCGCTAGCTTTCGAAGACCGTTAGCCAGGCAAGTCATTTGATCATGTTTTTACAATACCTATGATTCTATTGCATTAGAGTTATACCTCCCCACCATGCATGCAGTAGGAGAATTTTGTTAAGTTATGTTCTTGAGTAGTATCATGAGGTAGGATGAACCCTTCTCCCTTGTTACCGATGCCCCGGACGATGTAGTTGATTGCTATGCTTTAGTAGACGGGGTTGGTTGAGTGATTCATAAGGGAGATGCGAGAGTCAAGATGATGACAACCCCATGACGTCAAGCTCAAGATGGACTTCAAAATTCACTACTGGGTGGAGGACGGTTGACGGGCACCCTGGAGAAACCAGCGGATGGCCGGGATGCATGGAGAAGCGCCATGACATCTTGCAGAAAGCTTCACCTAGCCACGAATTGACGGATGGATACCCCATTGACCGGAAGCTTACCTGTGCAGCCGCAAGCCATTATGGGCTCCTGCTTGGTTGACCCTAGGCGTGACTCTGGCCGGACGGTGCTACGAGATGTAGAAGAACGGTAGGATTGGATGGCACCGGCAGTTGCCCAGAGGAACTCTTCGGAAGACCCTGTTTCATTCATCCCGTCTTCAAACACTAGGCAGTGCGAAGACTTAAAGGAGGGAACGATTCTTGCGGGTAAAGTGCACAAACCTCTGCAGAGTAACAACATAATCGATTAGCCGTGTCCCCGGTTACGGACAAATGAGCCTCTGGAATTGGAGTATTTCGGAAATCTCAACATCGAACTTAATAAATTAATTGAGGGGTTATTTAATATTTGGGAATGAGACATTGGTTGGCGGAACCATCTCAATAACTACCAACATTTTGTAGTAATTGCAAACAAGTCCTTGTTGTAGGGGAAAACCGACTTTTTCGCAAAACAATGAAACTTAGAGCCCCACAACCAAATTGCATATAGTATTAGTAATTTTATTGTTGTTCTCTCTTCATGACTTGCCGGCATATTCAAAATGCTGACCTACACGGCTGCAACATCTTATGTTGCAGAGGAATTTTCCGATCAGGAGTGAGGCTACGATCCACGCTTGGCGATTGCCCTATGGAGTCGGATGGACTTGCTATTCGTCTACGTTTCCGTAACTTTATTTAGTTTATTTCTCACGAGTTGGCCTTCGGCCGAATTTATTATGATGTAATAAAGACTCGATATGAGAATCGTGTAATAAATTCGGGTGTGATTGAACTTTGAATCTTTGCATCAATGTACTGTGTGTGCCAGCATGATCTTAGGATGGTACAGCTACACAGAGACTTGACCGATTTCGGGTCGGATCGCTACAGAGATGGTATTCAGAGCACACGCTGACCGTAGGACGTAACCCCTAGGATCAGAAAGCCATAGGAAAAGATGACCGCCGAGTTCATTTCTGACTTCTCTCCGATTTTCAACATTCTAGATGACCGCCGAGTTCATTTCTGACTTCTCTCCGATTTTATGTCCTTATGATTCCGTAATTCTCCCCTGTTCATTTCTGACTTCTCTCCGATTTTCAACATTCTAGATGACCGCCGAGTTCACCCCAGTTCTGCTACCGGAGTTTTGCCAGCCAGATGAGACGATGCTTCTCGGCAAGAAGCTGGTTCAGATCGTGAAGAAGCTGAAGATTGCTCTACCCTCAATCACCAGGAAGCCTACCAATGCACTTCCGACATATACCCGCTACAGGATTAAGGTGCACATTCCAGGGAGGACCTTCGGAGGACATTCAGAGCCCATTGACTTTGAGTTTACCGATTTCACTTGGATCCTCGGAAGAGACATGGCGATTTATCCTGCACTTGGACATCTCCGAGAAGAGTACAGGGCCGAGCTCGACCCATCAGACCGCGCCATGATTTCTCGCAGAGCTAGGAATGGAGATATCATCCGTACCGTAGAGGAAGACTCCATTCTTTCATATATCCAAGACTTGGAGAGTCTCATCAGGAACCGGGAAATCCAGACGCGCCGAAACTCGAAGGTACACAGGAGGCTGTTGTTCCGTGAACTGGAACTAGAGGAGAAGGCACGCGCGGACTTCCTTGAACATGAAGAAGAAGTCAAGGATTTTATGGATAGAATCGAGGACCGGGATAAATATATTGCCACACTGGAGGAGAAGATGGACCTTGGAGAAGACCTTTTTCCGAGTGGAGATGATGGACCCCTCGTGAGCAATGACCAGGATTATGAAGAGAGCTCCACCGAAGGAAGCCGCAAGAGGAGACGACGCACCAGAGGACGCCGCACCGGAGGACGCAAAATAATTGATGAAGACATTTAGTCGACCGCCATGTTATTTCTTTTTTCTCGTCGATCAGTTAGGCCGTTATTTTTGATTAGTCGCGAGATTTTGTAATCCGAGATGGAACCTTGTTTGAGATGAATGAATAAATGATTGGTGTGATTATGATTGTGTATTCATATGGGTAGTGCTATTTTCTCATTAGACCCTTGTTCTATTATAATTTCTCATCCACTCCAAAACACTAGATGCCTCCGAGACGTGACCCCGGTTTCAACTTTCCACCGGAGCTCACCCAGCTGATCCAGCAGCAGAATGCCCTGATGCAGATGCTCATCCAGAACCAGAACAACAACAACAACAACAACAATCCACCGCCACCACCCCCTGTTGACAACTTGACCCGCTTCCTAAGGCTGAATCCGCCAGTGTTCTCTAGCAGCACTGAGCCGATTGTGGCCGATGATTGGCTCCGCAAGGTCGGAAGGGAGTTAGCCACTGCTGGATGCACAGATGCAGAGAAGGTGCGTTTTGCCGCACATCAGCTTGATGGACCTGCAGCTTCTTGTTGGGAGAACTACACCGCCACTTATCCGGCCGCCACCGTGACATGGGCTGAGTTCCAGCAGGCTTTCCGCACCGCTCATGTCTCAGCTGGATCCATGAGTCTGAAGAAGCGTGAGTTCCGCAACTTACGCCAGGGGAACCGTACTGTGGGGCAGTACGTGGATGAGTTCAGCAAATTATCTCGCTATTCCCCAGATGATGTGGCCACAGATGCCGCAAAGCAAGAGAAGTTTCTCGAGGGACTCAATGATGAGCAAGGAATGCAGCTAATGGTGGCTACCTTCAACAACTACCAGGAGCTGGTAGACAAGGCCACCATACTTGAAGGCAAGCAGCAGCAGATTGATAGCCGCAAGCGGAAGTATGGCCAGGGGAAGTACAACTCCGGAGCTCAGCAGAAGCTGCGTTATGCCCCATACTCGGGAGGACATACCTATCACACCCATCGAGGACATAATCATGGAGGACATAACCACGGAGGGAATGGGAACAATCGCAACCACGACAACAACTCCAAGTCAAGTAATGGAGGCAATGGCAGCCAGCACCGTCCTGCTCCGGCTCAGAAGGATCTGAGTCATATCACCTATTTCAAGTGCGAGAAGACAGGACACTATGCCACCGATTGTCCGGAGGCCAAGCAGAGGAATGGAAACGGCAACGGCAATGGAAGCTCAGCAAAGAAGCCCAACCCTTTTCCTCGTGCTCAGGTGAATCACCTTGACATGGAGGACGTCTATGATCAGCCAGACACTGTAGTTGGTAAGTTTTTATTAAATTCACATCCAGTATTGGTACTCTTTGATTCCGGTGCAACGCATTCATTCATATCAAGGGTAGTTGTGGAAAAGTATGGGTTGCCCACTAGAACCCTTAGAACCCCTCTTCAGGTCACTTCCCCAGGAGGAGAGATGACGGCAGGCTTAGGCTGTCATTCGACCCTCAGCATCGGAAACCATGATTTTCCCGTAGACCTAATAGTATTGGAATCCCAGAGTTTGGACGTAATCCTAGGCATGGATTGGTTGACCAAGTTTGAAGGAAACATCGACTGTGCCCGCAAGACGATTTTGCTCACCACCCCGGAGCAGAAGAGGATCAAGTATGTATCCAGATGCACACCGATGATGAATCGGGTGAATTCCCTCACAGGAGTTGTTCAGGAGGAAGTGCCCGTAGTGCAAGATTTTCCCGATGTGTTTCTAGAGGAATTACCAGGAATGCCATCAGACAGAGACATTGAGTTTTTGATTGAGTTATTGCCCGGCACAGCCCCAATATCCAAGAGACCCTATCGGATGCCCTCGAATGATTTGGAAGATATCAAGAAGCAAATTAAGGAGCTATTGGAGAAAGGATATATTCGCCCAAGCTCATCACCTTGGGGAGCCCCAGTTCTTTTGGTAGAGAAGAAGGATGGAACCCTGAGAATGGTTGTGGATTATCGTTCATTGAACGATGTGACCATCAAGAACAAGTACCCTCTGCCGATGATTAACGATTTATTTGATCAACTAGTTGGAACCAAGGTATTCTTCAAGATCGATCTTCGATCAAGGTATCATCAGTTGAAGATTCATGAACAGGATATACCCAAAACAGCTTTCACCACCAGGTATGGTTTATATGAGTATACCGTCATGTCATTCGGATTGACTAATGCCCCTGCGTATTTCATGAGCATGATGAACAAGGTATTTATGGAATATCTGGACAAGTTTGTCGTGGTGTTCATTGATGACATATTGGTTTTCTCCAAGAGCGAGGAAGAGCATAAGGAACATCTGCGTCTAGTTCTGGAGAAACTCCGGGAACATCAGTTATATGCCAAGTTCAGAAAATGTGAATTTTGGCTGAAGGAAGTCGGATTCCTCGGACATGTTATTTCAGGAGAAGGAATAGCAGTCGAGCCCACCAAGGTCGAATCGGTCACCAACTGGCAGCCCCCCACCTCAGTCAAGGAGATCTACAGTTTTCTCGGACTCGCAGGATATTATCGGAGGTTTATTGAGAATTTCTCCAAGATTGCCAAGCCCATGACTGAGCTGTTGAAGAAGGAAGCCAAGTACATTTGGACCGAGGATTGTGAAGCCAGTTTTCAGGAGCTGAAGAAACGTTTGGTTACCGCCCCGGTGCTAATTTTGCCGGACATACACAAGGATTACCAAGTATATTGTGATGCTTCTCGTCAAGGACTCGGAGGAGTGCTCATGCAGGAAGGAAAAGTTGTAGCTTATACCTCCAGACAGCTACGACCTCACGAGATGAATTATGCCACACACGATTTGGAGTTAGGAGCCGTAGTGCACGCACTCAAGACCTGAAGACATTTCCTTGTCGGAAACAGTTGTGATGTTTACACGATCATAAGAGCCTGAAGTATATTTTCACGCAGAAGGAATTGAACCTCAGGCAGAGGAGATGGCTTGAATTGATCAAGGACTATGGCATGAGATTGCATTATCACCCAGGGAAGGCAAATGTTGTAGCAGATGCCTTGAGCCGTAAAAGTTATGTGAACACCCTCATAGCTGGAGGATTACCTCCGGAATTAGCCGACGATCTCAGAGAGCTCCGACTGGAGATAGTACCGAGAGGATTTGTCGCCACCTTGGATATACAGTCCACTCTGACCGAAAGAATCCGTGAAGCCCAGAAGATAGACAAGGAAATTGCAGAGATAAAGGAAAAGATGAGTAACGGAAAGGCTAAAGGTTTTCGTGAAGATGAGCACGGAACTTTATGGTTTGAGGATCGCATCTATGTGCCTAATGACCCAGAGGTTAGGAAGTTAATTCTTCAGGAGGCCCATGATTCACCGTACTCAATTCACCCAGGCAACACCAAGATGTATCTGGATTTGAAGGAAAGTTTCTGGTGGACAGGTATGAAGAAGGATATTGCTGAGTATGTAGCAGTATGCGATGTTTGTCAGCAAGTAAAGGCGGAACATCAGAAGCCGGCAGGGTTACTTCAACCTTTGCCGATACCCGAGTGGAAATGGGAAAAACATGGAATGGATTTTATTACAGGATTACCGAGGACCCGTTCAGGTTATGATTCTATCTGGGTAGTGGTTGATCGCTTGACCAAGGTAGCTCATTTCATTCCCGTGAAGACCACATATACCAGCGCTAAGTTAGCCAAGATATACATGACCAGGATCGTATGTCTGCATGGAGTTCCGAGGAGTATCGTGTCAGATAGAGGAACACAATTTACCTCAAAGTTTTGGAATCAGTTTAATGAAACTTTGGATACGAGGCTGGAGTTCAGTACAACTTTTCATCCGCAGACAGATGGACAGACCGAGAGAGTCAACCAGATTTTGGAGGATATGTTGAGAGCCTGTGCGCTAGACTATGGGTCTAGCTGGGATGACAACTTGCCATATGCAGAGTTCTCGTACAACAACAACTATCAGACCAGTCTGAAGATGGCCCTTTCGAAACTCTATATGGAAGGAGGTGTGGAACACCATTGCTGTGGGATGGTGTTGGAGACCGAAAACTTTTTGGTCCCGGTCTTATCAGAGACTCCGAAGAGAAGGTCAAGCTGATTCGAGATAGACTCAAGATAGCCCAGTCGAGACAGAAGAGTTATGCCGACAGTACACGCAAGGAGATAACGTATGAAGTTGGAGACCGAGCATATCTCCGTGTGTCCCCACTTCGTGGAATCAAGAGGTTTGGTGTTAAAGGAAAGTAGGCACCCAGGTTCATTGGCCCCTACAAAATCCTCGAACGTCGTGGAGAAGTTGCTTACAAGCTGGAATTGCCGGAAGGATTGTCCGGAGTTCACGATGTCTTCCATGTTTCTCAGCTGAAGAAATGCCATGCTGATGGCCGAAATTCCGTTGAGAGACACAGTGCCCCTAGAGGCCATACAACTCGACAGTGGTCTGACTTATGAGGAGAAACCCGTCCGAATTCTCGAGACTACAAACAGAGTCACCCGCAGCAAGATCATCAAGTTTTGCAAGGTTCTGTGGAGTCATCATTCCGAGGAGGAAGCCACCTGGGAGCGAGAAGAAGACCTCCGCCGAGACCACCCGCACCTATTTGCTAGCCAACCCGAATCTCGAGGGCGAGATTCATCTTAAGGTGGGTAGGTTTGTAACATCCCAAATTTCCCATTTGGAATGTTTTACAATTATAGCTAAGCATCTATGCATATTGCTTGAATTGAGTGACATTTGAATTATTTCAAAGGCTTTTGAGTTTGTTGGAATTTGGATTCAAATTGGCAGTTGAATTTATTTCAAACAATGCCTGACAAATACTTGAGCAAAAGTAAGAGAGGAGTAAACATGGCACTCCAAAAATGTCAGAAGAAAAATATTGCCAAAAAGTTTGAATTCAAATTTGAATTTTATTTGGGATTTCCAGAAAATTGTTTTTTTTAGTTTGAGATTTGCCCCTGGAAAAATGTCCACGTTGTAGGATTAATTCCCCTGAGAATTTTGATATATATATATATGTCCTATATAAGAATATTATACGTTTATCTATAATTAGTTTTCTCTCTCTCTCTCTGGTAATTCAAAAAAAAGGAGAAAAGACCCAGGCGCGAGCCAGGCCAACCGGCCCAGCCGACGCCCGAGCCGCAGCCCACTAGCGCCGAGCCAGCCTGCTCCCGCCGCACCGCGCCGACCCCGTTCCGATCGGCCGCCCGATCGCTCTCCCTCTCTCTCGATCTCTCTCCCCCTCACTGACCCGTCGGCCCCACCCTATCCCTAACCCCTCGCCCACGACACCGCGCCAGAGCGCGTTCGCCGCCGCCGCCGCGTCCGAGTTCCACGGGATCACGATCCCGAGACGCCCCCTCGCCCAAGACTACGCCCTATAAAAGGCCAAGCCCCTCCTCTCTCGAACCCCTTAAACCCTACGCCCGAAACCCACCAGAGCCGTCGCCCTCTCCGTTCGCATCTCGCCGCCGCCACCTCTGTTCGCCGCCACTTACGCCGTCGGTGAGCACCCCCTGCCCATCCAAGCTACTCCACCCGCACCGCCACTTCATCTCGCACCTCCCTGACATTCTCTCGTCGCCCAGGAACCGCTGGAGCCGTCGCCCCCAAGCTTGACCGCCGCTCGCCAGAGCTGCAACTCACCAGGGAGCCGCCGCCGTTGCCCCGATCGCCACAGTCGCCCCCGAGCTCCACTGACTCCATCCCCGACCTCCCCTTGAGTTTCCGCACCCGCCCGACGACTTCGCCGCCGCCCCGGACCACCGGAGCACCCCCGCCACCAACGCCCGAGCCCACCTCGCCGTCGACCGCCGCTGTAAGCCACCGGACTCCCCTCCACCGTTGGATCTCGCTTGTACAGCTTAGATTAGAAGAGTGAAGGGGTACGTTTTTTTTAAAGCCGGTTTAGTGCGGTTCAGATCAAACCAGTAGATCCGTTTTAGTCACAAAAAAACAAACACACGTGTACGCCCTGTTAAGTTGCGCCTGGGCGCTCTTTAGTTTCAGATCGCACACCCCATAAGCCTAGTAGCGCCTGTTAGTTTTTTTTCTGTTATTTACGTTCAGTTTTAAAAACAGAAAAGTTCCAATCTTGTAAAATCTGTTTCTCTTAGGTTTTTAATATTTTTAGTTTATTCTTTTTTTGTTAGTTTGCAAATTTGTTGTAGTTTCTGTAGAAAATATGTTTAGCCATGTTTAAATTATTAGAAATAGTTTTATATTAGATTTAGACAGATTAGTTTTTCTGCCATAAATTGAGTTAGGATTATTATTTTTTAGTGATTCTTTTTGCTACTGCTTAGTTTTGACCATGCCTAGCAGTAGGAACTTGTTTGGGTATTTTACATTTAATAAACAATTAGTTTTATGTCGAAATCAAGTTTTTCTTGTTTATTTAGGTAGCTACTGTTTTCCTAATGTTCTAGTTAGTAAATAATTTTATTTTTATTATGTTATAGTTTATTTTAGATTAGTTTCTGTAGCTACAAAGGAGGAACTTTTATTTACAGTAGAATAATTTTTTTTATTTTATTTTCTTTTCTGGGATTGTTTTAGGCATAATAGGAGTTCTATAATAGCTTTTGATGTGATTCTTTTTGCTACTAGTTTGTATGATGTTTTCGCTTCTGTTAGTTAGCAAAACCAATGTTTAGGTTCTATTAAGAAAAGTTTTAGTTGTGTAAAACTATTTCTTAGTTGTTGCTTGATATGATGAAAACCTTGATTTGCTTTCTCCGAGTTTTTCTTTGGTTTTCGTTTGAGTGGTTGGGTGTTTTACTTCAACTTGCTGTTATGTTATATTGTGCTATACTTATTTGTGCTATTGTTTGACTCGGTATAATTCCCGGAGTGTGAAGCCTGCTATTACGAGTCGCTAGCTTTTGAAGACCATCAGCCAGGCAAGTCATTTGATCATGTTTTTACAATACCTATGATTTTATTGCATTAGAGTTATACCTCCCCACCATGCATGCAGTAGGAGAATTTTGTTAAGTTATGTTCTTGAGTAGTATCATGAGGTAGGATGAACCCTTCTCCCTTGTTACCGATGCCCGGGACGATGTAGTTGATTGCTATGCTTTAGTAGACGGGGTTGGTTGAGTGATTCATAAGGGAGATGCGAGAGTCAAGATGATGACAACCCCATGACGTCAAGCTCAAGATGGACTTCAAAATTCACTACTGGGTGGAGGACAGTTGACGGGTACCCTGGAGAAACCAGCGGATGGCCGGGATGCATGGAGAAGCGCCATGACATCTTGCGGAAAGCTTCACCCAGCCATGAAGAGACGGATGGATACCCCATTGACCGGAAGCTTACCTATGCAGCCGCAAGCCATTATGGGTTCTGGCTTGGTCGACCCTAGGCATGACTCTGGCCGGACGGTGCTACGAGATGTAGAAGATTGGATGGGCACCGGCAGTGGCCTACAGGAACTCTTCGGAAGACCCTGTTTCGTTCGTCCCATCTTCAAACACCAGGCAGTGCGAAGACTTAAAGGAGGGAACGATTCTTGTGGGTAAAGTGCACAAACCTCTGCAGAGTAACAACCTAATTGATTAGCCGTGTCCCCGGTTATGGACAAATGAGCCTCTAGAATTGGAGTATTTCAGAAATCTCAACATCGAACTTAATAAATTAATTGAGGGGTTATTTAATATTTGGGAATGAGACATCGGTTGGCGGAACCATCTCAATAACTACCAACATTTTGTAGTAATTGCAAACAAGTCCTTGTTGTAGGGAAAAATCGGCTTTTTCGCAAAACAATGAAACTTAGAGACCCACAGCCAAATTGCATATAGTATTAGTAATTTTATTGTTGTTCTCTCTTCATGACTTGTCGGCATATTCAAAATGCTGACCTACACGACTGCAACGTCTTATGTTGCAGAGGAATTTTCCGATCAGGAGTGAGGCTACGATCCACGCTTGGCGATTGCCCTATGGAGTCGGATGGACTCGCTATTCATCTACGTTTCCGCAACTTTATTTAGTTTATTTCTCATGAGTTGGCCTTCGGCCGAATTTATTATGATGTAATAAAGACTCGATATGAGAATCGTGTAATAAATTCAGGTGTGATTGAACTTTGAATCTTTGCATCAATGTACTGTGTGTGCCAGCATGATCTTGGGATGGTACAGCTACACAGAGACTTGACCAATTTCGAGTCGGGTCGCTACAACTTGCAAGCAACCCAATCCTAGCTGCACCAGGTGTTGGCGAGCCTATGTTACTATACATTTCGGGTACTCGTCGTTGAACGAGGGGAGGAGGGACATAAATTCCCCACCCAAAAAACAATCTATTATGTATCGGAGGTCCTTACACCTTGCAAATCCCGACACCCCCACTACGAGAAGATAGCATATACAGTCTTCATGGCATCCCGTAAACTGCGACACTACTTTCAAGAGTGTTCGATCACAGTGGCATCAGAAGTACCACTTAACGACATTATCAATAACAGGGACGCCACTGGCCGCATAGCTAAATGGGCCATGGAGCTTTTACCATTCGAAATAATATACAAGCCACGCCGAGCTATTAAATCCCAGGTGTTGCCCGACTTTGTCGCTGAATGGACGGAAGATGAACTCCCTAAAGAGTATAGTTCACACTCCAATTGGATTATGTACTTCGACTACTCCAAAATGCTGGCCAGACTAGGGGCTGGTGTCATCCTAACATCTCCTACCGGGGATACAGTCCGCTATGTATTACAAATTATGTATACGGACTCCAATAATGCAGCCGAATATGAGGCGCTTCTGCATGGTCTTCGCATGGCCGTCTCCATGGGTATACGACGCCTGGAGGTGTGCAGTGATTCCAACCTCGCAATATCTCAGGTCAATGGAGAATTCGATGCAAAGGACCCAAAAATGGCGGCATATCGAAACGCCATATTAAAAAATATCAGCTCAGTTCGAGGGACTTGAGTTTCATCATGTCGCTCGAGACAGTAATCAGGCAGCCGGCATCCTCGCTCGCATGGGTGCTAAGCGCGACCCTGTACCACCTAACACTTTTGTGGAAAGGCTCTTTAGGCCATCCGTAGTATGGCAGGGTGAGAGCAGAGAAGACAGTGTGGACCTGGTCAAACCCCCAGCCGCCGAACACAATGCAGACACCGTCGGGGGTTCGGATATCGAGATAACACCCTCTGCTCACGAGATCATGGCCGTTATCGCTCCCTGGACCAAACCATTCCTGGCCTACCTTAATAGGCAGGAGCTTCCCGACGATCAAAATGAAGCTCGGTGCATAGTTCGGCGCTCTAAAGCCTTCAAAGTGCATGAGGGTGAAGTGTACAAAAAGCGCACCACCGGAGTCCTCCAAAGGTGTATCTCCGAAGAGGAGGGAAGGCAAGTCTTGGCAGAAATACATGCTAGCCTGGGCGGTCATCACGCTGCAGCTCGAGCCCTCGTAAACAAGGCGTTCAGGACAAGTTTTTTCTGGCCCACGGCTCGAGCAGATGCTCAAGCCCTTGTCAAACGTTGTGTGGGCTGTTAGCCTTTCGCCAATCATAGTCACATGCCTCGCACCGCATTAAAAATAGTCCCCATTACTTGGCCCTTCGCGGTCTGGGGACTTGATATGGTTGGTCCCTGAGGGAGTCCTGGACTAAGGGGTCCTCGGGCGTCCGGCCTGTTGGACATGGGCCGGACTGATGGGCTGTGAAGATACAAGACCGAAGACTCTCACCCGTGTCCGGATGGGACTCTCCTTGGCGTGGATAGCAAGCTTGGCGTCTGGATATGAAGATTCCTTTCTCTGTAACCGACTTTGTACAACCCTAGTCCCCTCCGGTGTCTATATAAACCGGAGGGTTTAGTCCATAGGGACAATCATAATCAGACAGGCTAGACTTCTAGGGTTTTAGCCATTACGATCTCGTGGTAGATCAACTCTTGTAACACTCATATTCATCAAGATCAATCAAGCAGGAAGTAGGGTATTACCTCCATAGAGAGGGCCCGAACCTGGGTAAACATCGTGTCCCCTGTCTCCTATTACCGTTGACCTTAGACGCACAGTTCGGGACCCCCTACCCGAGATCCGCCAGTTTTGACACCGACATTGGTGCTTTCATTGAGAGTTCCGCTGCGTCGTCTTCAAGAGGTTCGATGGCCCCGTCAATCATCTACAACAAAGCTGTCCAGGGGAAGTTTTTCTCCCGGACAGATCTTCGTATTCGGCGGCTTCGCACTGCGGGCCAACTCTCTTGGCCATCTAGAGCAGATCGACAGCTACGCCCCTGGCCATCAAGTCAGGTTTGGAAGCTTGAACTACGTCGCTGATGCCCGCGGAGATGTGATATTCGACGGGTTTGAGCCCACGCAGCCGCTCCCTGCCACCGCGATGAGCATGACCTAAATCTGTCATCGGACCATACCCAGGAGATAGCACCTGTAAGTACTCCGACCCTAGATCCGGAGCAGATTGGGCCATCCGAGGACGGGAAGCTCAGCCCCGCCAAGGGAGCCGCAGAATCAGTGGCGCTGGACCCGCACACAAACCCAACCTCGAGCGTGACCTGCGTCACCGAAACCTCGGATTCATCTCCGGCCAGAGGTTCCGAACCACGCGCGCTCGCGTCCGTCGGGCCCGATCAGGCGTCGGTCGTCAGATTCAGCGCCGCGGACATCTTCCAGCACTCACCCTTAGGCGATGTGCTGAACTCATTAAAAACCCTCTCCTTACCAGGGGACTCACAACCGAATTATATTCGGTTCAAACTAGGGGTTGATGACGGGGAATTTTGCTCCCCACCCACCTCCCACTTCATAGCCACTATCGAGGACTTAACCGACATGCTCGATTACGGCTCCGAAGACATCGACGGTATGGACGACGATGCCGGAGAAGAGGAGGCCCAAAACCCGCCGTTTACCGGACGCTGGGCGGCCACTTCCTCGTATGACGTGTACATGGTAGATACACCCAAAGAGAATAGCGGCGACGACAAGGAAGACCTAGTTGAGGATAAACCTCCTGAGATACAGCCAAAGCACCGACGTCAGTGGCGCCACTCCAAGTCACACCATGGAAAAGACAACAATACTAGTACAGGAGAAAACAATACTCCAGACGATGCCGAAGACAATGAAGACCCTGTTGAGCCGACTTCCGAACAGGACGAACGGAAAGACAGGCAAGTTAGCCCTGATGAACATGCCATAAACGAAGACTCGGAGGACAGTAATTATCTTCCGCTCTCCGAGGATGAGGTGAGCCTCGGCAACGAGGATTTTATTGTGCCTGAGGGACCTCTCGAGCAGGAGCGCTTCAAGCGCCGGCTAATAGCCACTGCAAGGAGCCTGAAAAAGAAGCAGCAGCGGCTTCAAGATGATCAAGACCTGCTCAACGATATGTGGACTCATGTCCTGGCAGCCGAAGAATACGGCCTCGAGCGCCCAGCCAAAAGTTATCCGAAGCGTAAATTGCTACCTCAGTTCGATGACGAGGCGCTGGAGCCCGTACCATCATCGCGCAATGCGGCTGACCGACCACCACGTGGTCGGGACAAAGCGGCAACTCAAGCCGAACATCAGCCCGTACTACCTCACCGTTGAGGCAGAGATAAAACAGCTCGGGGACATACATATGACCCACGGAAGGACTTGGACAGTAGAGCAGGTTAGAACAGATCGATCTATGGATCATGGCGACGTGCCCCCACACGCGACAACAGCTACCTAGCCGGACGCAACAATCATAATCACGCCCGGGCCGAGAACCGCAGACGGACTCCATCCGAGCTACACCGCGAGGTGGCCCGATATAGAGGCGCCGCACACCCCCTTTGCTTCACTGACGAGGTAATGGAGCATGAATTCCCAGAAGGGTTTAAACCCGTAAACATCGAATCGTATGACGGGACAACAGACCCCGCGGTATGGATTGAGGACTTTCTTCTCCATATTCATATGGCATGCGGTGATGATCTCCACGCCATCAAATACCTCCCACTAAAACTCAAAGGTCCAGCTCGGCACTTGTTGAGCAGTCTGCCCGAAAACTCCGTTGGCAGCTGGGAGGACTTGGAAGAAGCCTTCTTTGACAACTTCCAAGGCACATATTTTCGACCTCCGGATGCCAACGACTTAAGTCACATAATTCAACAGCCCGGAGAGTTAGCCAGGAAATTCTGGACTAGGTTCTTAACCAAAAAGAACCAGATCGTCGACTGTCCGGATGCCGAAGCCCTAGCGGCCTTTAAACATAGCATCCGGGACGAATGGCTCGCCCGACACCTCGGCCAAGAAAAGCCAAAGTCCATGGCAGCCCTCACGGTGCTTATGACCCGCTTTTGCGCGGGCGAAGATAGCTGGCTAGCCCGTAGCAATAACAATGCAAGAGAACCTGGCACTTCGGTAGCCAGAAATAGCAATGGCAAGCCCCGACGCAACAGAGACAAGTGTCGAAGCAACAGTGATAATACCGACAACACGGCGGTCAACGCCAGATTCATTGGCTCCAAGTCCGGCCAGCGGAAGAAGCCGTTCAAAAGGAACAATTCGGGCTCATCCAGCTTGGACCGCATACTCGATCGCCCATGCCAGATACACGGCACCCCCGATAAACCAGCCAATCACAACAACAGGATTTGCTGGGTTTTTAAACAGGCCGGCAAGATAAATGCCGAGAACAAGGAGAAGGGGTCGCAAAGCGAGGACGATGACGAGGAGCCCCGTCCACCGAACACAGGGGGACAAAAGAAGTTTCCCCCTCAGGTCAAAACGGTGAACATGATATACGCCACCCATATCGCCAAGAGGGAGCGCAAGCACGCGATCAAGGACGTCTATGCGATAGAGCCAGTCGCCCCAAAATTTAATCCATGGTCGTCATGCCCAATCACTTTCGATCGCAGGGATCATCCGACCAGTATCCATCATGGCAGATCAGCCGCGCTGGTCCTCGACCCAATAATTGATGGATTCCACCTGACGTGAGTCCTCATGGACGGGGGCAGCAGCCTCAACCTGCTCTACCAGGATACAGTGCGCAAAATGGGCATCGATCCATCAAGGATGAAGCCCACCAAAACTACCTTTAAAGGAGTCATACCAGGTGACGAGGCCCGTTGTACGGGCTCAATCACACTGGAAGTTGTCTTCGGGTCCCCGGACAACTTCAGAAGCAAAGAGTTGATCTTTGATATCGTCCCCTTCTGCAGTGGCTATCACGCACTGCTCGGACGAACCGCATTCGCTCGATTTAATGTGTCTCCACACTATGCTTATCTCAAGCTCAAGATGCCCGGACCACGCGGGGTCATAACAGTCAATGGAAACACGGAGCGTTCCCTCTATACTGAAGAGCACACCGCGGCCCTTGCAGCGGAAGTATAGAGCGGCCTTTTAAGGCAGAATATTAATTCAGCGGCCGAGCTCCCGGATACTGTCAAACGAGTCCGGACTATTCGGCAGCTTGACAGTCCGGCTCATCAGGAGTCAGACTAGCAATCCGGCATCCATCTCAGCCCTAACCAAATGACAGCATACGTACCGCGCGTACATAACTACGCACTCAAAATACCATGGGCAGAGGCGGAGGCATAACCAGACTGTGGTCCACAATACGGCTTCGACCTCCCCTGGACACACATACTTTCACTTTTCTTTTTATCCTTTTTAGGTTTCTTCTTCCATAGGTCCCTAGCAGCGGTCTGATAATCAATCCTTTCGAAGGACGGATACACCAAGGCGGCAAGTAGCACAGACGCTTGGAGGGATTTCTGGATGTCACCCTCAACGGTCATTCTACCTGTTTTCAGGGCCCACGCGCAAGCTCCCCCCTTGATCTTGGCATGTCAAATAGCCCGGGTGCTTCTCGCACTATTTGTACAAATACGCTTTGACGTACTAATATAAATGAAAACTGTTTGCGGCCCAACTTATGTGGCACTAGCTTACAACTTCATTTTATTTCGTTATTTTTATCGATCGCACACGTACACTCTGGTACGCTTTAATTTGCCAGGGGCTTCTCTACGCTCCACACTATGGCAACAAAGTCCGAACACTTTTACAATACAGTTCGGCGCCCCGAATTTTAGCATTATATGCATTGGCTCCGAATCATTTCTTTGGTCAATAGTTGGGTTGCCCAGCTCCTGTGCTTACTACCTTACGTTCCGCTCTATCGGCTAGGGTAGTAAAGGGAAAACTACTGCGATTGTGTCCTGGTTTATCCAGATGAGCACCTCAATAGAGAATGCCGAAAACTGACTGTCATGATGCGGCGTGAGCCAGTCAGCTGTTCGAAGGTTAAAAATCTTTCGCGATTTTTCCCGCTTTATGCGATGAATCGGCCTCAGTCCGATCAGGTGCTTATAGCACCCTAGTCCGGATTAATTGCTAACTAGGGGCTGCGCCTACATTCTTATTGTCGAACTCCTATGGCTAAGTGAGGGTGATAAAGCCACATAGTCCAATTGCCTGGTTCGTTGCGCTAAATACCTCCTTCAAGGACCAAATTTTGGATCAAGAGTGTTTAGATTCCATCCCGAAAACTCCTGTACTACCTACGTGGGGGCTGAAGCCGACGACTGGCCAACTCTCAGATTCAACAAAAACGGCCGCACAGGAGATACAATTTTAAATAAATAATAACAAGCATTATATTACATAACAGCTTTGTTCCACCATACAGGACAGGATAACATGAAAGTATTTCATTCAAAAATAATGTCCTTAGAACATTGCTCCGCTACAGTTCGGGATCCCTCCAGGACATCTTCAAAATAACATTCTAGCGTGCGGTGCTCCTTGCCAGCGGGCGGCCCATCGGTCGCGAGCTTGGCGGCGTTCATCTTCGCCCACTGCACCTTGACACGGGCGAAGGCCATCCGCGCACCCTCGATGCAAACCGACCGCTTGATGACGTCAAGTTGAGGGCAGGCATTGACCAGCCGCTTCACGAGCCCGAAGTAGCTGCTGGGTATAGCTTCGGCAGGCCACATCCGGATTATTACATACTTCATGGCTAGTTCGGACACCCTATGCAGTTCGACCAGTTGTTTAAGATGGTCGCTAAGGGGCACCGGATGTTCTGGCGCAAGGTATTGCGACCAGAACAGCTTCTCCGTCGAGCTCCCCTCTTCGGCTCGGAAGAACTCTGTAGCATCCGCTACACTGCACGGCAAGTCCACAAACGCTCCTGGAGAACTCCAAATTCGGGTTAGTACGAGATACCTCTTCTTCATATATTTTCTCTGCATAATGAAGTCCTTACCCGCCGCAATCTTCCTGGCCTCTTGAATCTCTTGGAGAGCTCCCTAGGTTTCAACCCGGGCATCTTGTGTGCTCCCTGAGTTCGGTCTTTTGACCCGCAATATCGCGCTCCAAGGACTCGCATTTCTTCACGGTGTCCTGGAGCTCTTGCTGGACCTCACCGACCCTGGCTTCGTGCTTTTCGCGGGCGTCTTGTTCCTTGGCCGCTCTCTCCTCGACCTCGGCCAGCGCCTTCTTGAGGGTCTCTACCTCGGTCGCCGCTCCTAACAAATGCCATGGCACTTTGGTCAACACAAATAATTTATCCTTTCTGGATACACATCAGGTCATTACATACCTTGCTTGACTTCCAGCTATTTTTTCACACGGCCGAGTTCTTCCTCGGTCTGCTCCAGACTCTACTTCTGTCCGGAGACCTCAGCAGCATGAGAAGTTGCAGCCAGCAATGACGCCTGCTTATTCACATAGACATGTCTAGTTAGTCTCCTACGAAAGTTGTTTGATCCTCTGTCCGACTTTTCTTTCCGAACACCGGACAGAGTCTCAGGGGCTACTGTCTACACTATGACATTCTTCTTACACAATTATGCCACTTACCTCAAAGTCGGTCAGCAGGCTGGTGCAGGCTATGGTCAATCCGCTCTTAATGGACTGTACCTTCTCAACCACCGTACCCATAAGGATACGGTGTTCCTCAACAATGGAAGTGCCTCGCAGTGCTTCCAGTAGAGTATCCAGTGCCTCTCGTTGGACAGAGGTCACCGGCGAAACAGGCGCACCTCCTTCTTTTGAAGGAGGCTGTTTGCCTAAATCCGGAGCCGCACTGGCTTCCGAAATGGTATTCAGTTGAGGGTCGCACTGGATACGGTCCCCATCGCCAGCTTCCATGGGGATCTGCTCCCCCATGTTTCCGGCGGCCGAGGCTTCGCCCTCTGGCGCCGCCCTGATGACCTCCCGCGTCTCTCCATGGCCTGGGATCCTTTGGGACAACACCTCGGTGTCATCCATGGTCCTGGGAGAGGAGGCCGCCGGAAGGGACCCGTTGTCCATCACCTTCGGGTCCAACGAATTCCCTAAAGATGAGGATCGCTCGAGGTCGGAACGAGCCGGACTGCAATTGCGTGGTTCAACGCATTAAAACTACGAAATAAAGGGCTGATATACAAATGCATCAGGGTCTTTGAGTACTCACGATCCGGCCAGGGGCTTATCTCGGGGGCGCCGCTCTGGGCTGCTGTTAATGTCCCACGCAGAGTTATCCATGAGGGAGCCCTTCCCCTTCTTGGACGCCTCTGCCTCCAGATTTGTGGAGGCCGCCCTCTTCTTCCTCCCCCTCAGGGGGAGAGTTGCTCTCCTCCTCCTCCTCGTCATCCTCGGCAGCAGAGGAGTGAGTCTCGGTGTCTTCGGATGCCACGTCCGAAGCACCCTTGCGGCGGAGACCGCTTCTGGTCTCCTTGGCCTTTTTCTTGGCCTTCTTCTCCAGCGCATGGTAGGGCACCGGAACCAGCATCTTCGTTAGGCGCGGGATAGCTGGGTCTTCGGGCAGCGGAACCGGACACCGAATCCCCTCCGCCTTCTTTGTCCAGGCCTGAAAATTTAAACGGGGAAGCTTAGGCCTCCTCTCAGATAAGCAGGCACAGGATATACCGCGTAATATGGAGAACTCACCGGACTGGCTGGATGAGTCAGGTCATGACCATGATCCTCGGTCATTTCTGGCCACATCTGGTTTCCCTTGAATAGCACCTTCCAGATTTCTTCGTGCGTGGTGCCAAAGAATTGTTGCAAGGTCTGGTGCTTGGCCGGATCAAACTCCCACAAATGGCAAGATCGGTGTTGGTAGGGAAGGATACGGCGAACAAGCATCACCTGGATCACGTTGACGAGCTTAATGTTCTTGTCCACCATGCTCCTGATATGTGTCTGCAGCGGCGTCAGCTCATCTGACGAAGCCCAGTCCAGACCCTTCTCTAGCCAGGAGGTGAGCCGCATTGGGGCCCTGGACCTAAATTCGGGAGCCGCGGCCCAGGTGGTGTCGCGAGGCTCTGTGACGTAGAACCACAGCTGTCGCCACCCCTTTACGGTCTCTACAAAGGTACCTTTGGGCCATGTAACGTTGGGCATCTTGCTCACCATGGCGCCTCTGCACTCTGTGGGTTGACCATGCACCACTTTCGGCTTCACGTTGAAAATCTTGAGCCACAGTCCGAAGTGGGTGGGATGCAGAGGAAGGCCTCGCACACGACAATAAATGCCGAGATGTTGAGGAAGGAGTTGGGGGCCAGATCGTGGAAATCCACCCCGTAGTAGAACATAAGCCCGCGGATGAATGGGGGGAGGGGAAATCCCAATCCGCGGACAAAGTGAGGGATGAACACTACCCTTTCATGAGGCTTTGGGGTGGGTGATTTGCACCTTGGCCGGAAACGGATGGGCGATTTCCTTGGCTAAGTACCCGGCCTCCCGGAGCTTCGTGATGTCTTTCTCCTTGACGGAGGAGACCATCCACTTGCCCTGCGCTCCGGATCCGGACATGATCAGAGTGCTTTCTTGAGGGGGAAGAGATGAAGACTTGGGCGCTGGAGCTCGAGAATGGGGGCAGAGAAAGAGAAGGCGTGGGTAAAAGGGGGTGAATCCTTATCCCTTTATAAAGGCAGCGAATATCAAGCGCCTCCCCACTCGCCTTAAAACTCGCCTGTTTCCCAAGGGCCGCGCAGCCGGCACGGTTGGATTACCCACACCCGTATTGATGAGAATCTCGTAATAAGGGGACACGATCTCTGCTTTGACAAGACGTGCCGATGAAACCGCATCTCAAAACATGGAGCGGCAGGCCGAAAATGGTTTGAAATAATGACTGGGTAGTGACGTGGCATCGCGCTACAAAAATTTGTCAGTAGATTGGAGTCGTGAAATATTATACTCTCTGCGGTTGTGTGTGGTACTTGTTTTGTAGAGCCGGACACGTTCTTTGTGTTCGAAGGCTGTTTTGGAGTATTCGGACGAGGAACCCGCCTTGCAATGCCGAAGAAGATCTGCGCGCCGGACACATCGACATTGAAGCCTGGTTCTGGGGCTACTGAGGGAGTCCTGGACTGAGGGGTCCTCGGGCGTCCGGCCTGTTGGACATGGGCCGGACTGATGGGCTGTGAAGATACAAGACTGGAGACTCTCACCCGTGTCCAGATGGGACTCTCCTTGGCGTGGATAGCAATCTTGGCGTCCGGATATGAAGGCTTTCTCTGTAACCGACTTTGTACAACCCTAGCCCCCTACGGTGTCTATATAAACCAGAGGGTTTAGTCCATAGGGACAATCGTAATCAGACAAGCTAGACTTCCAGGGTTTTAGCCATTACGATCTCGTGGTAGATCAACTCTTGGAACACTCATATTCATCAAGATCAATCAAGCAGTAAGTAGGGTATTACCTCCATAGAGAGGGCCCGAACCTGGGTAAACATCGTGTCCCCTTTCTCCTGTTACCATCGACCTTAGACGCATAGTTCGGGACCCCCTACCCGAGATCCGCCAGTTTTGACACCGACAGTCCCCTTAAAGGGAGAAGCCACAAAAAGAAATATTTGCTGGTAATGGTAGATAAATTCACTAAATGGATAGAGGCCAAACCTGTAAAAACAGCTGAGGCAGGGCCAGTGATTAACTTTATATCTGGCGTAGTCCACCGTGATGGTGTCCTGCACAGTATCATCACTGATAATGGCTCCAATTTTACAGCTGAAGAGGTGAAAACTTGGTGACTTAAGTGGGGCATTAAACTCGACTACGCATCCGTATACCACCCTCAAACAAAAGGCCAAGTCGAAAGGGCCAATGGTCTGATCATGAGTGGCATTAAGCCCAGACTAGTGCACTCTTTACGAGAATCAAACAAGCACTGGGTTGAGGAACTCGATTTCGTACTCTGGGGACTCCGGACCACGCCCAATCGAACGACCAGATACACACCCTTCTTTATGGTGTACGGCACAGAGGCCGTATTGCCCTGCGGCATTATTCATGACTCACCTAGAGTGCGCATGTACAAAGAGAGGGAAGCCGAATTAGATCGGCAGGATGACCTAGATGGACTCGAAGAGGAGCACGATGTTGCTAAAGCTCGTTCTACATTTTATCAACAACAGTCCAGGCGTTACCAAAGCAGAAAAGTGCGGACTAAGACATACAATATCAGATAACTTGTTTTACGCCTCCCGGAAAAGAAAAAGGACAAGCTCAAACCTAAATGGGAGGGCCCCTTCATCATAGATGAAGTCCTTACTGGAGGAGCCTATCGCCTTCGCAATGCAGCGGATAATCACCTTGAGCCGAACCCATGGAACGCTGCCCGGCTCCGAAGATTCTATGCATAGTTCAGCCTTCTCAGGTTTCACTTTGACTAGGTTTTTTTCCTTTTTTCTCTCGTTTTTTGTTTTTCTTTCCCGTCTCAATGTATGTTCGGATCAACCGTATTATTCGGGGTACACATCTTTAAATGTATACACCCCACCATACATGGGGGCTTCTCTAATGAAGCATATTATTAAAAGCTTATAAGCTTCCTTGTCCATGTCGGTTGTTGCTATACAACTTTTGCCATTTTATGCACCTCTATGACTTAAGTTTTTGCCACGCTGGGTTGCCTCGCTCCTATGTTTATACCCTAGGTTCCCGATTGTTCGGCTAGGGTGTAAATGGAGTACCTCTGCGATTGTTACAACCGGGTTATCCGGATCTGTACCTCAGACGGGTGAAGCTGAAGGCTAGCGTTCTTAAGGGAATAATTGGTCAGTAAATAAGCAACGGACTATTTTCTGGAACAAATATGGAATTGGCTGCCTGTAAAAGCCTAGGCAAGCATAATTTAGTATGCCAACCCAAGGAAAGGAACCCCTAACAGAACTATTTTCCTTGGAAGATGTTTCTTACGTTAAACAGTAATATAACATAACTCCCCGAACACATTTTTGTTTGTTCAAGCTATATGACCGGATTGCCTGGTTTCCGAAGATACTAAACGTTTCTTAGTTAAACATAGTATACGGAAACACTCCAACTTCTTGGTTCGGAGGTGGAAGCCGAAGGTCTACGATGACAATTTTTTTACAAGTTTGGCAGGAGATAAGTTCGGTCATAAAGTATATTGATACATAGAATCGAACGCCTACTCTCTTTCTAGGCCATCTATAATGTTGTCCAACTTACAATCTTCGTGCGAATATTTCGCTGCTATCATTACTTGGTCATATACCAAGTTTACAGGAATTTCCTTCCCATCCGGCCCCTGAGGTCCAACTCGGGCCATGTGATTCAGATCGAGTCCGGTGTAGCGTGTCTTCACCATGGCCCATGCCTCTCGCGCACCTTCCCGGCATGCACACGTCTTCCATAGCTTGAAGCGACGCCGAGCACCCTTAAACAGGTCTGCCAACCCTTCCATATTCTCTGGAGGGACATCGGACGACCATAAGGCTTTGGCCATATTCTTCATGGCTTTCTAGGCACACTCGTGCAGCTTTGACTGTTCTTTTAGAACGTCGCTTTGAAGCCCGGACACTCCCTCTCCCTGACAGCCGGTTAAAAGACCTGTATGAACTGAGTTATAACATTCCGTATTATATGATTATATCAGTACTTTGGATGGTTCAAGAGTCATACCGAATATGCCGCCCTTAAGCTTTTGGTTCTCCCGTTGTGCATCCAAGAGTTGAGCCTTTAAGCTCTTTATCTCTTCGGTCTACTTCTTCAGTTCCACTTCAAGGTTTTTATCTTTTCCCCGGTCATTGGGGCACTCTTCATTTCTTCAAGCTCTGTGACAGCGCCATTTAGCTGTGTCCGGCTTGCCTCGAGCTCCTGGGACAATGCGTTGTTCTTCTCCTTAAGGACCTACGGTCATAAACGGTCCTCAAATCGGTTGGTTCCTACCGCTTTAAGTCTCGGGGGCTACTGGTATCCATATATTAAAAATTGCGTAAATTCTCACCTGTATATCCTTTGAGAACAGGCGAGCAATGTCGGTGTCAAAACCGGCGGATCTCGGGTAGGGGGTCCCGAACTGTGCGTCTAAGGCGGATGGTAACAGGAGGCGGGGGACACGATGTTTACCCAGGTTCGGGCCCTCTCGATGGAGGTAATACCCTACTTCCTGCTTGATTGATCTTGATGATATGAGTATTACAAGAGTAGATCTACCACGAGATCGTAGAGGCTAAACCCTAGAAGCTAGCCTATGGTATGGTTGTTGTTGTCCTACGGACTAAACCCTCCGGTTTATATAGACACCGTAGGGGGCTAGGGTTACACAGAGTCGGTTACAAGGGAGGAGATCTACATATCCGTATTGCCAAGCTTGCCTTCCACGCCAAGGAGAGTCCCATCCGGACACGGGACAAAGTCTTCAATCTTGTATCTTCATAGTCCAACAGTCCGGCTAAAGTATATAGTCCGGCTGTCCGAGGACCCCCTAATCCAGGACTCCCTCAGTAGCCTCTGAACCAGGCTTCAATGACGATGAGTCCGGCGCACAGATTGTCTTCGGCATTGCAAGGCGGGTTCCTCCTCCGAATATTCCATAGAAGATTTTGAACACAAGGATAGTGTCCGGCTCTGCAAAACAAATTCCACATACCACCGTAGAGAGAATAATATTTCCACAAATCTAATCTGCCGACAGCTTTTCTTAACGTGATGTTCTGCCGTGATCTAGTCATGACGAACCGTCTTTCCGAGCCTGCCACTGCACGTGTCGCGAGGCGGTTTTGTTGGCACATCTTGTCGAAGCAGAGATCGTGTCCCCTTATCACGGTATTCTCAGCAATACGGGTGTGGGTAACCCAACCGCGCCATCAATTACGACGCTTGGGGAATAAGCGGTTTTACCAGGCAAGTGGGGAGGCACAGAATCCCTGCTGCCTTTATAAGGGGATAAGGACTCCCATTCGCACCCACGCTTTCTTCTTCCCGATCCATTCCCCTCCGCCCGAGCTCCAGCGCCCAAGCGTTCATCTTCTCTGCCCACAAAGGCCTTCAGAAAATGTCCGGATCCGGAGCAGGAGGCAAATGGATGGCCTCTACCGTCCGGAGAAGGATATCAAAAAGCTTCGGGAAGCCGGGTATCTGGCCTAGAAAATCAGCCACCGTCTCCCGACGGCGGGACAGATCGTCCCTACTCCGGAACCCCACGAGAGGGTTGTATTCCTCCCTCACTTTGTCCGCGGGCTAGGGTTTCCCCACCACCCGTTCGTTCGCGGCATCATGTATTACTATGGGATCGATCTTCACGATCTGTCCCCTAATTCCTTCCTCAACATCTTGACATTCATTGTCGTGTGCGAGGCTTTTCTCCGCATCTCGCCACATTTCGGCTTATGGCTGAAGATTTTTAATGCGAAGCCCAAGGTAGTGGGTGGCGAGCACGCTGAGTGCGAGGGCGCTATGGTGAGCAGGATGCCCAACGTTAAATGGCCAACAGGCACCTTTAACGATTCCGTCAAGGAGTGGCAACAGCAGTGGTTTTACATCACCGAGCCGCGCGGCACGGAATGGGCCGCTACTCCCGAGTTTCGATCCGGTGCCCCCCTGCGGCTTACATCCTGGGTCAAGAAGGGCCTGAACTAGTCCTCGTCCGATGAATTGTCGGCGCTCCAGACGCGCGTTAAAGATATGGGAGACAAGAACATTGAACTTGTCAATGTAGTCCAGGTGATGTTAGTTCGCCTGATCCTGCCTTGTCAACACCGGACTTGCAATCTATGGGAATTCGATCCGGCCAAGCACCAAACCCTGCGAGAGCTTTTCGGCTCCTCACACAAGGACATCTGGAAGGTGCTTTTCAAGTCCAGCAAATCATGGCCGGACTCCGCCGAAGACCGCGGGTACCAACTGTCCCGCCCTACAAGTTCGGTAAGTCATCGTACTTTTTATCCGCATAACCCAAGGGAAGCGCTTAATGTGTTTTCCACAACTCTCCTAGGGCCGGACTAAGAAGTCGGAGTGGATCCATTGTCCGGCCCCGCTGCCCGAAGAACCGGCTGTCCCACTTCTAACGAAGGTGCTGGTCCCGGCGCCCTACAAGGTGCCGAAGAAGATGGCCGAGAAGGAGGCCAAAAAGACCCGGGGCGGCCTTCGTCGCCGCGGCACTTCGGACACAATATCCAAAGGCTCTGATGCCCGTTCCATCTCCGAAGAGGACGAGGAGGAGGATGAATCCCCTGCGGGGGGGGGGGGGAGAAAGAAGAGGACGGCCTCCGCACACTTGGAGGCCGAGTCTCCTAAGAGGGGAAAAGCTCCTCTTCCGGAGGAGTCCTCTGCCACCGCCGACAGCGACCCGGCGTGGGATCCCAGGGCCCAGCCCCTGGTGAATTCGTGAGTATATTGAATCTGAGTACGTTTATGCGTCCAGACTCATCATGGCATAATATTTCAACCTGAGCCATTTTTTGGGTAGTCCGGCAAGGTCCCGTACCAAACAATCCTCATCAGAGGATTCACTGAGCTCGGATGCTACGGAGAGCAGGACGCCCCCGAAGGCCCCTTCCTTCAAACAGGTGAATACCCCCAAGGCTTCGTCCCAGAGGGACCCCGGCCAAGGAGGAGAGGAAAAGACCGTGAAGGCAGCGCCTGGAGGTCAAACTTCAGGGGGCGGACACATGGGGGAGAAAATTCGCATGGGAGCTGAAGGCGGGGGCCATCTGGAATTCGGCTCCCATCCGGATGCAGTTCCGGAGACCAATACGGCTCTAGAATCAGGCAAGCAGCCTCTCTCAGCTGGAGGGGACATGCCTGTTCCACCGGCAACCTCTGTCCAACCAGAGGTGTCGGATGCTTTATTGGTGGCGCTGAAGAGCGCCTCCATCGTCGATGAACACCGTGCCCTTATGGGTGCGGTGATTGAGAAGATCCAGTCTGCTGAGAGTGGACTGAATGGAGCCTGTATCAGCCTTATAAAAGGTTTTGAGGTATGTTTTATGAGGTTTCGAAGAGTGTCATGGTATGGATAGTAGCCCCTGATACACTGTTCGGTGAAAGAAAGAACCAGACAGAGGATCAAATTTATGTTCGCAGGAAGACTCATTGAATGACATCTATTTCTCTTTTGTTATAAGCAGGCGTCTGTAGCGACTGCTGCCTCTCATACTGCGGAGATCTCCGGACTGAATCAAAGTCTGGAGCGGGCCAAAGAAGAACTTGGCCAGTTGAAAATGCAGTTGGGAGATAAACAAGGTATGCACAAGTCTTGTTCGCGTTTATTGCGAATGAATTTTCACTATGATGAAATAGGCTTCATGATTTGCGCTAGGGATGGTGAGCGAAGTCGAGGCACTTAAGAAGGCTGTGGCCAAGGCCGAGAAAAAGGTAACCATAGAGCAGGCTCTTCGTGAGAAGTACGAGGCCAGGGTTATTAAAGCTGAGCAGGAGCTGCAAGAGGCCGTGAAGAAATGCGAGACCTTGGAGCAGAGTTTAACGGAAAAAGAATCCGAACTCACCAAGGCGCATCAGGCCACGAGCGATGCCCGGGGGGAACCCAAAGCGCCCTACAGGGGATCCAAGAGGCGAAGAAGATCGCGGCGGGTAAGGCTTTTTGCATGTAAAGCAAATATTTGAGGAGAAAATTATGTTTCTAATTTTGAATTCAGATTTCTCAGGTGTATTTGCCGAGCTGCCCTGCAGCATATCGGATGCCGCCCAATTCTATCGAGCCGAAGAAAGGAACACTGTGGATAAGCTCTTCTGGATGCAGTATTTGGCACCGAATTATCCGGTGCCCTTTGTCGATCAACTGAAACAGCTGATCGAACTGCATAAGGCGGCGGAACTGGCCATGAAGGATCTAATTATCCGGCTATGGCCCGCCGAGCCGATTCCAGGCAGCTACTTCGGGCTCATGAAGCGGCTTGTGAGTGCCTGCCCTCGACTTGATGTCATCAAGCGGTCGGTCTTTATAGAGGGTGCGCGAATGGCCTTCGCCCGCGCGAAGGTGCACTGGGGGAAGATGGATGCTGAAAAGCTGATGACCGAAGGACCGCCAGAGGGGAAGGAGCACCGCAAGCCCGAATTATATTATGAGTGTCCTGAAAGGATCCTACCTTGCAGCGGAGCTATGTACCAAGGACATTATATTTCCATGAATGCAAATCATGTTGTCCTTTGTAATGTTTGAACAAGGTCATTTATATTATTTATTGCCTGTTATATAAAAGTTTATCCTCCTACGCGGCCGTTTTATATATTAATCCTGAGAGTTGGCCAGTCGTCGGCTTCTGCCCCCACGTAAGAAGTACGGGGGTGTTCGGGATAAACCTGATCACTCTTTATCCCAGTTTTGGGTCCTTCGAAGGAGGTGTTCAGCACAACGAACTAGCCAATCGGACTATAGGGCTTTATCACTCTCACTTAGCCATAGGAGCTTTAGGAAGGTAGGCGCAGCCCCTGGTGTTCGGAAGACAGCACGAGGGGCTCTATAAGCACCTGATCAGAAGAAAAACCGATCCATCGCACGCTGCATTAGGTTATGGCATTATGCGGGAGAAATCCTTCAAGATTTTACAACCTCTCGAACAGCTGACCAGCTCTCGTCGTATCATGACAGTCAGTTTTCGGCTTTCTCTACTGAGGTGCTCGTCTGGAAGAACCGGGACACAATCGCAGTAGTTCTCCCAGTGCTACCTTAGCCGATATAGCGGAACGTAAGGTACCAAAACATGGGAGCCTGGCAAACCCAACTATTGACCCAAGACATGATTCGGAGCTGATGCATATAATGCTATAGGTTCGGGGTGCCGAACTTCCATGAAGGTGTTCGGACTTTATTGCCGTATTATGAGTGAAACGAAGCCCCTGGTATATTTGAAGGCATATCGTGGTGTACGGATGCCACTTGATAAAAGAATTTTAATAAGAAATAATGGCAGATAAGCGTCATATGAATTCATAAGTTGTATTTGAATAATACGTCGATGCGTATAAGTACAGGTAATGTGATAAAAAGGAAATATGACTGTGGAACCTGCTGAGACCAGGGGGAAAAAGATGTGTGCGGGTCCGGAGTATAGTCGGATGGTCATCGCAGGTAAAGTCTAAGGATTCCCTCGCGCGTTCGAGCTGCCTCCGTATCGCCCGTCCTGGTCGGCGCAAAGGTGAACCTGTGAAGGAAATGTAAGAAATGTTTGCGTGCCAGAGTGTTTAATTGAGCTCTGGACGAGCCGGGCTATCCTTCCGCGAAGTAGTTCGGAGTCCTTTGACGGTGTCTGGGAGCCTGGCCGTTGACTGGAGGTTCGGCTGCAAGGTGCCGCTCATTGCTTCTGCTGTTAAGGCAGCGGTGTACTCGTTGATGCCGAAGTAAAGTTCGTCCTTGCTATTAACCGTGATGACGCCGCGTGGACCGGGCATTTTGAGCTTACGGTAGGCATAATGTGGCACAGCATTGAATCGAGCGAATGCGGTTCGTCCGAACAGTGCCTGATAATCACTGCGGAAAGGGACGATTTCGAAGATTAACTCTTCGGTACGGTAATTGTCGGGTGATCCGAAGACTACCTCAAGGGCGATGGAGCCTGTACAGCTGGCTTCCACACCTGGTATAATGCCTCTGAAAGTGGCTTTGGTGGGTTTGATCACCGAATGATCGATGCCCATCTTCCGCACTGTGTCCTGGTAAAGCAGGTTTAAACTGCTGCCTCCGTCCATAAGGACTCGTGTGAGGTGGAACCCGTCGATTATTGGGTCGAGGACTAGTGCGGCTGGGTTGCCCTGATTGGCGTTAACCGGACGATCCGTGCGGTTGAAGGTGACCGGCCCTAGTTTATATTGTGGGACGACTAGTTCCGTTAAGTCGGCATCCCTAAGGGTGCGTATCCGGTCCGGGTTGGGAATTTGGGTGGTGTTTACCATGTTCACCGTTTGGATTTGCGGGGGAAATTTCTTTTGCCCTCCTGTGTTCGGTGATCTGGGCTCTTCGTCGCCATCATCACTTTGAGACCCCCCTTCTCTATTTTTGGCGCCTGCCCTGCCGGCTTGTTTGAAGACCCAGCATTCTCTGTTGGTATGGGTGGCTGGCGTCCCTGGGGTGCCATGAATTTGGCATTGGCGATCGAGTATGCGGTCCAGACTGGATGGACCCGAATTGTTATTTTTGAGTGGCCCTTTCCGCTGACCGGACTTTGAGCCACTAAACCCGGCATTAACTGTCGTATCTTCGGCGTTTTCACCATATTTGCAGCGTTTGTGTTTGTTGCGTCATGGTTTGCCGTTGCTATCCCTGGCCTCTGATGTGCCAGGTTTGCTTGCTGTGTTGTTGCTGCGAGCCAGCCAGCTGTCCTCGCCCACGCAAAAGCGGGTCATGAGTGTCGTGAGGGTTGCCATGGACTTCGGCTTCTCTTGGCCGAGGTGTCGGGCGAGCCACTCGTCCCGGATGTTATGTTTAAATGCCGCTAAGGCCTCGGCATCCAGACAGTCGACAATTTGGTTCTTTTTAGTTAGGAACCGAGTCCAGAATTTCCTGGCCGATTCCCCTGGCTGTTGGGTTATGTGGCTCAAGTCATCAGCATCTGGTGGTCGCACATAAGTGCCCTGGAAGTTGTCAAGGAAGGCATCTTCCAAATTCTCCCTACTGCCAATGGAGTTTGCTGGTAGGCTATTCAGCCAATGCTGAGCTGGTCCTTTGAGTTTTAGTGGGAGGTACTTGATGGCATGTAGATCGTCACCGTGGGCCATGTGGATGTGGAGGAGGAAATCCTCGATCCATACCGCGGGGTCTGTTGTGCCATCATATGACTCAATGTTCACGGGTTTGAATCCTTCTGGGAATTCATGATCCATTACTTCATTGGTGAAGCATAGGGGGTGTGCGGCGCCTCTGTGCCGGGCTATGTCACGACGCAGTTCATACGAGTCTTGTCTGTTGTATTCGGCCCGGCCGGATTTGCTTTTAGTGTATCCGGCGTGATGATCATCTTCACGCATTGGGGCGCGACCCCATGATACGTAGGTCGATCTTGTATGTCCTGCTTTGTTTTCCAATACGTCTCGCAGGTCCCGCGTGTTGCCCCGGGCCTTGGTATTTTTGTTTGAATGGCGGCGGGGTGCGGGCTGGACTTCGGGCTGATATGCCCCTCTGTCTCGGCCACGAGGTGGCTGATCAGCCGCATCATACGCTGGTAATGTAGGTTTTAATGCTTCCTCCTCGAGTTGGGGTAGCAACCTGCGCTTTGGGTAACTCTTGGTTGGGCACTCGAGTTCGTATTCCTCGGCCGCCAGGACTTCAGTCCATCTATCCGCTAGCAGATCTTGATCAGCTCGAAGCTGTTGTTGCTTTTTCTTCGGGCTGTTTGCTATGGCTATAAGCCGGCGCTTGAAGCGCTCCTGTTCGACGGGATCCTCAGGCACGATAAATTCTTCGTCGCCGAGGCTCACCTCGTCTTCGGAGAGAGGCATGTAATTGTCATCCTCTGATTCTCTGTCTGCTGCCTGTTCCAGAGGGCTAGCTTGTTCATCCTTCCGCTCGAGATCTGGCTGGAGGGGATTGTCGTCGTCTTCGGCACTATCCGGAGCGTTATTGTCTGTTGTGCCGGTATCGCTACTTTTGCTATGGCGGGACTTAGAGCAGCGCCGCTGACGTCGGTGCTTGGATTGCTTCTTGGAGGGATTATCCTCCGTTGCCTTATCGCCATCGCCTTCTTTAGGGGTGTCCACCATGTATATATCATATGATGAGGGGGCAGTCCAGTGCCCTGTGGGCGGTGGTTCCTGTTCGTCTCCTGCATCTCGTCCATACCGTCGATGTCTTCGGAGCCGAAATCGAGCATGTCGGTTAAATCGTCGACAGTGGCTACTAAGTGGGTGGTGGGTGGGCAGTGCATTTCTTCGTCGTCCTCATCCCACTCTAGCCGGACATATTTCGGCCAAGGGTCTCCTGACAAGGAGAGATATCTCAATGAGTTTAGCACGTCGCCTAGTGGTGAGTGCTGAAAGATATCCGCGGAGGAAAACTCCATGATCGGTGCCCAATCGGATTCGATAGGCACGGACGCAGCCGATTCGGAGCCTGTGGCCGGGGCCGAATCCAAGTGTCTGGCAACACGGGTCTCATAGGAAGTGAAGTCAGCGTTCGGCTCTATCGCCGCTGCGTGCGCGGCCTCCATGGCGGGGTCTATCCACCCGTCCTCGGACGACACGATCTGCTCTGGATTGAGGGCCGGAGTAGTTGTAGGTGTGATCTCCCGAACACTGTCTGACGGCAGAGCTAAGTCGTGCTCGTCGTGGCTGTGCGACGCACCCGACAAGGGCTCGAATCCGTCGAAGATCAAGTATCCGCGGATGTCGGCAGTATAGTTCAAGTTTCCAAACCTGACCTGATGGCCAGGGGCGTAGCTCTCGATCTGCTCTAGATGGCCAAGCGAGTTGGCCCGCGGTACGAAGCCGCCAAATACGAAGATCTGTCCAGGGAGGAAAGCCTCGCCCTGGATCGCATCGTTGTCGATGATCGAAGGAGCCATCAAGCCTTTATCGCGACGACATAGTGGAACTCTCAATGAAAGCACCAATGTCGGTGTCAAAACCAGCGGATCTCGGGTAGGATTTCCCGAACTGTGTGTCTAAGGCGGATGGTAACAGGAGGCGGGGGACACGATGTTTACCCAGGTTCGGGCCCTCTCGATGGAGGTAATACCCTACTTCCTGCTTGATTGATCTTGATGATATGAGTATTACAAGAGTTGATCTACCACGAGATCGTAGAGGCTAAACCCTAGAAGCTAGCCTATGGTATAGTTGTTGTTGTCCTACGGACTAAACCCTCTGGTTTATATAGACACCAGAGGGGGCTAGGGTTACACAGAGTCGGTTACAAGGGAGGAGATCTACATATCCGTATTGCCAAGCTTGCCTTCCACGCCAAGGAGAGTCCCATCCGGACACAGGATGAAGTCTTCAATCTTGTATCTTCATAGTCCAACAGTCCGGCTAAAGTATATAGTCCGGCTGTCCGAGGACCCCCTAATCCAGGACTCCCTCAAGAAACTCCAGTAAGTCCGTCCTGGGCAGCTTGGATATATGCATCCACGGTGTCGAGAGTGGTAAACTCTTGCTCCGAAAAGGCAGGGGCGCGCAGGGTCGCTTTTAGGCGACGGTGATTCATCGCGCTCTCTACCTCGGAGTTAGTGACGGACACCTCATCCGGATCTTCATGAGGTGGATGAGACGGCGACACCCCTGTATGTGCCCTCGTCCTAGTTGACGAGTTCGGCATCGCATGGGCTGCGGCCTGGCTTGCTGGAATCTTGGGTACGGTTCGCTGTATACCTCTCCTGAGATGATAGAAGGAGGAGTAAAATGAAGATTCGGCTTATGCTCAGACATGAAGTAACAAATATACCTCTTTGGTGACGGAGTAGGCTCAGCGGCGCTCTCGGCCCCCATTCATTTCGGGCACTCACCCTGCGAAGGAGCCGTTTTCCTTTTGGCTGCCCGTACTTGGGTACGGCTCGCTGAGCGCCGATCCTGTGCAGCACGGTCCACTGCAGAGGGTAAGTTGTGAGCAGAAGTGTTTCCCTTTTTAAATGATTTCTGAACACTTACCTTAACGAAGGGATAGAGATCGGGGTAATCGGCCATAATGGCTACCTCCGAGCTGTCAAGGCTCGCCTGATAATAAACTCCGTCTTCAAATTCTATAAATATATCCGGATCCTCATGGAATCCGGGGTCTTCATGGCAAGCATGGTTCTCTGGTTGAGGAGGGGGGCAATAGATGTCCTTGACTACCTTCCTCCATGACTATTTTGAAGCAACCAGAGTATTTGGTTAATGCATCCCAATAATAAAGAAAGTAATGAATGACTAAACTAACCCATTCAATGGGGTGGTACATGGAGAAACCTTCCCGACAATTTAAACGGGCGAAGTCCTCTTCTTCCCCCTTATAAATGTCTACCAGCATGGCCGCCAATGCGGCTTGGTTATTCGGACCCTCTCGCCTATAGCGCGACGCGTCGTCCTCCTCGTTGTAGTTCCATAAAGGAGCCACACTGGATTGAAGAGGCTGGATGCATCGATTTATTGCTATGGCCATGACTTCAATGATGGAGAGTCCGGAATGGGTTAGCAGTCTGACCTTGCTAACCAACCTCATCACCTCTGCACTATCTTCTTGTACGGAGGACTTGGGGCGCTAGCTGAATAGCTTCTTCAAGGCAGCGCTAGAGAATTCGGGAAGTCCACGCCGGATAGGGTTTGGGAGAGGTATATCATCAATGTAAAACCATTCCGATGACCATTCTTCGGACCCCCTCTTCGGAGTCCCGACTAGGTAACCGGACCCAGCTATGCGCCATACTTCGGCTCCGCCCACTCAAATATAGGCCCTCCGCCCTGGTGGCAGGGGACGAGGCAAAATAACTTTTTCCATAGTTCAAATGAGCCTCGTAGCCTAAAAATAATTCACAGAGGGCGACAAAACCAGAAATATGCAGAATGGAACCTGGTGTGAGGTTGTGCCGCTGGATCCCGTAATATTCCAATAGACCCCTGAGGAAGGGGTGGATCAGGAATCCTATGCCCCTCAGAAGTAACGAGATGAAGCACACCCTCTCCCCTTGGCTGGGGTTGGGGAAATACTCCGCCAATACACCATCGCCCGTAGAAGCTAATCCTGCCCGTACGGAGACTAGATCCACGGGGGGAAGATATCCTTGCTTCTGGAGACGATTGAGCTGAAGATGGGATACAGAACAGCTTTGATAATACACCTCTTGAGGGCCATGAGGACACGAGGATCTAGGGGTGCTAGCCAAGGTTTGAGTTTTCCGTGGTTTGCTCTGTTGCTCTTTGGGCGATGTGAGATGGCGTTCGGGGATCTAACCTCATTATATAAACGCCGCCCGTGCATATTAAAGGTTTAAAAGGTAAAAAGATAATGGACCGTTCGCATTCGCTTGGACGGAAATCGAGGCGACGGCCGGAAAGAATCATAAAGACTGGACACAAAAGCCGATGCCAGACTATCATCAATCCGGAGTATGGTGGGGAGCCGAAGAATTATATCCACATACTACATCGTCATTGAAGGAAAGTTCGGGGGCTACTGAGGGAGTCCTGGATTCAGGGGTCCTCAGGTGTCCGGCCCAGGAGTGTGGGCCAGGTTGGATGGGCCGTACAAGATCAAGCTGAAGACCGTCCAACGTGTCCGGGTGGGACTTCTCCATACGTGAACGGCGAGATTAGAGTCCGGGTGTATCGTTTCCTTCCCTGATGAACCGACCTTGTACAAACCCTAGGCCCCTCTGGTGTGTATATAAACTGGAGGGGTTAGTCCGTAGAGGCTATCCTCATTACCATCATCGTAATATTCATAGGCTAGACATCTAGGGTTTAGCCGCCACGATCTCGAGGTAGATCAACTCTTGTAATCGCTAAGCTCTTCAAATATAATCAAGTAGGAGTAGGGTTTTACCTCCTTTAAGAGGGACCGAACCTGGGTAAACATTGTGTCCCTTGGTCCCCTGTTACCATCGATCCCTAGATGCATAGCTTGGGCCCCCCTACCCGAGATCTGCCGGTTTTGACACCGACACCTATCACACCCGATCATCACGTGGTGTCTCAGCATGAAGAACTTTCGCAACGGTGCATACTCAGGGAGAACACTTATACCTTGAAATTTAGTAAATGGATCATCTTATAATGCTACCGATGTACTAAGCAAAATAAGAAGCATAAAAGATAAACATCACATGAAATCAATATATGTGACATGATATGGCCATCATCATCTTGTGCCTTTTGATCTCCATCTCCAAAGCACCGTCATGATCTCCATTATCACTGGCTTGACACCTTGATCTCCATCGTAGCGCCGTGGTCATCTCGCCAACTATTTCTTCTACAACTATCGTTAACGCATAGTTATAAACTAAAGCAATTACATGGCGTGTGCATCTCATACAATAAAGCGACAACCATAAGGCTCCTGCCAGTTGCCGATAACTTTTACAAAACACGATCATCTCATACAACAACGTATATCACATCATGTCTTGACCATATGACATCACAACATGCCCTGCAAAAACAAGTTAGACGTCCTCTACTTTGTTGTTGCAAGTTTTAGGTGGCTGCTACGGGCTTCTAGTAAGAACTGTTCTTACCTACGTATCAAAACCACAACGATGTTTCGTCAAACCTTCAATAAGGACCGGCCGTAGTCAAATTCGATTCAACTAAAGTTGGAGGAATAGACACCCGCCAGCCACCTTTATGCAAAACAAGTTGCATGTCTGTCGGTGGAACCGGTCTCATGAACGTGGTCATGTAAGGTTAGTCCGGGCCGCTTCATCCAACAATACCGCCGAATCAAAATAAGACGTTTGTGGTAAAAGCAGTATGACTATCATCACCCACAACTCTTTGTGTTCTACTCGTGCATATCATTTACGCATAGACCTGGCTCTGATACCACTAATGGGGAACATAGCATGGAATTAAAAAAAAATCCTACGATCATGCAAGATCTATCTAGGAGATGCATACCAACGAGAGGGCGGAGGTGTGTCCACATATCCTCGTAGACCGAAAGCAGAAGCGTTTGTTTAACGTGGTTGATGTAATCGAACGTCTTCACGATCCAACCGATCAAGCGCCGAACGTATGACACCTCCAAGTTCTGCAGACATTCAGTTCGATGACGTCCCTCGAACTCTTGATCCACTAGATGGTCGAGGGAGAGTTTCGTCAGCACGATGACGTGTTGACGGTGATGGTGATGTGATCCACGCAGGGCTTCGCCTAAGCACTACGTGAATATGGCCGGAGGAGTAAATCGTGGAGGGAGACGCCGCACACGGCTTGGAATAATTGGTGTGTCTCCAAGGGGTGCCCTGCCCACATATATAAGGAGGGAGAGGAGGAGGCCGGCCACCAGGGGCGCGCCAAGGAGAGGGGAGTCCTACTAGGACTCCAGTCCTAATAGGATTCGGCCCCCCTTTTTTCCTTCTCATGGAGGGGGAAAGAGGGAAGGGAGAGGGAAGAGGAGAAGGAAAGGGGGCGCGCCCCCTCCCCTAGTCCAATTGGACTCCCTATGGGAGGGGGGCACGGCCACCCCTTGTGGGCTGCCTCCCCTCTCCCCTATGGCCCATGAGTCCCATTACTTTCCCCGGGGGGTTCCGGTAACCTCCCGGTACTCCGAAAAATACCCGAAACATTCCGGAACTATTCCGATGTCCGAATACCATCGTCCAATATATCAATCTTTACCTCTTGACCATTTCGAGACTCCTCATCATGTCCCTGATCACATCCAGGATTCCGAACAAACTTCGGTCACCAAAATACATAACTCATAATACAAATCGTCATCGAACGTCAAGCGTGCGGACCCTACGGGTTCGAGAACTATGTAGAGATGACCGAGACACCTCTCCGGTTAATAACCAATAGCGGAATCTGGATGCTCATATTGGCTCCCACATATTCTACGAAGATCTTTATCGGTCGAACCGTTATGACAACATACGTTATTCCCTTTGTCATCGGTATGTTCCTTGCCCGAGATTCGATCGTCGGTATCCTCATACCTAGTTCAATCTCATTACCGGCAAGTCTCTTTACTCATTCCGTAATGCATCATCCCGTAACTAACTTATTAGTCACATTGCTTGCAAGGCTTATTATGATGTGCATTACCGAGAGGGCCCAGAGATACCTCTCCGATACTCGGAGTGACAAATCCTAGTCTTGATCTATTCCAACCCAACAAACACCTTCGGAGATACCTGTAGAGCATCTTTATAATCACCCAGTTACGTTGTAACGTTTGATAGCACACAAGGCATTCCTCCGGTATCCGGGAGTTTCACAATCTCATAGTCGAAGCAATATGTATTTGACATGAAGAAAGCAATAGCAATAAAACTTAATGATCATTATGGTAAGCTAGCAGATGGGTCTTGTCCATCACATCATTCTCCTAATGATGTGATCCCGTTCATCAAATGACAACACATGTCTATGTTTAGGAAACTTAACCATCTTTGATTAACGAGCTAGTCTAGTAGAGGCTTACTAGGGACACTGTTTTGTCTATGTATCCACACATGTATCAAGTTTCCGGTTAATACAATTCTAGCATGAATAATAGATATTTATCATGATACAAGGAAATATAAATAACAACTTTACTATTGCCTCTAGGGCATATTTCCTCCAACAACGTGGAAGCATTGGGTGTTATTGTCCCCCTCCCTAACTTCCGTCACCTTGGCACGTAGGCCCAATGAATATCTTCCTCTCTTAAGAGTTCAACAAGATTCTCCTTAGCCTCGTGTTTAGCAGTGCATTATGCTGATCAGAGAGGAGTAACGTATGCTTTAATACCATACTCGTCAATAATATGCAGTAACCTAACGCTTTCAACTTTATATAATCCACTAGTATTCTTAGCTCAACCCTACAAGAATTTTCTAAGACATCGAATTTTGAACAACATCTTTCAATATTTGTACTCCTTCCAGATTCTTTTGCCCATTCTGTCTCTGCCAATTCCAAAAAAAACTACTCGGTCAAACCATGAAAGTGTGAATGAAAATGTCATTTTGTTCCCTAAGTGAGTTGCCTCACCCGAATCCACTAGTAGAGTATTCTCCAAAAGTCCTCTTTGTAATGCTCACACTGTTACAAGAGGAAGCTTTTGCTCCCAATACACAGAAGCTAGAACACGATCTAGAGCTTCTCATATGTTGGATTCGGAAGATTATTAGCCCAAGTATATTGTGGACCTGAAAGAGCGATCTCACTCATATCCAGATTTTTAATTCTAGCATCTACCATCGAAGTTATAGTTATTCTTTTCTTCTTTCTACGAATAATATCAAAGTCAACCCCACTGCTACTTGTGAGTTGCGTTGGGATTTTCCCCGAAGAGGAGAGGAGATGCAACACAGTAGAGATAAGTATTTCCCTTAGTGAGAACCAAGGTATCAATCTAGTTGGAGAATCATGCAAAACCTCGTGAACAACACCTTCACGCAGAAAAGCAAATACTTGCACCCAACGCGGGCAAAAGGGTTGAATCCCCTCGAACTCGTTACTTGCAAGGATAAAATCTCGTAGTGGTAGATAGATAAATGGCAAAACAAAATAAAAGAAATAAATTTACAATAGGGTATTTTTGGATATATATGACAAAAGTAGATCCTGGTGGGTAAACAAAAGTAGACCATAGTTTTCACTAGAGGCTTCTCTCTCGAACACATATAGCATACGGTGGGTAAACAAATTACTGTTGGATAATTGATAGAAAAGCGCATAGTTATGACGATATTCAAGGTGATGGTCATGTATATAGGCATCATGTACGAGACAAGTAGACTGACTCCTGCCTGCATCTACTACTATTACTCCAGCCATCGACCACTATCTAGCATGCATCTAGGGTATTAAGTTAATAAAAATAGAGTAACACCTTAAGCAAGATGACATGACGTAGACAAAGTAAACTCAACTAATATGAATAAACCCCATCATTTTACCCTTAATGCCAACATTACAAATAAGTGTCTTATCCCTTTCTGTCACTGGGATAGAGCACCGCAAGATTGAACCCATCACGAAGCACCTCTCCCACTGAAGATAAATCAATCTAGTTGGCCAAACCAAACGGATAGATCGGAGAGAAATACAAAGCTATAACAATCATGCATAATAATTTCTGACTTAATTAATTCTCATAAATATTCAGATCATAAACCCACAATTCATTGGATCCCAACAAACACAACTCAACAGAAGATTACATCGGATAGAACTCCAAGAACATCGAGGAGAATATTGTATTGAAGATCAAAGAAAGAGTAGGAGCCATCTAGCTACTAGTTATGGACTCGCATGTCTATGTCGAACTACTCACGCATCATCAACAGGCAGCAAGGATGATGTGGAAGCCCTCCATGATCGATTCCCTCACCGACTGAGTACTGGAAAAGGCCTCCAGGTGGAATAGCAGAAGAACAGAAGCTTTCGGCGGCGGAAAAAGTGTTTTGGGTGGCTCTTTGGTATATTGAGAAGATTTGGGAATTTATAGAGGCCGAATTAGGTCAAGAGTTGCCACGAGGTGCCCACAAGCTCAAAGGGGCGCCCCCCGGGGCGCGCCCTATGAGCTTGTCGCTCCGTTATGGCTGTTCTGGTCTTCTCCTGAACCTTCACGGGCCGCTTCTAGTCCAGAAATAATCAATCCAAAGATTGTTCTCCATTTAGACTTCGTTTGATATTGACTTTCTGAAAAGCCAAAAACAGCAAATGACACTAGGCACTAGGTTCATAGTTAGTCCCAAAAAATGATATAAAATAGGATATAATTGCATATAAAACATCCAAGATTGACACTATAATAGCATGGAACAATAAAAATTATAGATACATTGGAGATGTGTCACCCATCATGATAGGTAGCTTCTCATCCCCACAAAATGTACTAATTCAGCAAGGAATCAACGTTTGTGTTCAATTTGCACCATGCCCTAGATGCAACAAGAGCCCAACCAAAGTCGTCAATTTTTGACCATATGTGGTACTTCACAACAAATTCACCCACATATAATTTTTCTCACCTCAAGCGATTCCTTGTTAACCCCAAGTAGAATCCGAGCGAATCCTCCCTAAGGTGGAAAGGCAATACCAAATAAAATCTAAACCTCATGAAATAGTACCCAAAAACTGGGAGGTAAAGTTCGGTATTATCGACAAGTTTCTGCCAAAAAGCTACGTTTAGCCAAGTCCAGAAAACCTCTGTTATTCCAAAAAAGCACTCTCACAGTTCATCATGAAAAATTACTTTTATTTTTTTCGCAGACTATGCCGCACTTTTTTGTCTACGGGTACATGTGTTCTTCTTCTGGGGAATTGGCATGTCGACATGATCAGTCTTTTCTACCTCCCACAAGATTGCCTGGAATATCCTTTGATGTTTTAATTCGTCCTTACTCTTAGGGGCAAGATCCTCACATAAAAGCTCAATCTCCTTAATACCTAACTGACCTATATCACACTCACCCATTGGTTGAGTGGCTGTAGTTTTCTTTAACATAATTATTTCTCACTCAGCCTTGGAATCTAGCAAATCATTAATAGGTACAACTACGTCATGACTGTTGTCACCCAATGACACCCCAATATTAGTAGCTTTGCAAAGAATTTCTTTCCTATGAAAATTTTAATACAAAAAACTGCTTATTTATGGACATACATGTGGTAGACTAGTTGCCACGGATCTTCACCGCCCACATGACACGACCCATCTACGACCCATCAACATCCATCCACGCATGAATCCGCGGATTCGAGCGCCTATCTGTCAAGACAGGACCCCGAATGCCTCCAAAAGCCAGTAGCTCTGCATCAGATGCCGAACCACGCCACCTAGAGCACTCATCGGTGGTTGTGTCCTTTGTAGATGGGACAACCCAGGCCACAACCCAGTAGGGAGGACCGACCCAATGGTCTCCAGCGTAGTAGAGGCCACCTACCACGATCCGGATGTATCGGGCCAACTAGGTAATAAGCTCGGTGAAGCAAACACCATGGGACTAGAAGGCGCCACCAATGTGGGTGAGGTGTCCTGCCTCGACACAACCTTCAAAGGCTCGCTAGTAGCCAACTTTGCAGGGGATCAAGGCCTCAACAACGACACAGAATGGCCAGGCCAATCGTGAGTCCCCTCCGCAGCAGCACTAGTATGCACAATATGCTCTACAGACAACAAAAAAACATGATAAGTGGGTGGAACAACGATGGAGCCTCTTGCTCCACTGGACTCCCCCTTATCCACTTGATCAATCCAAAGGTGACTAGGAGTTGAGGTCGCCATAAAAGAACCAAATCGAACCCCAAAAGTTGGAGTCAAAGATGGCGTTATCATAATTTCTGCTAAAGAGCTCATCACATTACTGGCTTTACCCGAAGTTATCAGTACGGTCACCACCTCTATTGTTACCCAAAGAGTTACCTTTCCACTGCCATTATCTTTCCACACACCCGCATCAGGCTTCTTAATGTGATCACCATGAATCCAGTCATCACTCGGAAAAGATAACCCGTCAATCTCCACTAGTAAGCAACACCCATGTAATACCAAGGCACATACTCCGATATCTTGTCAATATAAATCACTTCGAGGAGTAGTCGTGCTACACCATGCTTCCAAGTAAAAGGCATATCCACCTTCTCTATTTTTCAATTAAGGAATCAATACTCAAGACCTCCATAAAGTCATTTAGTGGCTTGATGTTGTGTATGTTAGTAAATTTAGGACCATATAACCGCACCTAATACCTACCCTCACAACGATTTGCATTTTCGGCCATCTATTTTCTTGATCTGGATGTTTCTGACCGTTAGATTCGCTGTCCTAAGGGGTTGCTGCTCCAGGAGAAAAAACAGAGCCCTCTCGTTGCCTGTGCTTTTTCCCGGCCCAACTAGCTAACCCACTGCTCTGCCACTAGCGTTGCTTGAGAAGGGTCATCCAATGTTTCTCAAAAAAAAGAGAAAGGTCGCTCGATTGATTGTTGTCCAGCCATAAAAGTGCCTCACAAACCCTAACAGAGGAGGTGTCTTGTACCAGAGGAGATGGCCATGGCGCATGGTGTGGCGGCGCCACCACCTCACCTCCGATCCCGACCTCGTGCGTGGAGTGTCAGACCCGAACCAAGAGCGTACTGAAGAAGAGCAAGGAGAGGCAAGACAGGTTCAGACAAGCAACGGTCCAGATGTGCATCGAGCAGCTCAACGGCTTGGATGGAATCCTCACCGTTTCACCTGAGTTAATACTTCAGTCACTGTTTTGTAACCTTTAAGTCTTGTTTAGAGTTTACTGTGATGAGCTAGACTGTAGCTTAAAAGCATCCGCGGAAGCGTGGCTCGCCAGGTTGTAATTCATACTTAATCTAGTTGGTAGGTAGAACCCTAGCTATCGTACGGAAGACGGGGTCTTTTTCCTCGCGATACACCTATTGTACCAGCAAATCCTCATGGAATTCCTTTGTTCTTGAGTAATTCAAGCCGATCTAGCAAATTCCTGGTATATTGAGTCTCACAAAGGTATCAGAGTGTCGGTCGTGTCCTTGGTGATGACGGACGGCAGTGAATCGAGCATCGAAGAGTAGGAGGTTGGGATCTCTCATAAAATCCCCCCCCGTCCCTCCCTGTTTGCCGCGGCGGTGTGATCTGGTGGCGGCGACGAGGCGGCAGAGAAATTCGGGCGCAGATCTTTGGTCAGAGGAGACATCATCCTGGTCGTGAAATTCCTTTTTTTCTGTGGGAATTTGTGTGTCAAGGAGTCGCAAGGGTGTAGGTTTTCAGCAACGGACAGACTGAGCAGTTCACCAGTTGCAACAAGGAAATGGTAGACACAAGCCAAGGTTCAGATCACGATGGACAGAGTGGAGAAAGAAGTAGCAGATCTGCGGGCTGAAATAGAGGGACTACAGGAGCTTAAGCAAGAAGTAACCAAGCTCAGATCAGAGATGGTGACTATGCCTAGAGTGGAAGCAAAACTGCCAGAGATGAATGATGGGATCCAACAAACTCTACAGTTAATTTTGCAGAACATGAAAATCAATTCATAGGAAATAGAATTGGTAACTCCAGATCCAAAACATCACGAGACCCACAGTCAGGCATGCACTAGTGTTCAGATGCCAGTCACAATTCTGGGCAGCACCACCATTCCATCAGATCCCGTTTCTAGAAATCTAGACCAAGAGTTCAGGTCTCAAGGAAAAGTACCAGTACCCAACATAGTAGGTCTTACAACTGGTATATCAGGCAGTAGGGAATTTGTATGATATGTAGAGAAATCAACATGCAACTCAGTTAGGTGGCCCATCTTATTTTGCTGAGGCAGTTTTAAAAGGTCCAAGATTGGAAATACCTCTCTTCAGTGGAGAAGATCCTATTGGATGGCTCATAGCTTGTGAAATTTTTATGATATGTCTGGAACTCCTTATGAACAGTGGGTGAATTTAGCAACTGGACATTTGCAAGGCAGAGCTGCTAACTGGTTGAAAAATATCTGTGTTCCATGGCAGATGGTGACATGGCAACAATTTTGTCAAATGATAGTTGACAGATTTTCAGAGGCTAGTGTGCATGAAGCTGTGGAACCGTTGAAAAACGTACAATAGACTAATACAGTAGCTCAATACATTGAAAATTTTGAGCAGTGTGTGGCATTAGTTAAAAGAGGTCACCCCTGTTTGCAAGAGAATGTCTTGCTGAGCTTTTTTTTTGGTGGCTTGAGAAGTGACATTAAGCATGAGGTTTGGGGCAGAAACCTACCGGAATAATTGAAGCTTATTTGTATGCTAAACTTTATGAGAACGTTGCAGCTGCCAGGAAAGTACAGAGCCCTCCAGCTTACAAGTCCAGAAACTATTCATCTTCTTACAAAAATCAACCCACTCCATTGCAAGTACAAGTTTCTGCACAAGAAAAGTACAATGTACCTTTTCCAAAGGATGCCAGAGCATGCCGGTATTGCTGAGAGCCATGGACAAGACAACACAAGTGTGAAATTGGGAAAACTTTACACATTTTGCAAGAATTGGATGAAGATGAAGACAGTGACAATACAGAACAAAATTATGGTGCAGAACAAGCTTACCTTATAGCTCCAAACACACCTGACAAGGAAAAGAGCAACAACACTGTAGAAAAACCTACACAAGAAATGCACATATCAGCACATGCAGTAGAAGGCACTCCAGGCCCAAATACTCTCTCATTGATCCTAGAGATTGCAAGAAGAAAAGCTACAACTCTTTTTGATAGTGGGTCTTCAGACACATTTATCAGCACAAAATTTGTAGTTAAAAGCAACTGCCATCAACAGCCAATGCAACCCAGGAAAGTTACTGTTGCTGGAGGAGGCCAACTTATGTCACTGTCCAAAGTACCAAACATGGATTTCAAGATACAGGGTCATACCTTCTGTAGCAGTTTTAAAGTGTTGGATTTACAGTCTTATGACATCATTTTAGGTGTTGATTGGATCTATCAATACAATCCTATTTGCTTGGATCTGGTAGAAAGAATCTTGATTATTACAAAACAAGGACAACCAGTCACACTATTTGATCATTCCATTCCTAAGAAACACAGTCTCCTGTCAGCAGCTAAAATGGAAAAACTGTTACAAAAAGGTGTCATGGGATATATTCAGCAGATAAATGAGATGAATACAGAAAACAACAAAAATCCCTCACCACCTCCAGTGGCATTACAGCCTCTCCTACAAAAGTTTTCAAACATCTTTGCAGAATCACAAACACTGCCACGAAAAAGGGATTGTGATCACAAGATTATATTACAGGATGGAGCAAAACCTCCAAACTTGAGACCTTACAGAGTTCCTCATTATCACAAAGCTGTCATGGAAGAAATTATCAAGCAAGTGATAAAAAAGGAGAAATCCAGGAAAGCTTTAGTCCTTTCTCATCTCCTGCAATTATGGTCAGAAAAAAGGATGGTGGATGGAGTTATGTGTGGATTACAGGGAATTAAATGCAATCACTATGAAAACTAAATTCCCAATACCCATTATTGAAGATCTTTTAGATGAACTGCATGGGGCTAAAGTGTTCTCTAATATGAATTTGGGGTCTAGGTATCATCAGATCAGAATGGCCATAGAAGATATTCCAAAAACTGCATTCAGAACTCACATGGGCCATTATGAATACACAGTAGTTCCATTTGGATTGTCCTGTGGACCAGGTACTTTTCAGGGCCTTATGAACACTGTGTGTGAGGAGATCAATGAACCAGAACAGGAGAAATGTATTTTGGTGTTCTTTGATGACATGTTAATATTCAGCAAGTCATTGGAACAACACTACAAACACTTAGAGAGAACCTTTACTATCTTGAGCAAACATGAGCTATATGTGAAGCGGTCCAAATGCATATTTGCCACAGACCAAGTAGCATATCTAGGCCAGATCATTTCTAATAAAGGAGTGGCTACTGATCCAGATAAGATCCAAGCAGTAAGGGATTGGCCAGAGCCTGAACATGTCACAAAGCCCAGAGGTTTCCTAGGACTGTCTGGTTACTACAGAATATTTGTGAAAAATTACGGACAAATCTGTAGACCCTTACATGACATGCTTAGAAAAGATGCTTTCAAGTGTGGGCCTGAACAAGGCAAAGCTTTCCAAACTCTCAAATACACTATGACTAACTATTCTGTGTTGGCTTTGCCAGATTTTTCTGCTCCTTTCACAATTGAAGCTGATGCTTGTGCCAAAGGTATTGGAGCATTACTCATGCAAAAAGGCATACCTATTGCATTTCTAAGCAAAAGTTTAGGTCCTAAATCTGCAGCCCAATCCATATATGAAAAAAAGGCCATGGCCATTTTGGAAGCAATTAAGAAGTGGAGACATTATGTGTGGGGAAATAAATTGATCATCAAAACAGATCAACAATCTCTGAAATACATGACTACTCAGAGATTAACTGAAGGAGTTCAACATAAACTGCTTCTCAAACTGCTGGAATATGATTATTCAATTGAATATAAAAACGAAAAGAGAATACAGTGGCAAATGCAATGTCTAGAAGATATAATATACAACAGATGCAGTGCAACAGTGTCACTATGGTCATTCCAGCCTGGACTGAAGATGTAATGAAAAGCTATTAGGGAGATCAAGATACTGACAAAGTTTTGAAGAAAGTAGTTGCAGACAATGAGCCACATCCAAAGTTCTCTACTCACAATGGCCTATTGAAATACAGCAACATGATATATGTGGGAGCTAGCACTGCATTCAGACAGCAACTCCTACAGACATTTCATTCTTCTGCATTAGGGGGTCATTCTGGCATTAAAGCAACATACTACAGAATCAAGAAAGTGTTTTACTGGCCAAACATGAAGAAATACATTGAACAATTTGTCAAGCAGATCCCTGTGTGCCAGCTAAGCAAAGTGGAACATATTCATCCTCCTGGACTTCTCCAACCCCTTCCTATTCCTGATATGGCTTGGTCCCACATTACAATGGACTTTATCACTGCCTTGCCCAATTCCCAAGGCAAAGAGGTCATTCTGGTGGTAGTGGACAGACTGACAAAATATGCTCACTTTCTCCCCTTGGCTCATCCTTACATAGTCCAAATAGTGTTTGAAACATTAATGGATAATGTGATCAAATTACATGGTCTCCCTATCTGCATTGTGTCTGACAGAGACTCGGTTTTTACCAGTGCTCTATATCAGGAACTGTTTCATGCTTTCGCGGTATAGATAAGGTTCAGTACTACTTCCCATCCACAAACAGATGGCCAATCAGAGAGAGTGAACCAATGTTTAGAGGCTTATTTAAGGGACATGGTATTTCAAGAGCCAAAGAAATGGTTGAAGTGGCTTCCACTGGCAGAATTATGGTACAGCACCAGCTATCACTCATCCCTGAAATGCACTCCATTTCAGGCTTTATATGGTTACAAACCTCCACAAATTGGAGAATTTGCTGCAGAACAGCTACTAACTCCAGAAGTAGCCCTGACCATATCTAAAAGAGAGCACATGATTCAAAGATTGAAAGCAAATCTTGAGCATGCTCAAAGCAGGATCAAACACTTTGCTGATAGAAATTGTACAGAGAGGCAATTGGAAGTAGGAGACATGGTATTTCTGAAAATCCAACCTTACAGACAGAACTCTTTTCGTCTGAGGGGCTCACTCAAGCTCAGAACTAAGTTTTATGGGCCATATAAAATTCTAGAGAGAATTGGAGAAGTTTCTTACAAGCTTCATCTTCCTGAAGGCACAAATATACACCCAGTGTTTCACATCAATAACCTTAAGAAACACATAGGCCATCAAGCTGTTCCATTACCTCATGTTCCTCTTGTGACTCCAGAAGATTATGTCAAGACAATTCCAGTGGAAGTGCTCGATCGTTGAGTCATACAAAGGAACAAATCTCCAGTGGGCCAATGTCTGGTATAATGGGAAAGTTTGGCTCCTGATGATGCAACAGGGGAAGATGTAGCTTTCCTCAACAAGACCTTCTCAGGACATAAGCTTTTTCGCCTCGAGGACAAGGCGGTTGTCATGGCAGCGGCATTGTCAGGACCTGAACCAAGAGCGTACTGAAGAAGAGCAAGGACAGGCAAGACAGGTTCAGACAAGCAACAGTCCAGATGTGTAGCGAGCAGCTCAATGGCTCGGATGGACTCCTCACCGTTTCACCTGGGTTAATACTTCAGTCACTGTTTTGTAAACGTTAAGTCTTGTCTAGAGTTTACTGCGATGAGCTGGACTGTAGCTTAAAAGCATCCGCGGAGGCGTGGCTCACCAGGTTGTAATTCAGACTTAATCTAGTTGGTAGGTAGAACCCTAGCTATCGTACGGAAGACGGGGTCTTTTTCCTCGCGATCCACCTATTGTACCAGCAAATCCTCGTGGAATTCCTCTGTTCTTGAGTAATTCGAGCTGATCTAGCAAATTCCTAGTAAATTGAGTCTCACGCGGTGGTACCTACCGCGACTCATCAGCTCGATCTATGTGCTGACGCCTCTGTTTCGACCCCGACCTCGTCCGACCACTCCTACAACAACTCATTGACTCACCCCATGTGGTGCCGCCTCTCCTCCAACCTCCGATGTCGCGCGTGGGCGCCTACCGCAACTCGTTGGTAGCTTCGCTCTTTGCACCGGCATCCCCAAATCAATGCCACACCTTTGACCTCCCCTCAAAGTGCGAGTAGGATGACAGAGGAGGAGTCGTCCTCTCACCGTAGTTTGGGCCTCCTGCTGGGTTGTCTCTCCGTTCTCAAGGTAAGTCACACTGTGCCAAAATGGGTTGTGTATATCGAGAATAATTCTATCTATTTAAGTCCAACATAATGTCGTTTCCTTTGAGTGAGACAAAAAATTGTGTTGATTTTAGAAAACAGCACATTCTTGACAATGATAACACAAGATCCGATCATGTAATATCGTTCTTTTAACTGGGCGAGCAATGACTTGCGACGATTAGCAAGTGGCGGAGACAGGGGGACCAGCAGGCACTACTAGGGAAAAGCTTATAGACAGACGCTTACTAGTAGCGAGGGTTTATAACCCTCGCTACTGCTACTTATTAGTAGCGTGGGTTTTTACCCCTCGCTACTACTAAGTTGATAGTAGTAGCGAGGGTTAAAAAACCCTCGCTACTACTAAGCGCTCTCTACCGTGCCCCCCGGGACATGCCATAGTAGTAGCAAGGAGTATAAACCCGCACTACTACTAAGTTCATAGTAGTAGCGCGGTTTTATACCCCTCGCTACTACTAAGTACGAGGTAGGTGAAATCCCCATATCCTCAGCCGAATCCCTCCTCTTTCCCTCACTCCCCCCTCTCTCCATAGGCTCTCCCATGGTGCTGCACACCTCCTCCTCCATGGCACCCAACGAGTTCACCTCCTCGCGTCGCGTGCCTCCTCCTCCATGGCGCCAAAACAGGGAGGCTGCCTCGCGCCGCCGGCGTCCCGGAGCTCGCCGGTCTTCACCACGTCGGAGCACCTCACCACCGGCGACGAGCCCCGGTGCGCCCTCCATCTCATTCCTTTCTTCCTTGTTTCTCATTTTCCCTCTCCACGCCCCTCCGATTTTACTCACCTCCCATGCCCATGCCTGCGCAGGTCGTCGACATGGCCAACGAGGAGCTCCCTGCCTTGGTTGTGAAGAGGACCCTCACACCGTCGTCTTGCTCTCCTTTGCACTGGATCTGGTCCCTCTACAACAGTCGTCGCTAGATCTGGTCTCCGCTGCCCATCGCACCTCCGGCGACCCTTGTCGTCGCTGGATCGAACCATTGACACCATTGACAGCACGCACGGGGTCGAGATTTTTGTTTTGTTTTTGAAATTAATAGTAGTAGCGCGGGTCACAGTCACACGCTACAGATAGTTAGTAGTAGCGCGTGTCGAACCCGCGCTACTACTAACACATGTACTAGTAGCGCGGGATGCACCGCGCTACTACTACTAGTTAGCTGTAGCGCCGTAGTAGTAGCGCAGGCACCCGCGCTACTACTAGCTTTTAACCCGCGCTACTACTACGATTTTTCCTAGTAGTGAGGGGTCCTGGCCCCCCTAACATCATGTATTTGCTGCATATCTATTGATGAACAGTGTGAAATTAGTGACGATTTACTGCTAAATTAATGGCTCGGCCCTCCCCAATCAGTTTTAAGAGCACATGGCCCCCCTGATAGAATTTTTCTGGCTCCGAAACTGCAACTAGCTATGCTTTCTTGATGTGTGTAGCTGTGTGTATGATTAGAAACATAAATTCGCAACTTCAGTGTTGTCACTATGCAACATCCGTAGCATCTGTATAAAGAGCTCAAAGTTTTAGAGGTAACAAGTCTCTTTTATTATATTTGTGAGCCAGTAGTTTGCCTTCTCAATTCTTTCCACGTGCTATGTTTACTTTTTATATCATCAATCATTTTTTGGAATTGTCATTTCTTGGCTAACTTTTGTACTCCCTCCGTCTGGATTACTTGTCGTAGAAATGGATAAAATGGATGTATCTAGAACAAAAATATGTCTAGATACATCCATTTCTCCGACAAGTATTTTCATACGGAGCGAGTAGATATAATCTATACAAGCTTCAAAATGTGGTATAGGTTTTTTTGGCTATCTTCTGACCACCAATTGATAAGGAATATCAAGAACCTTCATTATTACTATACTTTGTAACCAAGTCAAATTCTCATTTTGTAATAATATAGCAGAGACTGGAAGCTATCTAAGTATAACAACAAGATGTGAAATTTACATCAAATGGTTCAAGAACTGGCACCTACTCCGCAGTGTATGCTCATTACAACATGGGAAGGCCAAATTCATTGCTACTCATGGTAGAGAGGAGATCAGCAGCGAGGCTGAAAAAATAGGTGTGAAACGGAGTTTGATCTTCGTATGTTTCTTTCCGCTTCTCAACTCCATCTCAATCCCCATCCATCTTCCCCTAATTTTTCTTTTGTTTTCATATAGGTCAGGTCAATGAGGGTTTACAACTAGGTACAAATCTTCACGAGGGCTCATCTTCTTGGGATGCAAAGGGCGAAGAACATCTGTTCTTTCTATAGGTACTATTTGGGAGATGATCAGTTACTGAAAGCTGTAAAGTTTCTATATTTGGGTGATGGTACTGACTGGGAATCTCAGAGTTCTTGTAGAGTTTGCTTCTATCCCGGGCTGTTAAAAGTTGCCTATATACAAAAACCGAGCTGCCGGAGATGATGCATGGGTATTGCAGTAAATATGTTAACTAAACGAAACCGTTGTTTTCCATAACTTGATTTCCGGTCCAACTATGTTCAGCAAGGATGCACTGATTTTTCTTTTTCTAGTCTTCTTTAGCCAGTTCCAACTGAGTATTAATTGTGATAAGAGATCAATTGTTCAGGTTGTTCCAAACGACAGATTTATTGCTAGGTCTATACTATGAGATCTTAATTAAGCTTTTAAAAGCAAAAAAATCATTCATCTACAGAACTAGTGTAGCATGTGACCTTGTAGGCATTGCACTAGATACCAATCCAAGCAGGGCCGTAAGGAAGATAGTATGGGTTTTTATCTAGTGAGACGTCATGCAATGCTGCTCTTTTCTCATGTCAGTTCAAAATACTTCCAAAATATTGCATGGATTCTTTCACATATTGGCTACTTTATTTCTGTAACTTCTTGTTGTTTAATTACGTTTAAGTTGTGTGCTTTATTTAATAAGGTGTTTGTCTTTTGGTTTGTTACAAATTATTTTAGTTGATAAGATGTACACATCTTCGCAAGGATTGTTGCAAGACATATCAGAAGAGCATAAGTCAATCTAAGATGACATCCGAAACCAAAGATGAAACATTCATAATTCAAGATGGAAATTATTATGGTGATCATTCATCTGAGATGTACACGTGGATGTTTTCATTCTTATAAAGCAATTCAATTTTAGAACTTATATTAAGAAATTATTTGACATGTCATGAAGTGTGTAGTATGCCACTGACAAAAGGCATAGTATCCATCAGCAGCTGTGGCTGAGTTAATCTGTACATCGATGTTTCGTCAATTCCTGAATTTTCAACTCTCGTGGTTTCCTACATAGTTTTGTTCAAGCTGATACCATTATCCACTGAGTGAAGTCTAGTGGTTGCTATTTGAGCAAAGCTATTAACTATTAGATGTATTTTTGAGTATGTTCATGTAGCGAGTCACGCATATAAGTTAAATACAGAGCCTATTTGTCAATTTATTTACGAACCTATTCATCTGAAAGTAGCCACAAGCTACACATGGTCCTAAGCACACAAATCAACACCCTTGCTGATAACAATGCACAGTCTATTGGAATTTTATAAGATTGTTCCAACTTAGGTTTACTGGAAAATTAAAACATAAAAACAATCATTGGTTTCCCCTTGCTTAACTACGACCTTATATCATCACATGGTGCCACTTACATCATGTATGTCCCAGCAAAATATTTGTTTTCTTTTTTGGCTATTACTTGAATTCAGTACGCCACATTTAAAAAATAAAAGGAACCTCTAAATCAACCTTTTCATACTATTTTCTCTTTTCAATAGTTTATATTTAAATATGTATCTTTCGTCTCCTTTACTTATAGAATTCCTATCATCCTATCGTCAAAATAGACGGGTGCGGCAACGCGGGCCACTCATGATCTAGTTATTATATAAATTTGATCAAACTTAAAGAGCATCTATAGCCAGAGCCCCTATTTCTTCCTTATACGTCCAAAACGTTTGCCCGATCAGTGCTGGGTCAAAAAAGGTGACCCAACCGCACCCTCCCTCCACTTCCTACCTAACTGTCCAGACTGACCAACGTATCTGAAACCGAGACCATATTTGGCGGCAATATGAGGAGGTCCGGTCACGCCCCAACACTCAGCCCAAATCACATGGTCCCACAAGTCATCCACAATTTTCTTTCCTCTCTCTCATCTCGCACCCATGGAAGGAGCTCACCCTACCACCGGAGCATGCACCACACCAGCCCCTGAGGCCCTCGCGCCCTGCCTCCGAGATAGCTCACCCGTGCAACTCGGATGGCCGGAGCAGAGAGCCCGCAACTAGAGCTAGTGTGCCGCGTGGCCGAGCTTGCGCGCTCGCGGCTGGACCTCGCGCCCACGACTGCTCAAAGGCCGGAACTCACACGTCGCCTGCATGACCACGACCGAAGCTAGCACGTCCGCACACCAATCTCATCGGAGCTCTCACTGCTTGATGCAACGTCGTCGTGCTCTTCCGGCTCCCACCACTCGACGTGGATCCGTCGACGCAGACCGAGGACGGGCACTTTGGGCTGAGTTGTGGTCACCATAGGCGCGCCCAGGAGAAGTTGAGCCACTCGGGGTGAACTACCACCCATGCTTGCCACGCCTACCGGCACACGCAGCCGCACGGGCATGCTAGCTGGTCATCGTAGCCGTTGCTTGCCTGCTGGTCATAGCCGCGTGCGTGCGCAGCCGTGCCGGTAGCCGCAACCGCGTGCTGGCCGGGTTGGCCGCGTGCGTGCAGACGTGTGTGATGGCTGTTTCCGCTGCCCAGTTGGCCTGTTTCATCGGCGACGACGTGTTGTCCTCGTCCTCTGCATGCATCATGCCGCGGGTGTGCTCTTGTAGTGCCATCCACTGTTGGAGATATGCCCTAGATGCAATCATGTATGATGATATTTTTTATGTGTTTATAAATAAAGATAGTCCTTGGACATTATCAATGATGTGTATCAGTAAGTATGTGACTTGTTTGTGGGACTATGCATTGTATGCTGACCGTCCTAAAAGGTCCCTAGCCGAAAATGATGTGTGAACGCACAGCCGAACAGACTAGCATATGGAACAGTGGATGACTCGGTCTCACTAGCCATGGAGCATTGGATGCTAACCGGATAATATGGGCTCGGAAGGATGTAGTCGAATTCGACATGGTCAAATCCGAGTCAAGATAAGGTCCGAGTTGGACAGACACAACTATGAGACGCAATGATATGTCATCTATGAGTCTCTAGTACAACATATGTTCTATGCCCTAAGACCTGAGCTGGCGCATGTACTCAGGATGGTGATAGACCTGCTTTGGGCCGACCAAATGCTACTCCATGACTGGGTAGTTACAAAGGTAGGTTTCAGGCTTGTCTAGACCCATGCCGCGAGACATGGTTGAGCAAGATGAGATTTGCCCCTCCAATCAGGAGAGATATACTTTGGGCCCTCGTGTGATCTAACCAAGATAAGCATGACCATGCGACAAGGATTATGAGATAATCCGGTTTGTGGTCGGCATCACTGGAGTGAGAAAGATGTCGGGCTAGCACAAGGATGACAGACTCGCCTTGAGCCCGACAACATATATCGTGTGGCAAAGGGAATAGAAGTGTGACATGTTGTACATGTTCGCCTAACTAGCTTCATTGTCTACTTGGTGGTCAGCACGCTTTGCTAGAGGCCGCTACTAGCCGAGCAGGTCGGATGTGATCCGACTTGCGACCAAGCTAACTTGAACCTAAGGGGTCGCGCGCTTAAGGGAAGAAACCTGTGAGGCCTTATTCGACTCCACGAGTAAGATGTGATCCTACTCGGACTCGTATCTAGGCTGAGCAAACTTTGGGCTTTAGGATCCGTACGGGGCCCTAGTGTTGAGCCCACGACGGATGCCTATATATAGTGAAGGTGCGGCACACTCATTTGGTTGATCGCTTCGGCATCGTCACTAGGGCTTTGCATGTGTTGCAACTAGCCACCTCCACTCGCCGCCGGTTGTGTGATCGGACCTAGCAATTCGCCACATGATGTTCCTCCTAGATGTGCAGATACCCTTAGAGGCGGGGCACTTGTGCCGCTCCGGCGAACCTGTTCGATCCGATCGGCTATGTGGGAGATCGACAAGAAGGAGACGACTCCGGAGACGCGCTGCCCCAACTCTTCTTTCGTTGCACGGCACTGCATGTCTAGTGGTAACGATCCGTGATCAATTTCCCGTAGCATGTTCTTGGATGTTCTGCGTGTATGAATTTTTAATTTGCAGCCGATGCACCCTACCATAGATCCCAATATCCACAACGTGCTCATTGAAATGCCTGAAAAAGTGAAGATCAAACTAGGAGTTTTGGTTGGGTGCAAGAAAAAATAAAGGGTTAAAATGGACACGCCCATCACTTGGCATGAGTGGTAAGCTATATCAAAGACAATGGAGAAAACGGACACGTCCGGGCACTGGCCGGGCGCGTCCGGGGATGTTTGTGGGACAAGATTTATATACGGATTTCCTGATTCACGTCTAGAATTTTTTTTTTACCTCACATCTAAGTTGTCTACCACATGATTAGGAGTTTTAAGATTTGTCCAAACTGTTTTTTTGTCGCGAAGCCTCGTGCCGCGCATGTGTCTTCGGTGCTATTTTTCAGATCGCACGCACAGGAGTCTGCCTTGTCCCTTTTCCTTTATGAGTATGGGTGTGTGGCATTTTCCTTTTCGTCATATTATATGCACTGGTGCTCCGTTATTTCTTTTTGTCTGCGCCTAGGACTTTTTGTACATGCAGAATTGAAGGAGTTGGGCTGCGTTATTTTTTCTTTTTTTTCTTTCTCTATTAAATTTATTCATCTGTAATTTATGATTTTTTTAATTTGAATTTTTTTTGTGATGTTGATTGCATGTCCATCATCAAATGCACACGAATTACTAACGAGTCAAGGATGATATTTTATAGGGTGGCATACCATGATTTTCCCATACCCTTATTTAGTTCCATGTCCAATACTAGCACGCAACTCATGTCCGATCCAATTGCATGTTCACTTTCTACACGCAACTCGTGCTCGACCCAGTATCCCTATCTATCTAGTTGTTTGTCCATCTCCAACACACAACTGGTTTGACTTAAGTGCATGCCCATCTTCCACATGCAAGCCCAACCGAATACCAATATGTAGTTGTATTCTAACACTGACACGCAACTTGCTCAACCCAATTGCATGTCAAACACAAACAGACAACTCATGCCCGACCAAGTTGCAGGTGCACTCTTGACACGCAATGCCCGAGAGTGAAGTTTTTTTGTTTTCTTCACTTTTTATTTATTTGTTTCCAATTCATGAAGTTTTTTTCTTTCTAAATTCATGTTATTTTCTTTTTAAATTATCTTTTATGTTTTCTATTTCCTTTCTTGTTTTATTTATTTATTTTAAATTCATGATTTTTTCGTCTACAACTAAATGAGATGACACTTTTTTCATGTCCAAGTTGCAAGTCCATCTTTGATGCGCAACTGGGGCCTAATCCATTTTTGCCTAGTTGTGAGTCCAACTACACTCCTCACATGTATTTGGGGGCTGCATTTTTGTATCAATTTTGTCTCAATTGCAACTCCACTCTCAATACGCAACTGGAGCTCGACCTGTTTTTGTCCCAGTTGCAAGTACACCCTCAACACACAACAAGGGGCCAACATTTTTTCCTGGTTGCAACTCCACCCACATACAAATTGGGAGGTTTGTTTTTCTTGTCTTAGTTACAAGTCTACCCTCGACTTGTGCCCTACCGCATATAAGTCTAGCTACACCCTGACATGCAATTGGTGACCCGCCTTTTTGTTCTACTTGCAATTCCACCCTCGGTACGCAACTGGGGGCCTGGTCAATTTTGGTCCAGTTGCACCTCCACCCTTGATACAAAAATTAGGGCATGCCCCCTTCTTTTTCCTAATTGCAAGTCCACCCTTGATACTCAAATGAGAGACCAGCCATTTTCGTCCCATTCGCAACGCTACACCCGACATGCAATTGAGGGCCCATATTTTTATTGTCCCTGTTGGACGTGCACCATCAACATGTAACTGTGGCTCAACCCATTTTTCTCTAGTTGCAAGTACACCATCGACACACAACTAGGGTCCAACACTTTTGTGTCCTAGGTTCAATTCCAATGACACCCGTGACATGCAATTAGTGGGGGCACCTATTTTTGTCCCAGTTGCAAGTCCACCCTCGGTACGCAAGTGGGGGCCCGATCAATTTTGTCCTAGTTGCAACTCGACCCTCGTTAAGCAATTGTGTGTCCGATCCATTTGTGTCCCAATTGCAAGTCCACCCTTGACACGTAAATGGGCTCGTAGTTGTCCCAGCTACAAGTCGACCCTCGACTCGCAACCGGGCATGTGTTTTGTTTTTCATCCAGTTGCAAATCCACGCTTGACTAGTAACTGGGCTTGTAGTTTGTTACTATCCCAGTTGCAAGTCAACCCTCGACTCATAAATGGTATGATAGTTCTGTGTGGTTGTCTGATGTCTACTACACAACTTATTCTTGTAGACTCGTGTTGGGCCTACAAGGACAGAGCTTTGTAGGACAATAGCAATTTTCCCTCAAGTGGATGACCTAAGGTTTATCAATCCATGGGAGGCGTAGGATGAAGATGGTCTCTCTCAAACAACCCTGTAATCGACTACAAGAAATCCCGTGTGTCCCCAACACAGCCAATAAAATGGTAAATTGTATAGGTGCACTACTTCGGCGAAGAGATGGTGATACAAGTGTGGTATCGATAGTAGATATAGGTTTTTGTAATCTGAAAATTAAAAAACAGCTAGGTAGCAAGTAACAACAGTGGGAACAAACGGTATTGCAATGCTTGGAATCAAGGCATAGGTTTCATACTTTCGCTAGTGCAATCTCTCAACAGTGCTAATATAATTGAATCATATAACAGTCCCTCAACATGCGACAATGAATCACTCCAAAGTTCTTATCTAGCGGAGAACATAAGATGAAATTGTTGTAGGGTACGAAACCACCTCAAAGTTATCTTTTCCTATCAATATATTAAGCCATCCCTATAAGTGTCACAAACAACCCTAGAGTTCGTACTAAAATAACACCATATGATACACACCAACCAATTCTAACGTCACCTAGATACTCCAATGTCACCAAAAGTATCTGTGAGTTGATTATTCGATATGCATCAAACAACTTTGGATTGATAATATTCAATCCAACACAAGAACTTCAAAGAGTGCCCCAAGGTTTCTACCAGAGAAAGAAGGATGAAAACGTGTATCAACCCCTATGCATAGATTACCCCAATGTCATGATAATCCACAAGTTGAATACCAAAACATATATCAAGTGAATCAATAGAACACCCCATTGTCACCACGGGTATCCATATGCAAGACATACATCAAGTGTTCTCAAATCCAAAAAGTATTCAATCCGATAATAGTGAAACCTCAAAGGTAAAAACTCAATTCATTACAACAAGATAGAGAGGGAGAAACACCATATGATCCAACTATATGAACAAAGCTCGCGGTACATCAAGATCCTGCCAAATCAAGAACACGAGAGAGAGAGAGAGAGAGAGAGAGAGAGAGAGAGATCAAACACGTAGCTACTGGTACATACCCTCAGCCCCGAGGGTGAACTACTCCCTCCTCGTCATGGATACCACCGAGATGATGAAGATGGCCTCCGATGATAATTTCCCCCTCCGACAGGGTGTCGGAACAGGCCTACAGATGATATCGCTTTGGTACAGAGGCTTGCGGCAGCGGAGCGGAAGTTCTAGGTTTCTTTCTGTTTTTTTTGGTATTCATAGGAATTTTGGGCGTTGGTTCCGCGAGCGCCAAGCCTACCCTGCGCACCCTGGGTGGGATGGGACGCCTCCAGGCTTGTCGCTTCCTCGTGAGTCTTTTCTCCCTTCCTTGAAGCTTCAGGGGTCTCTTTTGGTCCATAAAAACCGTTGTAAATTTTTAGCCCATTCTAAAAACGTTTATTTCTGCACAAAAAACAACACCACGGTAGTTCTGCTGAAAACAACATCAGTCCGGGTTAGTTCCATTCAAATCATACCAAAACCATATAAATTGTTGTAAACATGGCATAAATACTTCATAAATTATAGATACGTTGGAGACGTCTCAGCAACCCCAAGTTTAATTCCTGCTCATCCTCGAGTAGGTAAATTATAAAAGCAATAATTTATGAAGTGTGAATGCTAGGATAGTGCATAAGTTTGATCAATGATAATTTCAATCACTTTTTCTAGCATCATAACAACAACTTTTTCTCATAAAACTCATGATGATAAAGTAGCAATCAATTCACATCTTATGGTTCAAACAATGCATTCTCTTGAAACTTAACAACCTATGTTCTTAGTCACCAAACAATTGCAATTCAACTTATTTTCAACAAAGACTAAGTAAGAGCTCCACATACTCAATTATTATATAGTCTTCTATGATTGCTAATACTCAAAGCATATTTTTAGAACAAATGGCATCCATGAACACAGAGAAATATCCGGGCTTAATGCTTCGCCTCCCAACATATTTATCATTGTCAAAAATAATAATTCATGATCGAATATATTTGAATGGCCATATATGCCTGGATCTTTCCTCACCACAAGATGCTTGCCAACTAAAGAATGGGTTGGAATAAGAAATTGACTCAACAAAAATAAAATTCGCAGAAAAGGTAAAAGATAAGCCCTTCGCAGAGGGAAGCATGGATTTGTAGAGGTGCTAGAGCTCGAAGCTTCAATCTGAGATGAATATAATTTTGAGAGGCATGCATTTCCTATCAACGTCAACCGAGAGTTCTCAATATCTTCCATGCTAAACACATTATCGGCAGTTCCCAAGCAGAAAGGTAAAGTTTACTTCCCCTCAACCATTCAAACGCAAGACATGGCTAGCCGAATCCTCGGGTGCCCTTCATACAGTGAACTTTCTTGGGGAGTTTGTTTCATTATCTTTTTTTAATTTTGATTAAAGGATGGGGCATCCCAATTACCAGCCTCTCTCGTGCAATGACAAGCGAATAAACACCCATTGTGAGAATAACCCGCTTAGCATGGAAGATACTGACCACCCTCTGCCGCTCCATCAGCGGTACGGGCACACAAAATAGATGCATATTTGAATGATTAGAGGTGACACATGCAAATTTACTTGGAACGACAGGGTAATACTGTATATAGGTAGGTATGGTGGACACTGATGGAAGAAACTTCGCTCAAGGATTTCGATGCACAAGCAGTATTACTGCTTAGTACAGAAATTTTGGCTAGCAAAAGATTCTAAACAACAAGCACCACATGTTGGAGGATCCATAACAATATAACTTCTATGCAAATATACCCAAACATAACTCATTATGTTGTCTTCCTTGTCCAACTTCAACTAATTTTCTCAAGTGAAAATAATTAATCATAAAAGATGTCCAAGATAATATATTTGTATGTGAAAGTCTTCTTCCATATACTATCTTTCATGAATTGCTTGTATGACCAATATTGTGATTGTCAAACTTCAATAGTTTTTACTTTCTAAACCCAATGTGAAATATTTCTAAGCATGAGACAAGCATATGAAGCACATATAATTTCAACTTTATAATATTCACTTCATTCAACAGTTTACTCTTAGGATATAAGTGAAGATCAAATGAGTAGCTATGTGAGGACCCTCTCTCATTTATAAACTTTCAGATCTAAGTATTTTATACAAACAACAAGCAAAATTAAAATAAAAGGACATACCAAGGATAGCACACATCATGTGAACAAGTAAAAACTTAGGCTCAAGCAAAACTAACCGGTAGTTGTTGAGGATGAAAGGTAGGATGCCTACCGGGAAATCCCCAAGCTTAGATGCTGGAGACTTCTTGGAATATTAACTTGGGATGCCTCGGGCATCCCTAAGCTTGAGCTCTTCTGTCTCCTTAATTCCTCTCATATTACGGTTTCCCCAAATCTCAAAAACTTCATCCACACAGAACTCAACAAGAACTCATGAGATAAGTTAGTATAAATAAATGCAAAACCTTACCATTCTCTACTACAGAAAATTACTAAAATTATAATTTGGCATTGCATACTAAATGCCTCTGCATATTTAATACTCCTATCCTCAAATAGAATCATTAAACAAGAAAACATATGCAAACATAAGAACAATCTATCTAAACAGAACAGTCTGTAAAGGATGAAGAAAGATTCATGCTTATCTAAATCCAACACTTCTGAAGAATTACCACACTATATAGCTTACTGTGTAGAAATTTCAACATGTTATCACGTTCTGACTATTCAGTAATATTCAAGGCATAACAGCAATCTTTCTGTTTTCAAACAGGAACTCATAGACTTGCAAAATAAGCATGGTAAAGGCTATACTTGACATTTTTTATTGAAATAAATATTCAAAACATTATTATAAATAACAGAAGGAAAATCCTCATAAAATAAAATGATGCTCCACGCAAAACACATATCATGTGACGAATAAAATTATAGCTCCAAGTAAGGTCACCGATAATGTTGAAGACGAAAGAGGGGATGCCTTACTGGGCATCCCCAAGCTTGGATGCTTGGGTATTCCTTGCATATTACCTTGGGGTACCTTGGGCATCCCCAAGCTTAGGGTCTTGCCACTCCTTATTCTCCTCATATCGATATCTCACCCAAAACTTGAAAACTTCAATGACACAAAATTTAACAAAACTCATGAGATTGGTTAGTATGATAAAGAGAAAATCATCCACTTTGGTACTGTCAAGACAAGATTCATAATTTTTCTCACTTAATGCCTATTGTACCCTATCATTCCCACAATTTATATTGACCAGTATAATCCATAGAAACAATAAAACAAGCAAACTATGCATTGAAAACATAATCTATTAAAAACAGAACAGTCTATAATGATCTGAACAATGGCCATACTTCTGCAACCCTAGAAATTCTGAAAAATTAGGATAACATAAGAAATTTGTATATCAGTCATGTATAAAAAATTTAGAGTTCTATCACATCCCAGTGAATTATGGTAATTCCAGAACTGGTCGCAAAAGTTTCTGTTTTTGCACAAAATCAAGTCAACTATCATCCAGACTATCCCAAAGCCTTGGCACTTTATTGAAACAAAAGCTATAAAACATGATTACCACAATAGCTTAATCATGTGAATACACAAAAACATTAGGTATAAGTATTGGGTTGTCTCCCAGCAAACGCTCTTCTTTAATGCCTTTTTAGCTAGGCATGATGATTTTGATGGTGCTCACATAAAAGTAAAGAGTCGAAACATAATGGGAGCATCATGAATCATATGTTCCTCTCTCATAATAGTTTTCAGTATCATCATGAATGAATTCAACAATATAGTTATCACATAAAGCATTCTTTTAATGACCCCCAAGCATAGAAAATTTATTATTGTCCACATAAACAAATTTATACTCACTCATAATAGTGGGAGTACCATATGAAACTCGAATACTATAAATTGTTTCCACATTAAAAGATTAATGTTCAATAAAAGGATATTCATAATTATGACAATAATTATCACTACTTTTTATGACATAAGTATCATCACAATAATCATCATAAGTAGCAGCTTTGTTCTCATCATAATCAATTGAAACCTCTTCCGGAATAGTGAAATAATTACTAAATAAAATCATGACCTCTACAAATCCACTTTTATCATTATAATGAGATTCAACCCTCCAAAATAGTGGGATAATAATTATCTAAAGTTGACACTCTTCGAAACCCACTTTCATAAATATTGCAATCATCATAAATAGGAGGCATGCAATCATCATAAAAAATTGTTCATTGAAAGTAGGGGGACTAAAAAGATAATCTTCATTAAGCATAGCATCCCCAAGCTTGGGACAAACATTGCAGCAAATAAATTATCAAACATGTCATTCTCATCAAACATAGCATCCCCAAGCTTGTGCCTTTGCACATCATTAGCATAACCACTCTTATCATTAATAGTATGAATAGCACCAATTGTATAACAATTACTATCATCATAATTTTCCAAGTTGGTGCCAAAAAGATTATCAAGATCATAAGAAGTATCATTATCTTCCCAATCATAGTTATCACAACAAGTAATAGGCACAATAAAATCATCCTCAATAGTTCCTTCGGACATTGTGCCATAGGATAAAGAAACATCATCATCATCAAGTGTGTCATCTTCCACAGTTATATTTGATTCATCCTCATGAGGTCAACAATAATAGGAGCAACGTTATTTGGGAGAGATACCTTTTTACCTCTATTTTTTCTTCTTTTCTTCTTCTTCACCACATCATATGTGGGTCTAATCAATTTTCTGAGCTTCTTATGGATGAAATTGGTTGGATAGGAAGTTCCTTATTGTCACATGTTTTATCATGAGAGACAAGAGGAGGGAAAGTGGAAATCTTTAACCTTTCATTAGTATTTCTTTTATATTCTATGGGTTTTCCCGTCTTTCTATAGTTGGCAATATAAGCATTCTCATTGCAATTTACCACGCAAAACATATATAGTCTGAGAATATGAATGCTTCGAACCAACTATTTTTACGTGACATTTATTCACACCCCAAGAATAAACAAAGTTCATTATAAAGTTCACGGGTGATCAAGTAATTACAATATTTGGCCACTGATGTCTACTACACAACTAATTCTTGTAGACTCGTGTTGGGCCTCCAAGCGCAGAGTTTTGTAGGACAGTAGAAATTTTCCCTCAAGTGGATGACCTAAGGTTTATCAATCCGTGGGAGGCGTAGGATGAAGATGGTCTCTCTCAAACAACCCTGCAATCAAATGTCCCTTTTGTGTAGTTGGAATGTTTTATGCTGGAACATCCGAGGTTTAAACGCTGAAGACAACAATTAGCTCTTCGTAATGCGATTACCTCTTATGGTGCTGCAATCATCTGTCTGCATGAAACTAAGAAGTCGGAATTTGATCTTGCTTTATTAAATCTTGTTGTCCTCGTCAATATGATAAATTTGCCTTTATCCCTTCGAGGGGCGCTTCGGGGGGAATCATCAGCATTTGGAATGGTGCTCTGTTTCAGGGTATTGTCTTGGCTAGGGAAGATTTTGCGCTAGTCATCAATTTTCGCTCCACTCAGTCAGCCCAATCCTTGACCCGAGTGAATATTTATGGCCCCTGCCAAGGTGAAGCACGTGCCCTATACACAAACTGGTTATTCAATCTGAATATCCCCCTGTAGAAGATTGGCTCTTTGTTGGTGATTTTAACTTCATTAGGAGCCCCGATAATAGGAATAAGCCGAGAGGCAACAGTGATGACATGATAACTTTCAATGATTTTATTCGCATACATAAACCGATTGAACTTCCTATAAAGGGCCGCACATATACTTGGAGTAACATGCAGTTGGACTCTCTTTTGGAACAGCTTTACTAGTTCCTAACCTCTTGCAACTGGACTAGCAACTACCCCAGCACCTTGGTTAAAACCCTTGGCAAGCCTGTGTCTGATCACACGCCCTGTGTGCTATATATCCAAACCTCCATCCCTAGATGCAAACTATTCAGATTTGAATCATTTTGGATCAATCACCCTGGTTTCATTGATGTGGTTACAGCCACCTGGAACAAGCCCACCAAGAGCTCCAATGCTGCGACGGTGCTCTGCAAAAAAATCAAACCCCTTCAATCACAACTCAAACAGTGGAGCGAGCATATTTCCAGATTATAGGTGGCCATTGCCAACTCCAATAAAGCCCTCTCCCTATTGGATGATCTAGAAAACAAAAGACCTCTGACAAGACCAAAATCAAACTTCAGAAACATCCTAAATAAACATCTGCTCCGAATCCTCAACTACCCAAAAAAATATTGGAGGAAACGGTGCACCATTAGATGGATTCAATTTGGGGATGAGCCATCAAAATTCTTCCAATCAGTAGCTTCTGAGAGATACAGACACAACCATATTGCCTCTCTCACCAATGCTGATGGAATCACCGCAGAAGATCATGTTGGAAAAGAGTCCATTATTTTCACAGCCTTTAAAGAAAGTCTGGGAACTTCCTCCCCGACGGATATCAGATTCAGGTTGGACCAAATCATCAAAAAAGTTGATGGCCTCGATGACCTGACAATTCCTTTTACACATGAAGAAATTGATGCAGTAATAAAAGAAATTCCAAATGATCGTGCCCCGGGTCCAGATGGTTTCTCTACCAATTTCCTCAAGTCCTGCTGGCCTATCATTAAAGAACATTTCTATAAGCTTTGTGAACAATTTTATGAAGGGAACTTAAACATCGAGAGTATAAATGATGGCTTCATCACCCTAATACCCAAGACCAGATCCCCATCCTCTGTCAATGATTACCGGCTGATCACTCTCTTAAATTGTTGCCTTCAGGTTCTCACCAAGCTCTTGGCCAACCGCTTGCAAAAAATCATCATAAGATATACACTGGAACCAGTACGGTTTTATTAAAGGGACAGCCATCCAGGACTGTCTTGCGTGGGCATATGAATACATCTACCAGTGTCAAGCCTCAAAGAAAAGTATAATTCTGCTCAAACTTGATTTTGCAAAGGCGTTCGACACCATAGAGCATTCGGCCATGATTGAAATCATGACAGCAATGGGATTTAATGACAAATGGTTGAAGAAGATAAATTGCATAATCTCTTTGGGTAAATCTTTGTCCTTCTGAACGGTGTCCCTGGATGCCAGTTCCATTGTCGCTGTGGTGTACGCCAGGGGGACCCCCTGTCTCCCCTCATCTTCGTACTCGCAGCTGATCTCCTACAAGCAGCCAGCAACGATGCTTTCCACAAACATCTTATTGAGCTGCCCTTCCCAAACCCAAACCAGAAGGATTACCCAGTAATCAATATGCACACGGTACAATAATCCAGATGCCTGCTGATGAACACCAAATTTCCACTCTCAAAAATATTATGTCCTTGTTTGCAACCTCGATTGGCCTTCGAATAAACTTCCACAAGTCAAACATAATCCCCATCAACTGTGATGCTACTTCCACTGAAAGAATTGCTGCCTTGCTAGACCGTGTCATTGGCACCATGCCATTCACTTACCTAGGCCTCCCCGTTGGCACTACAAGACCATCAGTACAGGATCTGATGCGGCTTGTATGCAGAGTCGAGAGAAGATTGTCTGCGACCTGGAATATGGTCTCTTATGGAGGAAAATTATCATTGCTTAATTGTATCATCACATCACTTATGATCTTTTCCATGTGCACTCTCAGGTTCCCCAAAAAAATAATTGAATTACTAGATAAAATAAGAAGATGTCTCTGGACCAAGAAGACCGAGCATGGAGACAAATGCAATTCCCTAGCAGCATGGACCATGGTTTGTCAACCCAAATCAAAAGGCAGTCTAGGGGTACTTGACATCAAAAACCAGAGTACTACACTCCTGCTGAAATATTTGCATAAATTCTACAACCATGCAGACGTCCCCTGGGTTGAACTTGTTTGGAACACTTACTACACCACCAAAACCCCTTACTCCTCTGACCCTTGTGGTTCCTTTTGGAGTCGTGATATTATGAAGCTCATCCCAATTTATAGAGGCATCTCTCAGATACATTAAGGATGGAACACATGCACTCTTCTGGAAAGACCTCTGGTTGGAAGGCATCCTGGCGGACAAATTCCCTCGAGCATTCTCCTTTGTCAAAAATGAAGACATCACTTTGAAGGACTGTTTCACCACCACCACTCTGAGCTCCACGTTCTAAATCCCCCTGACACCGCAAGCATTTGAGGAAGTCAGACTCCTGCAGGTGGAGATTTCGGATACCACCCTTCTCACAAACACTTAGGGCTGGGACAAATGGGTGTATGCTTGGGGTAAAGACACCTACCAACCCAAGGATTACTATGCCTTCTACTTTCGAAATACTGAGGCTCACCACACCTATGGCTGGCTATGGAAATCTAGATGCACTGCGAAGATCAAGGTGTTTGGATGCTTCTATTATCTGACATACTCAATACCAAAAACATGTTGAATAGAAGACAATTTATCTTTGAGGGAGGATCTGCCTGCATCCTCTGCGATCTGGATGTTGAGGAAACATTAGAACATATGATCTTTCAGTGCCCCTTCAACAAATGATGTTGGTCCCACTTGGGTATATCATGGCAGCACCATGGGTCCAGGTTGTACTGGATCCACCAGGCCAAACAAGATTGGTCTCTACCTTTGTTCATGGAAGTCTTCCTTGTAGCTGCTTGGGGCATATGGAAGGACAGAAATAATAGGCAATTTAGAGGCATTCCCCCAACATTTGCCTCCTGGCTTCAGAGATTTACTCAAGATTTTGCTCTCCTTGCCTATAGAGTCAAGGACGAACACGAGGCCTTATTGCTAGCTTTGTAGATTCCTTTCAATAACTTGTTGTACTCTCCCTCCCCCCTCTTGACTACCCCCCATGGGATAGCCTATATGTAATTTACTCTCTGTATAGTATCTCTTTATTTAATTGAAATGACACAGTGAGAGTCTCTCTTCCTGTTTACCTGTCAAAAAAAACCTGCAATCAAATACAAGAAATCTCTTGAGTCCCCAACACACACAATACAATGGCAAATTGTACAGGTGAACTAGTTCGTTGAAGAGATGGTGATACAAGTGTGGTATGGATAGTAGATATAGGTTTTTGTAATCTAAAAATATAAAAACAGCAAGGCAACAAGTAGAAAAAGTTGGCACAAACAGTATTGCAATGCTTAGAAACAAGGCCTAGGGTTCATACTTTCACTAGTCCAATCTCTCAACAGTGCTATCATAATTGAATCATACAACAATCCCTCAACGTGCGACAAGTAATCACTCCAAAGTTCTTATCTAGCGGAGAACATAAGATGAAATTGTTGTAGGGTACGAAACCACCTCAAAGTTATTCTTTATGATCAATCTGAGCCATCCCTATAAGTGTCACAAACAACCCTAGAGTTCATACTAAAATAACACCATATGATACACATCAACCAACTCTAATGTCACCTAGATACTCCAATGTCACCACAATTATCCATGAGTTGATTATTCGATATGCATCACAAAACTTCGGATTCATATTATACAATCCAACACAAAGAACTTCAAAGAATGTCCCAAAGTTTCTACCGGAGAAAGTAGGATGAAAACATGCATCAAGCGCTATGCATAGATTACCCCAATGTCACCTCGGGAATCCACGAGTTGAGTGCCAAAACATACATCAAGTGAATCAATATAATACCCCGTTGTCACCATGGGTATTTATATGCAAGATATACATCAAGTGTTCTCAAATCCATAAAAGTATTCAATCCGATAATAGTGAAACATCAAAGGTAAAAACTCAATTCATCACAACGAGATAGAGAGGGAGAAACACCATATGATCCAACTATATTAACAAAGCTCGCAGTACATCGAAATCGTGCCAAATCAAGAACACGAGAGAGAGCGAGAGAGAGGAGAGAGAGAGAGATCAAACACATAGCTACTGGTACATACCCTCAGCTCCGAGGGTGAACTACTCCCTCCTAGTCATGGTGGCCACCGGGAAGATGAACATGGCCTCCGGTGATGATTTCCCCCTCCGGCAGGGTGCCAAAATAGGGCTCCGGATGAGATTGCTTCATTACAGAGACTTGCGGCAGAGGAGTGGAAGTTCTAGGTCAAGTTCTGGGGGTTTTGGAATATATGGGAAGTTTTGGTGTCGGTTTCACGTCAGGGGGCCCACGAGGGAGCGAAAAACTCGGGGGGGAGGGGAAGCACCCTAGGGGGCGCTTCCAGGCTTGCCGTGCCCTCGTGGCTCTTTTGGAACCTCCTGGAAGCTTCTGCGGTCTCTTTTTGTCCATAAAAAATAACCGTAAATTTTCAGCCCACTCCGAGAACTTTTATTTATGTAGAAAAAACAACACCACGGTAGTTCTACTGAAAACAACGCCAGTCCGGGTTAGTTCCCTTCAAATCATAACAAAACCATATAAATTGTTGTAAACATGGAATGAATACTTCATAAATTATAGATACGTTGCAGATGTATCTGTCATGACTAGATCATGAAAAAGTATGTATGGGAAATTAAGATGACCAACCCTATTGCAAAGTTCACAAGTAATGGGATGGAGAGAGCATAATTTTGTAGCAAATTCATCTATCACTTTAAGCCACCAATTGGTTTTATCATGTCTATGCTTCTTACAAAATCTATCATCCCTATAAGGCATGTCTTCACAAACTTTATGCATTCCACAAAAATTGACATGCTTATTAGAAACTTTTTTGTCATGACTAGTGCAATGATCATTAGTATCATGGATATTAATAGCAAGCATACTAACAACATTGCAATCATGATCATCATTCAAGGATTTTATGCCAAACATTTCATCAAATTTTTCTTCTAGCACTTTGGCACAATTTTCCGATCCATCATTTTCAAGAAACACATCATAAAGATAAAGAACTTGATGCAACTTCAATTCCATTTTTTTGTAGTTTTCTTTTATAAAACCAAACTAGTGATAAAACAATAAAATAAAATATTCAATTGCAAGATCGAAAGATATACCTTCAAGTACTCACCTCCCCGGCAACGGGGCCAGAAAAGAACTTTATGTCTACTGCACAACTTATTCTCGTAGACTCGTGTTGGGCCTCCAAACGCAGAGTTTTGTAGGACGGTAGCAATTTTCCCTCAAGTGGAATAGCTAAGGTTTATCAATCCGTGGGAGGTGTAGGATGAAGACAGTTTCTCTCAAACAGACCTGCAATCAAATACAAGAAATCCCTTGTGTCCCCAACACACCCAATACAATGCCAAACTGTATAGGCGCACTCACTCGGCGAAGAGATGGCGATACAAGTGCAGTATGGACTCATAGTAGATGTAGGTTTTTGTAATCTGAATAAATAAAGACAACAAGGTAGAAAGTGATAAAACGGAGCACAAATGGTATTGCTATGCTTGGAAACAAGGCCTAGGGGTTCATACTTTCACTAGTGCAATCTCTCAAGAGTGCTAACATAATTGAATCATATAACAATCCCTCAACATGCGACAAAGAGTCACCCCAAAGTTCTTATCTAGTGGACAACATAAGAAGAAATTGTTGTAGGGTACGAAACCACCTCAAAGTTATCCTTTATGATCAATCTATTGAGCTATTCCTATAAGTGTCACAAACAGCCCTAGAGTTCGTACTAAAATAAGACTGTATGATACACATCAACCAACTCTAATGTCACCTAGATACTCCAATGTCACCACAAGTATCCGTGAGTTAATTATCCATATGCATGAAACAACTTCATATTCATAATATTCAATCCAACACAAAGAACGTCAAAGAGAGCCCCAAGGTTCCTACCGGAGAAAGAAGGACGAAAATGTGTATCAACCCCTATGCATAGATTACCCCAATTGTCACGATAATCCGCAAGTTGAATACCAAAACATATATCAAGTGAACTAATAGAACACCCCATTGTCACCCGAGTCGAGGGTGGAGTTGCGACTAGGACAACAAAACTATGGTCCTAGTTCAAGTCGAGTATTGAACTGCAAGTATGACAACTATGAAAATACGAGCCCCTTTGCGAGTCCAGGGTGAACTTGCAACTAAGATGGAACAAAATATGATCATAGTTGTGAGTCAAGGGAGGACTAGCAACTGGGACAACTACACAAAACTACAATATCATTTGCGAGCCGAGGGTGGACTTGCAACGGGGACAAGAACAAAATACAAGCCGAGTTACAAGTCAAACATCGACTTGCAACCGGGATGAAAAAAAAAACATACCCGCAGTTGCAAGTAGAGGGTATACTTGCAACTAGGGAAATTACAAGCCCATTTTTGAGTGGAGGGTGGACCTGCAACTCTACCTATACAAGCCCATTTGCGAGTCGAGGGTGGACCTGCAACTCCACCTACTTGCAACGGTGGGTGTGATTTGCAGGTCCACCCTCGACTCACAAATTGGCTTGTGATTGCCCTAGTTGCAAGTATACCTGTACTTGCAACTAAGGGTGTGTTTTATTTTTCATCCCGATTGCAAGTCCACATTGACTTGCAGCTGGAATCGTATTTTGTTATTATCCAAGTTGCAACTCCACCCTCAGCTCGCAAATAATATTGTAGTTTTGTGTACTTGTCCTAGTTGCTAGTCCGCCCTTGACTCGCAACTAGGATCATAGTTTGTGACATCCTAGTTGCAAGTTCACCCTAGACTCGCAACAGGGCTCTAAGTTTCATAGTTTTCACAATTGCAGTTCGATCCTCGACTTGCAATTAGGACCATAGTTTTGTTGTCCCAGTTGCAAGTCCGCCATCGACTCGTGATACGTCTCCAACGTATGTATAATTTATGAAGTATTCATGCCATGTTTATAATAGTTTTATATGGTTTTGGTATGATTTGAATGGAACTAACCCGTATGACGCTGTTTTCAGCAGAACTACCGTGGTATCGTTTTTTGTGCAGAAGTAATAGTTCTCGGAATGGGCTGAAAATATACTGTCATTTTTATGGACAAAAAGAGACCCCTCAAGCTTCTAGGAAGTCCCAAAAGATCCACGAGGGCATGACAAGCCTGCCCCCCCCCCCGAGCTTGTCGCTCCCTCGTGCCCCCCCCTCGACGTGAAATCGATGCCAAAAATTCCTATAAATTCCAACCCCCGAAACTTGACCTAGATGCATTGTTCCGCCACCGCAAGCGTCTGTACCGAAGTTATCTCCATCAGAGCCCTGTTCTGGCACCCTGTCGGAGGGGAAATCATCACCGGAGGCCATCTTCATCATCCCGGCAGCCACCATGATGAGGAGGGAGTAGTTCATCCTCGGGGCTAAGGGTATGTACCAATATCTTGATGTACCGCGAGCTTTGTTAATATAGTTGGGTCATATGGTGTTTCTGCCTCTCTATCTTGTTGTCATGAATTGAGTTTTTTACTTTTGAGGTATCACAATTATCAGATTGAATACTTTTTGGATTGGAGAACACTTGATGGTATGTATTGCATGTGGATACACGTGGTGACAATGGGTGTTCTATTGATTCACTTGATATATGTTTTGGTATTCAACTTATGGATTATCGTGACAATTGGGGTAATCTATGCATAGGGGTTGATACACGTTTTCGTCCTTCTTTCTCCGGTAGAAACCTTGGGGCACTCTTTGAAGTTCTTTGTGCTGGATTGAATATTATGAATCTGAAGTTGTTTGATACATATCGGATAATCAACTCACAGATACTTGTGGTGACATTGGAATATCTAGATGACATTAGAGTTGGTTGATGTGTATCATATGGTGTTATTTTAGTACGAACTCTAGGGCTGTTTGTGACACTTATAGGAATAGCTCCATAGGTTGACCGGAAAGGATAACTTTGAGGTGGTTTCGTACCCTACAACAATTTCTTCTTACGTTCTCCGTTAGACAAGAACTTTGGGGTGACTCTTTGTCGCACGTATAGGGATTGTTATGTGATTCAATTGTGTTAGCACTCTTGAGAGATTGCAGTAGTGAAAGCATGAACCCTAGGCCTTGTTTCCATGCATTGCAATACTGTTTTATGCTCCGTATTATCACTTGCTACCTTGTATTTTTTGTTTATTCAGAGTACAAAAATGTATATCTACTATCCATAGTACACCTGCATCACCATCTCTTCGCCGAGCAAGTGCACCTATACAGTTTACCATTGTATTCGGTGTGTTGGTGACACAAGATATTTCTTTTTTTATTGAAGGGTTGTTTGAGAGAGACCATCTTCATCCTACGCCATCCACGGATTGATAAACCCGAGGTCATCCACTTGAGGGAAAATTGCTACTATCCTACAAAACTGTGCGCTTGGAGGCCCAACATGAGTGGACAAGAATAAGTTGTGTAGTAGACATCAAGCTCTTTCCGGGCGCCGTTGCCGGGGAGTTGAGTGCTTGAAGGTGTATCTTTAGATCTTGCAATTGAATCTTTTAGTTTCTTGTTTTTCACTGGTTTCATTTATAAAAGAAAACTGCAAAAAGATGGGACTGAAGTTGCATCAAGTTCTTTATCTTTATGATGTGTTTCTTGAAAATGATGGTTCTGAAAATTGTGGCAAGTTGTTAGACGAAGAATTTAATAAAATGTTTGGCATAAAATCCTTGTATGATGAGCATGATTACAATGTTGTTAGTATGCTTTCTTTGAATATCCATGATGCTAATGATATGCAAAGCCATAAGCTTGGGGATGCTATGTTTGATGAATATGATCTTTTTACTCCCCCAAGTTTTGATGAGAATTTTTTTTATGATGATTAAATGCATCCTATTTATGATGATTATAATGATGAAAGTGGGTTTGGAAGAGTGTCAATTCTAGGAAGCAATGATCTCACTATTTTGGAGGGTGTTGAATTTGATTGTAATAATTATGATAGTGGATTTGGAGAGGTCATAAATTTATTTAATGATAAGTCCACTATTTCAGAAGAGGTTTCAATTGATTATGACAACAAAGTTGCTATCTGTGATGATTATGGTGAAGACATGTATGCTATAAAGAATAAAGATAACCATGAAACTTGTTATCATGATTTTAATGCTCAAATTGATTATGCCAATCAAGTATCTCATGATAGTTATTTTGTTGAGTTTGCTCCCACTACTATTGATGAGAATAAATTTGCTGATGTGGAGAGTAATAAAATTTATATGCTCATGGATCATGAAAAGAATGCTTTATGTGATAGCTATATTATTGTATTCATTCATGATGCTACTAAAAAGTATTATGAGAGAGGAACATATGCTTTTACATATCTCAGTAATATCAAGTTTCCTCTCTCTATGTTGAAAGTTTTGGAGTCATCCTTGTTTTGCCTTCCTATGCTAGTTGATTCTTGCTCCCATAAATTGTTTGTTCACAAAATCCCTATGCATAGGAAGTGTGTTAGGCTTAAATGTGCTTGCCATGTGATTCATGATGCTCACTTTGTGTTTCAATTCTTTACTTTTATGTAAGCATCATTGAAATCATCACGCCTAGCTAAAAAGGCATTAAAGAAAAGCTCTTGTTGGGAGACAACCCAAAATTTACCCCTACTATTTTTATGTGTTCACATGATTAAGCTACTATAGTAATCATGTTTTATAGCTTTTGTTTCAATAAAGTGCCAAGTAAAGCCTTTGGGATAGTCTGGATGATAGTTGACTTGATTTTGTCCAAAAACAGAAACTTTTGCGCCCAGTGATCGAATTACCGTAAGTCACTGGGATGTGATAAAATTCTATTTTTTACACATGATTGATATATAAATTGCCTACACTGTCCTAATTTGTTAGAATATTTGGAGTCAAAAAAGTATGGTCTATGTTCAGATCATTATAGACTATTCTGTTTTTGACAGATTAAATTTTCAATGCATAGTTTGCTTGTTTTATAGTTTCTATGACTTATATTGATCAATATAAATTGTAGAAATCATAGGGTACATTAGGAATTGTGTGAGAAAAATTACGAATCTTGTCTTGATAGTACCAAAGTGAATGATTTGCTCTTTATCATACTAACCTATCTCACAAAGTTCCGTTCAGTTTTGTGTGATTGAAGTTTTCAAGTTTTGGGTGAGATATTGATACGTCTCCAACGTATCTACTTTTTCTCATGCTTTTCCTCTTGTTTTGGACTCTAATTTGCATGATTTGAATGAAACTAACCCCCGACTGATGCTGTTTTCAGAAGAACTACCATGGTGTTGCTTTTGTGCAGAAATAAAAGTTCTCGGAATGGAACGAAATTTCACGAGGATTTTTTATATCAATATTAAGAATTTCTGGAGCCAAGACCTGCCGGAGAGGGGCACCTGGGTGGGCACAACCCACCAGGGCGCGCCCCCTCTCCTGGCGCGCCCAGGTGGGTTGTACCCACCTGGTGGCCCCGTAGACGACCCCCTAATACTATAAAATCACATTATTCTAGAAAAAAATCAGGGAGAAAGAATTATCGCATTCCACGAGACGGAGCCGCCGCCAAGCCCTGTTCTTCCTTGGGAGGTTGTACCCACCTAGTCGGTGAGGAGTTGGATGAGGTTCATCATGTAATCGAGTTAGTTTTGTTAGGGCTTGATCCCTAGTATCCACTATGTTCTTAGATTGATGTTGCTATGACTTTGCTATGCTTAATGCTTGTCACTTTGGGCCCGGGTGCCATGAAGTCAGATCTAAACCTTTTATGAATTCATCATTATATCCATGTGTTAGATCCGATCTTGCAAGTTATAGTCACCTACTACGCGTTATGATCCGGTAAACCCGGAGTGACAGAAACCGGGACTTCTTCCGACGATTACCATAGTTTGAGGAGTTCATGTATTCACTATGTGTTAATGCTTTGTTCCAATTCTCTATTAAAAGGAGGCCTTAATATCCCTTAGTTTCCAATATGGACCCCGCTACCACGGGAGGGTAGGACAAAAGATGTCATGCAAGTTCTTTTAACAAAGCACATATGACTATTTACGGAATACATGCCTACATTATATCGACGAACTGGAGCTAGTGCCGTATTGCCCTAGGTTATAATTGTCACATGATGAATATCATCCAACAAGTGACCGATCTAATGTCTACGAATTTATCTTATATTGTTTCTGCTAAGTTACTACTGCTATCATCACTGTTACACTTGCTATAAAATTACTGCTATCACCGTTACTGTTACTGTTGCTGCTGTTACTATTATCAAAACTATCAAACGACTTTGCTACTGATTACTTGCTGCAGATAATTAATCTCCAGGTGTGGTTGAATTGACAACTCAGCTGCTGATACCTTCAAATATTCTTTGGCTCCCCTTGTTTCGAATCTATAAATTTGGGTTGAATAGTCTACCCTCGAAAACTGCTGTGATCCCCTATACTTGTGGGTTATCAAGACCTTTTTCTAGCGCCGTTGCCGAGGAGCATAGCAATATTTGTTGAGTCACTTGGGATTATTATCAATTTATCACTATGAAGAATCTGAAGGATCCAAAGACTAAGATATTTCCCTCAAAGACGAGGGGAGGTAAGGAACTGCCATCTAGTTCTTCTTTAGATTCACCTTCTGTTTTGAGTAAACTTGCAACACCACCACATGCTATCAATTCTAATATGTCGCAAGTTATTGATGATGCTACTTCTTCTAGGAATGATGCTTCTGATGATGCTAGTACCTTGCTTGATAATGATGATGTGCCACTTGGTGAATTTCTTGATGCACAAATTGCTAGAGTAATACAACATGATGTTGTTGAATCTGATGATGAGCTTGAAACTGAATCTCCTGAAACACCTGCTAGAACTAGCCCTCCCGCATATGAATTTCCTAAGGTACCGAAGGTTATGTTATGAATGAGGAGACAACTAGAGATATTCTTGCTTGTACGGATAGAGATGATCTAGAGAAACTACTATGCAAGTATAATGAAAAATCTCTGAATGCTAGAATTAAATGTGATCCTAAGTTTGCTACTTCACCTATCTTTATTGATGACAAGGGTTATGAATTCTCTGTCGACCCAGAGTTAATTACTTTGGTTGAATCTGATCCTTTCCATGGTTATGAAACTGAAACTGTTATGGCACATCTTACTAAGCTAAATGATATAGCCACCCTTTTTACTCATGATGAGAAAACTCGCTATTACTTTATTCTCAAATTATTTCCTTTCTCATTAAAGGGTGATGCTAAAGCTTGGTACAATACTCTTGCTCCTGGTTGTGTGCGTAGTCCCCAGGATATGATTTATTACTTCTCTGGAAAATATTTTCCTGCTCATAAGAAACAAGCTGCCTTATAAGAAATGTTTAACTTTGTTCAAACTAAAGAAGAGAGTCTCCCACAAGCTTGGGGGAGGCTTTGCCAATTACTTAATGCTTTGCCTGATCATCCTCTTAAGAAAATGAAATACTTGATATCTTCTATAATGGACTAACTGATGCTTCTAGGGACTTCCTAGATAGTTGTGCTGGTTGTGTTTTCAGGGAACGAACTATTGCTCAAGCTAAAGAATTATTGAATAACATATTGAAAAATTATGATGATTGGACTCTTCCTGAACCACCGGCTAAACCCACTCGAAGAAGAGGGGTATATTATATCTCAGTCCTGAAGATATGCAAGAGGCAAAGAAATCTATGAGCGAAAAAGGTATTAAAGATGAGGATGTTAAAATTTTACCTCCTATTGAAGAAGTACATGGGCTTGATACACCACCACTGCTTAAGGTGGTAGAGGTAAATTCTCTTATGAAGTTCAATGAAAATGAAAATCCTCACAATATGCATCCTAGCCAATGCCTTTATGAGTTTGAAAACTACATTAGAAAACAAGATCACTTCAATGCAAATGCTATGAAACAGTTGAAATATAATTCTGATATGATTGCTCGCTTGAGTGACTTGTTATTTAGAATTTCAAATGATGTTAGAGGTCTTGGAAAACATGCTTCTATGGTTCAAACCAGTTAGAACAAGTTGCTAAATCTCAAATAGAATTACTTGATGAAATGAATAATAATATGCATGACTTTGTTGTTAGAGTTGCAACTAGAGGAGGTAAAATGACTCAGGAACCACTATATCCCGAGGGACACCCAAAAAGAATAGAAAAAAATTCACAAAGAGTTACCACTAGTGCACCTAGTCCTTCTAGAAAGAAAAAGAAGAAGAAAAATGATAGGACTTTGCACACTTCTAGTGAACCTGAAATAGAAAAACCACCTGATAATAAAAATGAAACTTTTATCTCAGATGCTGAAACACAATCTGGTAATGAACACTCACCTAGTGATAATGAAAAATATAATGATGAGGTTAATGAAGGCTCTCAACCAAATAATGAAAAAGAACCAGATAATGATGTTGATTTAGAACCACCTATTGATCTTGATAACCCACAACCTAAGAATAAAAGGTATGATAAAAGAGACTTCATTGCTAGAAAACACGGTAAAGAAAGAGAATCGTGGGTTCAAAAACCTATGCCTTTTCCACCCAAGACAACTAAAAAGAATGATGATGAAGAATTTGAACGCTTTGCTGAAATGCTGAGGCCAGTCTTTTTGCGTACTAGCTTGACTGATATCTTGAAAATGCCTCCTTATGCAAAGTATATGAAAGACATCATCACAAATAAGAGAAAAATACCGAAAGCTGAAATCTCCACTATGCTTGCTAATTATACTTTCAAAGATGGAGTGCCTAAAAAACTTGGAGATCCGGGAATACCAACTATACCTTGCTCCATCAAAAAGAATTATGTGAAAACTGCTTTGTGTGATTTAGGAGCCGGTGTTAGTGTTATGCCTTTCTCTTTATACAAAAGACTTGATTTGAATGAACTCGCACCTACTGAAATATCTTTGCAAATGGCTGACAAATCAACTACCATACCTATCGGTATCTGTGAGGATGTGCCCGTTGTTGTTGCTAATGTTACTATTTTGACTGACTTTGTTATACTTGAGATGCCCGAGGACGACAACATGTCGATTATCCTCTGTAGACCCTTCTTGAATAATGCAGGGGCTGTTATTGATTGCAATAAAAGCAAGGTCACTTTTCATATTAATGGTAATGAGCATACGGTGCACTTTCCGAAGAAACAATTCCAAGTGAATGGTATTAATGTTATTGAAAAATCTCCGACAATCACTATTGGAAATTTTCAAATACCTCTACCTACTGTCAAAAAGAAATATGAAATGCTTATTGTTGGGGAGATTCATATTCCCATTGAGGTAACTTAATGATTTACGAAAGTTCTTCGGTTTCATGCTAATCGAAAGTGGTTGTTAATAAGACCTGATCAACCTTATTAATGAATCATTTTTGAGCAGTATGAAGTTGATGAATTTAGTAAGCACTACCTTCTGTCACTACCTTTTGTTTTCTGTCTTTATCAGTTTAATAAAATAAAATGTCATGTTTAGTCTGTTTTTTGAATTTCCCGTGCAATAAAAAATGACCCAAAAATAGAAGTTCTCAGAATGCCCTGAAAATTGAACATGATTTTTTTTCTGAATATTTCTGAATTTTGGTGCAAATAATACTAGAAGCAGGTGCACCAGGTGGGCACAACCCACCTGGGCACACCAGGACCCCCAGGCGCGCCCTGGTGGGTTGTGGTTCCCACGTGGGCCCCCTCACTTATCTCTTTAGCCCACGTCATCACTTACCTCCAGAAAAAATCTCCATTGCTCTCTCTCCCATGTTCTTGAGCTCAAACCCGCGGATTTTGATCTCTTTGCTCGAAACTCCATTTCCGAAACTGTTTTGGGGGATTGTTGCTTGGTATGTGACTCCACCGTTTGTCCAATTAGTTTTTGTTGTAGTGGTTTATACTTTGAATAATTAGCCACTCTTGGTGTTGTTGTAGATGTGCTTGCATGTTCAATTCTTAGTGTTCTAAGTAGTTTGAATGCTTGCTATGGCCTCTATGTATCCCTATGAGTAGTTGCTATCAATTTCATAAAGTTTTGTTGACAAAATTTTGTCACCCCAATTTTTTTCAGAAAATTGTACGCGGACATGAATATCTTCAGGAAGTTTGGCTCTAAGAAGAACTCCAAGGGTGTTATTGGGGAGTCTTCTGACAGTGATCTCCATCCTCGGAGGTTGGCGGAAGTACGGCCGTGTTAATGGCCGCACACCCCTTTCCCGGAAGAGGCTGGAATCCTTCAGGAGTTCACGCAATATATTGCTAATGTCGGCCTCACCGACTTCATCGCAGATGAGTGTGACCAGCACCAAATCCTCACAAACATCTTTGTTCAAAGCTTTACTTTCTTGACTAGAAATAATCCTCCTGAAGTGAGCTTTGATTTATATGCTGAAAACCATCAGATACCACTTACTGAGTTTTGTGACATATGCATGATCCATTCTGATGGGAGCTTGACTGAGCCTAGGCCGGCTGGGTTTGAGGACTTTTACCATACTTTGACTGTGGGAGATGAGAGAGGAGTGTCAGCCACCACGACTGTTAGCTTACACTTTCCTGCTGTACATTATTTTGCTTTATTTGTTGCTAAGTGTCTGCTTGCTAGAAAGAAAGTAGGTGCGCTTAGCGCACCAGACTTTGTTGTTTTACGCCGGGCACTGGAGGGTGATAACACTTATAGCTTGGCAGCTATTGTGGCCCGCCGCCTGCATCTTAATAAATCCCAGGGGGAAATACATGGTGGGATTTTTGCTACTCGCTTGGCTGCTCACTTCAATGTAGATATACGCCCTCATGATTACCCTTTGGCCAAGGTTTATCTAGACCGTGCAGCCATGGAACACCATCACTTCCTTGCACATGATCGTCCTGATATTGCCATTCCTTATAACCTGGTCTTTAGCGTTAAAACTCGTGATGTTATCCCATTGCCTGCACCTGCTTTGTTTGATCCTTTTGCCAGGGGCGGATATAGGATTATGCCTACGGACATCATCGCCTACCGGGACACTCAGGCTGCTGCAGAGGCTAAGGAGGAGCCTCAGCAGTGGGATGAGTGGATGCCAGCTCCTCAGGATCCCGACTACCCTCCAGGCTACTGGTCGATAACCAACTTAGGCAAAAGCCAAAGCTTGGGGGAGTACGTGTTTCTCACCGACATTATATTCATGTCTACATATCAGTCTATTTGTCGGTGTTCACACTTTTTCATTGTATCATCCATGCTTAGATTATTTTCTTGCTTTCTTCTTGTGTGTTTGAAAAACTTTCGAAAAACCAAGAAAAATTAGTTGTAGTAATTTACTTTCTATGCATGCTTAGTAGTAGTACTAAAAAGAAAACCCAAAAAGATTTCCTTGTTCTTCTTTTGCTTGTTGGGAGCTTTCCCGTGTAAATAGTTTTTCTCGTTTTTGTTTTTCTCTTTTAATTTGCTTGTTGAAGAAAACTAAAAACTCCAAAAATATTTCACTGTGTTTCTCTGAATTCCATTTCTTTTTACTCGAGTTGTACCAAGGAGAAGACCATGATGAAAATGTTGAGTGGCTCTCATATGAATAACTGTTGAACTAATAAAGAGCACATTTTACCTTGTCTTCTCCTGTTGAATAAAATGTTTGCATATTCCAGCTTAGTCCACGGCACTCTTGCACTATTATTATTTTCATATCATTCGATCGTGCAAGTGAAGGGCAATAATGGTGATATTCGATGAACTGGTCGTGGCAAAGAGAAACTGGTATGAACTCGACTTGTTCTATTTGTGTCAATATGTTTAACCTAGTATCCATGCTTCTTCCCATTATGATTAAACATGTTTGCAATGACAATTAGAGATTATAGTTTCTAATGACATGCATAAGTAGCTAGGAGTGGATAATGATTTATCTTGGATATCAACATAGCGTTAAAATGATTGTGATGTAGTATGATGGTATGGTATCCTCCTCTGAATGTTCGAGTGGCTTGACTTGGCACATGTTTATGCATGTAGTTGAATCAAAACCAACATAGCCTCTATGATATTTATATTCATGGTGTCCATATCCTACTCATGCTAGTGTCCAATGTTACTTATGCATAATGCACTACTAGGAAAAGGGCTATAGCTAATATGGACATTAATGGCGCACCATGTATGTGGTGCGCCACTGCTATATAGCAGTGGCGGACCAGATACAGGTGCGCCATTAGTGTCCTCATTACTAATGGTGCACCACACACACGGTGCGCCATTACTAACAAATTGTTTTTCCAAAACTATTAATGGCGCACCAAGGCACAGTGCGCCATTGTTAGTTTTAACTAGTAATGGCGCACCACAAACTCTGTGCGCCACTACTAACAAAAAAATTTCCTTTTTTTTCAAAACTAGTAATGGCGCACCAGGGTACAGTGCGCCATTACTAGTTCAAACTAGTAATGGCGCACTGTCCATGGTGCGCCATTACTATTTGAGCCTTACAAAAAATTCACCAAATGCACCCCCCCCCCCCGGGACCGCCTTTTCAGTTTCAAAAAAAAATAAAAGAAAATGGTAGAAATGTCAAAAAATTAAAAAATAAAAAGATTCCCATGTGATATGTGGTCTAGTTGTTAGCAAAATTTACAAACATGAATTTTCGACTTTTTTGCGAAATCTCTCGAGAATTTGTAAAATGGGCATAACTTTTGCATACGAACTCCAATGAAAAAGTTTTTTATATGAAAAATCATATACTCGAAAAGTTACATCCGAATTGAACGGGGGCGACCCCGTTCAAGATTTCCAGAATCCCCAAAAACCTAACCGAAAAAAGTTACGGGGCTTTTAAGATCTGGAGAGGCAAAAAAATTCAAAAAAAATCAAACTCAGTAATGGCGCACCTGCCCATGGTGCGCCATTACTATCTTCCCGCCTTCAAAATTCAAACTATATCAAAAAAAAGTTAGTAATGGCGCACCTGCCGAAGGTGCGCCATTACTATCTTCCCGCCTTCAAAATTCAAAATAAATAAAAAAATTAAAAAAAAGTTAGTAATGGCGCACCTGCCCACGGTTCGCCATTACTATGCCGTATATATGGCTAGGCGGGGTCCTCTCCTCCTTACCTCTTCATTGTTCTCCTCCACTCCACCTCTCCTCCACTCCATCTCCTCCTCTCCTCCACTCCATCTCCCCTCCCCTCCTCTCCTCCACTCCATCTCCCCTCCTCTCCTCCACCATACTCCCCTCCTCCTCTCCGGCGACCTCCTCCTCCTCTCCGGCGACCTCCTCCTCCCTCCTCTCCTCCCCTCCCCTCACGCTTTCTTCTCCCTCCTCTCCGGTGAGCTCCTCCTCCCTCCTCTCCGGTGAGCTCCTCCTCCCTCCTCTCCGGTGATCTCCTCCTCCCTCCTCTCCGGTGATCTCCTCCTCCCTCCTCTCCGGTGAGCTCCTCCTCCCTCCTCTCCTTCCCTCCCCTCCCGGTTTCTCCTCCCTCCTCTCCGATGAACTCCTCTCCGGCGACCTCCTCCTCTCCGGCGATGAAGGCGAGCTCCTCTCCGGTGACCTCCTCCTCCTCCTCTCCGGTGACCTCGGCCCTCCTCTCCGGCGAACTCCTCTCCGGCAAAAGAAAGTACAAGATCCAAAAACGAGAACAAAATTTGAAAAAATACCGTGCAAAAAAAGGAGCAAAAAAAGGGCAAAAAAATCATGATCCAGATCCAAATTCAAAATTCAAAAATAGCAATGGCGCACGGTGGGGGTTAGACAGTGCGCCACTACTATTTTCCCGCCTTCAAAATTCAAAAAAAAATCAAAAAATTCAAAAAAAAAGTTACAAGTGGCACACCTGTAGCAATAGTAATGGCGCACTACAGGGTGCGCCACTTTTACCTCGGAATTCTGCTTGTACATTAAAAACCTTGAACCAAAAGTTATTCCAGATGAGTCCACCATACCTACCTATATACGGTATTATCCTGCCATCCTAAGTAAATTTGCTTGTGCCACCTCTAAAAAACTTCTAAAAATTATACTTTTTGTGTGCCTGGACAGTTCATGGAACGACAGGAGGTGGTCGATATCTTCCATGCTAAGCAGGTTATTCTCAGGTCGAGTGTTTATTCACTCGCCATCGCACGAGAAAATGGGCGGCAATAGGGATGCCCAGTCCCAAACTGGAAAAATGAAAAAGAGTTTATCTCTTAAATAATCAAACAAAAACTCCCAATGGAGTCAAAACCTTTACTTTTATCGCTTGGGAACCGCCACTAGCGTGCTTAGCATGGAAGATGTTGATAACTGATGGTCGTGAAGTGAATAAGAAGGGTGCATGTCTCAAAATAATCATTTATCTCTGTTTTAAAAATTGAGCTCTGGCACCTCTGCAAGTTACTGCTTCCCTCTGCGAAGGGACTACCTATTTACTTTTATGTTGTGTCACCACCTTCTCAAACAAGCGCTAGAAACTGAGAGAGCACAACTGTCATGATTTATGCATTGTCTATAGCTAATGTTGGGCGCATCATGACTGGATCTTTTCTACCATGAATTACAATGTTTAGTCGCTGCTTGAACTTTGGAGGTGCTCTGCATTTATGTTTTGCAGTCTCAGAAAGGGCTAGCGAGATACCACTATTGTCATATTATATCATGGTTGTTTTGACAATGTGTTGTTGTTTGAGATATCTTATTATTGCTCGCTAGCTGATTATGTCATTGATATGAGTTAATATAATCTTTAAGTGTTATTGTCGACATGGTTAATTATAATGCTGGCTGAAAACCTGGGTTCTGTTTAAGCTTATTTATGCAAACAAGAGCAAAAGAGTTCGTAAAAGTTTTTGTTTCTCACTTTCAGTTTATCAACTGAATTGCTTGAGGACAAGCAAAGGTTTGCTTGGGGGAGTTGATACGTCTCCAACGTATCTACTTTTTCTCACGCTTTTCCTCTTGTTTTGGACTCTAATTTTTATGATTTGAATGAAACTAACCCCGGACTGACGCTGTTTTCAGCAGAACTACCATGGTGTTGTTTTTGTGCAGAAATAAAAGTTTTCAGAATGGAACGAAACTTTGCGAGGATTTTTTATATCAATAATAAGAATTTCTGGAGCCAAGACCTGCCGGAGAGGGGCACCTGGGTGGGCAGAACCCACCAGTGCGCGCCCCCCTCTCCTGGTGTGCCCAGGCGGGTTGTACCCACCTGGTGGCCCCACAGACGACCCCCTGATACTATAAAATCACATTATTCCAGTAAAAAATCAGGGAGAAAGAATTATCGCGTTCCACGAGACGGAGCCGCCGCCAAGCCCTGTTTTTCCTTGGGAGGGCAGATCTGGAGTCTGTTTGGGGCTCCGGAGAGGGGGATCTTCGTTCTTCGTCATCACCAACCCATCTCCATCGTCATCACCAACCCATCTCCATCGCCAATTCCATGATGCTCCCCACCGGGAGTGTAATTCCTTCATAGGCTCGCTGGTCGGTGAGGAGTTGGATGAGATTCATCATGTAATCGAGTTAGTTTTGTTAGGGCTTGATCCCTAGTATCCACTATGTTCTTAGATTGATGTTGCTACGACTTTGCTATGCTTAATGCTTGTCACTTCGGGCCCGGGTGCCATGAACTCAGATCTGAACCGTTTATGAATTCAGCATTATATCCATGTGTTAGATCCGATCTTGCAAGCTATAGTCACCTACTACGCATTATGATCCGGTAACTCCGGAGTGACAGAAACCGGGACTTCTTCCGGTGATTACCGTAGTTTGAGGAGTTCATGTATTCACTATGTGTTAATGCTTTGTTTCGGTTCTCTATTAAAAGGAGGCCTTAATATCCCTTAGTTTCCAATATGGACCCCGCTGCCACGGGAGGGTAGGACAAAAGATGTCATGCAAGTTCTTTTAATAAAGGACGTATGACTATTTACGGAATACATGCCTACATTATATCGACGAACTGGGGCTAGTGCCGTATTGCCCTAGGTTATAACTGTCACATGATGAATATCATCCAACAAGTGACCGATCCAATGCCTACGAATTTATCTTATATTGTTTCTGCTAAGTTACTACTGTTATCATCACTGTTACACTTGCTACAAAATTACTGCTATCACTGTTACTGTTACCGTTGCTGCTGTTACTATTATCAAAACTATCAAACTACTTTGCTACTGATTACTTGCTGCAGATAATTAATCTCTAGGTGTGGTTGAATTGACAACTCAGCTGCTAATACCTTCAAATATTCTTTGGCTCCCCTTGTGTCGAATCTATAAATTTGGGTTGAATACTCTACCCTCGAAAATTGTTGCGATCCCGTATACTTGTGGTTTATCAGATATCGATATGAGGAGAATAAGGAGTGGCAAACCTTTATCTTTGGGATGCCCAAGCCACCCCAAGTTATTATCCAAGGAATACCCAAGCATCCAAGCTTGGGGATGCCCCGGAAGGCATCCCCTCTTTCGTCATCAACATTATCGGTAACCTCACTTGGAGCTATATTTTATTCACACATGATATGTGTTTTGCTTGGAGCGTCATTTTCTTTGTTAAGATTTGCTTGCTGGTATTTAGAATAATGTTCTAGATAGTTTATTTCAATAAAAATGTCAAGTATAGCCTTTATGATGCTTTTTTTGCAAGTCTATAGGTTGCTATTTTCAAAACAGAAAGTTTGTCGTTATGCCTTGAATATTCCTTAATAGCCAGAACATGATAAAATCTTGAAATTTGTATACAGTAAATTTAAATAGATTTCTACAGTGTGGTAATTTTTCAGAATTTTGGAGTTAAAGAAGTATGAATCTTTCTTCATGCTTTACAGATTGTTCTGTTTAGACAGATTGTTGTTATGTTTGCATATGTTTGCTTGTTTAGTCATTCTATTTAAGGATAGGAGTATTAAGTATGCAGATGCATTTAGTATGCAATGTCAAATTATAATTTTAGTGATTTTCTACAGTAGAGAATGATAAGGTTTTGCATTGATTTATACTAACTTGTCTCACGAAGTCTTCTTGAGTTTGTGTCGATGAAGTTTTTGAGATTTAGGCAAACCGTGATATGAGAGGAATTAAGGAGACACAAAAGCTCAAGCTTGGGCATCCCAAGTTTATATTCCAAGAAGTCTCAAGCATCTAAGCTTGGGGATGCCCCGGTAGCCATCCTACCTTTCTTCATCAACAACCATCAGTTAGTTTACTTGTTCACATGATACGTGCTATTCTTGGATTGCCATTTTGTTTTGTTTTGTTTGTTGTTTGAATAAAATACTTAAGATCTGATTTTTAGGAGAAAGTCCTCACATAGCTACTTAATTTTTTGACTACTCATTGATCATCACTCATTGATCTTCACTATTCTTGTGCTTCACTTATATCCTAAGAGTAAATTGTTGAATAGACTAAATATCATAAATCTGAAATTATATATGTTTCAAATGCTTTGTAGTAGATCAACATTTGGTTATAAAGTAAAATCTATTGAATTTTCACAATCACAATATTAGTCACACAAGCAATTTAGTATATGGAAGAGAACTTTCACATACAAATATATTATCTTGGACATCTTTTATGATTGTGAATACCCGTTAATTGTTTTCAAACTTGAGCAAATTAGTTGAAGTTGGACAAGGAAGACAACATAATGAGTTATGGTTGGGTATATTTGCATTGAAGTTATATTGTTATGTATCCTCCAATATGTGGTGATTGTTTAGAATCTTTTGTTGGCCAAAATTTCTGTACTAAGCGCGAATACTGCTTGTGCATCCAAAATCCTTGAGCCAAGTTCTTCCATGAGTGTCCACCATATTTACGTATATACGGTATTACCCTACCGTTCCAAGTAAATTTGCATGTGCATCTCTAAATCTTCAAATAAACATCTCTTTTGTGTGTCTGTACCGCTCATGGAGCGACAGGGGGTGGTCAGTATTTTCCTTGCTAAGCGCGTTATTCTCACGACAAGAGTTTATTCGCTTGTCAGTGCACAAGAGAGGCTGGTAATTGGGATGCCCAGTCCTATAATCTAAATGAAAAGATATATATAATGAAACAAACTCCCCTAGAAAGTTGATTGTATGGAGGGCACCCGAGGATTCGGCTATCGATGGCTTGTGTTTGAGTGGTTGAGGGGGGGTAAACTTTACCTTTCTGCTTGGGAACCGCCGATAATGTGTTTAGCATGGAAGATATTGAGGACTCTCGGTCGTGACGTTGACAGGGAAGGCATGCCTATATTCATCTATGTTTTAAGCTTCGAGCTCTAGCACCTCTACAAATCCATGCTTCCCTCTACGAAGGGCTTATCTTTTTACTTTTTCTATTAATTTTATTTTTGTTGAGTCAATTTATTATTCTAACCTATTCTTTAGTTGGCAAGCTCCATGTGGTGGGGAAAGATCCAGGCACATATGGCCATTCAAATATATTTGATCATGAATTATTATTGTTGACAATTATATCTATGATAAATATGTTGGGAGGCAAAACATTAAGCCCCTATCTTTCTCTGTGTTTGATGGATGCTATTTGTTCTAAAAATATGCTTTGAGTACTAGCAATCATAGAACACTATATGATAATTGAGTATGTGGAGCTCTTACTTCGACTTTGCTAAAAATAAGATGCATTGAAATTGTTTGGTGACTAAGAACATAGGTTGTTAAATTTCAAGAGAATGCATTGTTTGGACTATAACATGTGAATTGATTGCTACTTGATCATGATGAGTTTCATGAGAATGAGTTGCTATTATATATAATGCTAGGAAAAGTGATTGAAATTACCATTGATCAAACCTATGCACTATGCTAGCATTCACTCTTCATAAATAATTTCTTTTATCATTCACCTACTCGAGGACGAGCAGGAATTAAGCTTGGGGATGCTGATATGTATCCAACATATATATAGTTTATGAAGTATTCATGCCATGTTTATAACAATTTTATATGGTTTTGGTATGATTTGAACGGAACTAACCCGGACTGACGATGTTTTTAGCAAAACTACCATGGTGTTGTTTTTTGTGCAGAAGTAAAAGTTCTCGGAATGGGCTGAAAATTTACGGTGATTTTTTTATGGACAAAAAGAGACCTCCGAAACTTCCAGGAAGTGCCAGAAGAGCCACGAGGGCACAACAAGCCTCGGGTGGCACCCCACCAGGGCGCGCCTCCCGAGCTTGTCGCTCCCTCATGGCCCCCCCTGACGTGAAACCGACGCCAAAAATTCCTATAAATTCCAAAAACCCCAAACTTGACCTAGATGAGTTGTTCCTCCACCGCAAGCCTCTGTACCGAAGCGGTCTCTATTGAAGCCATGTTCCGGCACCCTGTCGAAGGGGGAATCATCACCGGAGGCCATCTTCATCTTTCCCACGGCCACCATGATGAGGAGGGAGTAGCTCACCCTCGGGGCGAGGGTTTGTACCAGTAGCTATGTGCTTGATCGCTCTCTCTCTCTCTCTCTCTCTCTCGTGTTCTTGATTTGCACGATCTTGACGTACCGCAAGCTTTGTTAATATGTTTGGATCATATGGGGTTTCTCCCTCTCTATCTTGTTGTTATGAATTGAGTTTTTACCTTTGAGGTTTCACTATTATCGGATTGAATACTTTTTGGATTGGAGAACACTTGATGTGTATGTCTTGCATGTGGATACCCATGGTGACAATGGGATGTTCTTTTGATTCACTTGATATATGTTTTGGTATTAAACTTGCGGATTATCGTGACAATTGGGGTAATCTATGCATAGTGGTTGATACACGTTTTCATCCTTCTTTCTCCAATAGAAATCTTGAAGCACTCTTTGAAGTTCTTTGTCTTGGATTGAATATTATGAGTCTAAGGTTGTTTGATGCATATCAAAGAATCAACTCATGGACACTTGTGGTGACATTTGAGTATCTAGGTGACATTAGAGTTGGTTGATGTGTATCATATGGTGTTATTTTAGTACGAACTCTAGGGTTGTTTGTGATACTTATAGGAATAGCTCAATTGATTGATCGGAAAGGATAACTTTCAGGTGGTTTCGTACCCTACAATAATTTCTTCCTATGTTCTCTGCTAGATAAGAACTTTGGGGTGACTCTTTCTCGCGCGTTGAGGGATTGTTATATGATTCAATTATGTTAGAACTCTTGAGAGATCGTACTAGTGAAAGTATGAACCCTAGGGCTTGTTTCCAAGCATTGCAATATCGTTTGTGCTCTGTTCTATCACTTGCTACCTTGCTGTTTTTATTTATTCAGATTACAAAAACCTATATCTACTATTCATACTACACTTGTATCACCGTTGTATTGGGTGTGTTGGGGACACAAGAGATTTCTTGTATTTGATTGCAGGGTTGTTTGAGAGAGACCATTTTCATCCTACGCCTGCCATGGATTGATAAACCTTAGGTGATCCACTTGAGGGAAAATTTCTACTGTCCTACAAAACTCTACGCTTGGAGGCCCAACACGAGTCTACAACAATAAGTTGTGTAGTAGACATCTACTCGCAACTCGTATCGTAGTTTTGTGTAGTTTTCCCTGTTGCATGTCCACCCTCAACTCGCAACTCATATCATAATTTTGTGTAGTTCCCCCTGAGGGAGTCCTGGATTAGGGGATCCTCGGACAGCCGGACTATATACTTTGGCCGGACTGTTGGACTATGAAGATACAAGATTGAAGACTTCGTCCCGTGTCCGAGTGGGACTCTCCTTTGCATGGAAGGCAAGTTTGGCAATTCGGATATGTAGATCTCCTTCCTTGTAACCGACTCTGTGTAACCCTAGCCCCCTCCGGTGTCTATATAAACCAGAGGGTTTAGTCCGTAGGACAACAATCACAATCATCATCATAGGCTAGCTTCTAGGGTTTAGCCTCTACGATCTCCTGGTAGATCAACTCTTGTAATACTCATATCATCAAGATCAATCAAGCAGGAAGTAGGGTATTACCTCCATCGAGAGGGCCCGAACCTGGGTAAACATTGTGTCCCCCGCCTCCTGTTACCATTAGCCTTAGACGCACAGTTCGGGACCCCCTACCCGAGATCCGCCGGTTTTGACACCTATATTGGTGCTTTCATTGAGAGTTCCACTGTGCCGTCACGGTAAGGCTTAATGGCTCCTTCGATCATCGGTAACGATGCGATCCAGGGTGAGTTTTTTCTCCCCGGACAAATCTTCGTATTCGGCGGCTTCGTACTACGGGCCAACTCGCTTTGCCATCTGGAGCAGATCGATAGCTACGCCCCTGACCATCAGGTCAGGTTTGGAAGCTTGAACTATACTGCCGACATCCGCGGAGACTTGATCTTCGACGGATTCGAGCCCATGTCAGGTGCGCCGCACAGTCACGACGAGCGTAACTTAGCTCTGCCGTCGGACGGTGTTCGGGAGATCACACCCGCGGTTACTCCGGCCCTCAATACGGAGCAGATCGTGCCATCCGAGGACGGGTGGATGGACCCCGCCACGGAGGCCCCACACTCAGCGGCGATAGAGCCGAATACTGACTTCACCTCCTATGAGACCTGTGTCACCGGACCCTTGGATTCGTTCCCGGCCACAGGCTCCGAACCGCTTGCATCCGTGCCTATCGAATCTGATTGGGCACCGATCATGGAGTTTACCTCCGCGGATATCTTGCAGCACTCGCCCTTGGGCGACGTGCTAAATTCATTGAGGTCTCTCTCTCTGTCAGGAGACCCTTGGCCGAACTATGTCCGGCTTGAATGGGAAGCGGACGACGAAGAAATTCGTTCCCCACCCACCACCCACTTAATAGCCACTATCGACGACTTGACCGACATGCTCGATTTCGGCTCCGAAGACATCGACGGTGTGGACGACGATGTAGGAGAAGAACAGGAACCACCGCCCACAGGGCGATGGACAGCCACCTCATCATATGATATATATATATGGTGGACACCCCCAAAGAAAGCGATGGCAATAAGGCAACGGAGGATAATCCCCTCGAGAAGCAATCTAAGTACCGGCGTCATCGGCGCCGCTCTAAGCCCCGCCATAGCAAAAGCAGCGATACCGGCACAAGAGACAATAACGCTGCTGATAGTGCCGAAGACGAAGACAATCCACCCCCCCCCCCCCCAGCTAGGCTTCGAGCGGGAGGATGGGCAAGGTAGCCCTAAGGAACAGGCGACAGATGGAGAATCAAAGGATGACAATTACATACCCCTCTCCGAAGAAGAGGTGAGCCTCGGCGACGAAGAATTCATCGTGCCTGAGGATCCCATCGACCAGGAGCGCTTCAAGCGCCGGCTTATAGCCACAGCAAAAAGCCTGAAGAAAAAGCAGCAGCAGCTTCAAGCTGATCAAGATCTGCTGGTGGATAGATGGACCGAGGTCCTGGCAGCTGAGGAATATGAACTCGAGCGCCCAACCAAAAGTTACCCAAAGCGCAGGTTGCTACCCCAACTCGATGAGGAAGCATTAAAGCCTACACTACCAGCGTATGATGCGGCTGACCGGCCACCTCGTGGCCGAGACAAAGAGGCATATCAGCCTGAAGTCCAGGCCGCACCCCGTCGCCAGTCAAACAAAAACACCAAGGCCCGGGGCTACACGCAGGACCTGCGAGACGTATTGGAAAACAAAGCAGGACATACAAGATCGATCTACGGATCACGGGGGCGCGCCCCAACGCGTAACGACGACCATCACGCCGGATATACTAAAAGCAAATCCGGTCAGGCCGAATACAGTAGACCAGACTCGTATGAACTGCGTCGTGATATAACCCGGCACAGAGGCGCCGCACACCCCCTATGCTTCACCGACGAAGTAATGGATCACAAATTCCTAGAGGGGTTTAAACCCATGAACATTGAATCATATGATGGTACAACAGAGCCCGCGGTATGGATTGAAGATTTCCTTCTCCACATTCACATGGCCCGCGGTGATGATCTACATGCCATCAAGTACCTCCCACTAAAACTCAAAGGGCTGGCCCGACATTGGCTGAATAGCCTGCCGGCAAACTCCATTGGCAGTTGGGAGAACTTGGAAGACGCATTACTTGACAATTTCCAGGGCACTTATGTGCGACCACCGGATGCTGATGACTTGAGTCACATAACCCAACAGCCCGGGAAGTCAGCCAGGAAATTTTGGACTCGGTTCCTAACTAAAAAGAACCAAATTGTCGATTGTCCGGATGCCGAGGCCTTAGCGGCATTTAAACATAACATCCGCGACGAGTGGCTCGCCCGACACCTCGGCCAAGAGAAGCCGAAGTCCATGGCAGCCCTCACGACACTCATGACCCGCTTTTGTGCGGGCGACGACAGCTGGCTGGCTCACAGCAACAACACATCAAGAAATCCTGGCAATTCAAATGCCAGAGATAGCAACGGCAAGCCACATCACAACAGACACAAGCGTCGCAACAACGGCGACAACGCCGAAGACACGGCAGTCAATGCCGGATTCAGTGGCTCCAAGTCCAGTCAGCGAAAAAAGTCGTTCAAAAGAAGCAATCCGGGCCCGTCCAGTTTGGACCGCATACTCGATCGCTCGTGTCAAATTCACGTCACCCCCGATAAACCAGCCAACCACACCAACAGAGAATGCTGGGTGTTCAAACAGGCTGGCAAGTTGAATGCCGAAAACAAGGAAAAGGGGCTGCATAGCGACGACGAGGAGGAGCCCCGGCCGCCGAACACAGGAGGACAGAAGAAATTTCCTCCCCAAGTGAAAATGGTGAACATGATATACGCAACCCATATTCCCAAGTGGGAACGGAAGCGTGCACTAAGGGACGTCTATGCGATGGAGCTAGTCGCCCCAAAGTTCAACCCATGGTCTTCTTGTCCGATCACTTTCGATCGCAGGGACCACCCTACCAGCATCCGTCATGGCAGTTCTGCCGCATTGGTCCTTGACCCCATCATTGATGGATTTCACCTCACTCGAGTCCTTATGGACGGTGGCAGCAGCCTGAACCTGCTCTATCAGGGTACAGTGCGCAAAATGGGTATCGACCCCTCGAGGATCAAACCCACGAAAACCGCCTTTAAAGGCGTCATACCAGGTGTAGAGGCCTGCTGCATGGGCTCAATCACACTGGAAGTGGTCCTCGGATCTCCGGACAACTTCCGAAGCGAGGAGTTAATCTTCGATATCGTCCCCTTCCGCAGTGGCTATCACGCACTGCTCGGAGAACCGCATTTGCCAGATTCAATGCGGTACCGCACTATGCATACCTCAAGATCAAAATGCCAGGACCTCGCGGGATTATAACAGTTAATGGAAACACAGAGCACTCGCTCCGTATGGAGGAGCACACTGCGGCCCTCGCAGCAGAAGTACAAAGCAGCCTTCTTAGGCAAACCGCCAGTTTGGCGATAAAACCCCCGAACAGCTTCAAGCGAGTCCGGAGTACCCTGCAACAGGATCGCCCGGCACGTCCAGAGGTCGCCTAGCAATTCGGCCTCCGTCCTAGTCCCAGTCAAGCGGCGAAATTTATGCCGTGCGTACATAATTACGCACTCAAAATACCATGGGCATAGGTGGAGGGACGGCTATGGCACAGACCACAATGCGTCTCAACCGCCTCAGGGCCCGTATATCTTTACCATTTTCTCTCTTTCAGGACACTATTCTCTAGAAGCCCTTTCCGATAGCCTGATTATCGGACCCATCATGGGAAGGAAACACCAAGGAAGCAAGAAGCTCTGACGTACAAGGGAATCCCCAGGTGGTCTTTGATAACGATCGCTATACCTGTTTTACATACCCACACGCAGCTTGCCCTTGGAAAGGACATGTCAAATAGTCCTATTTTTTGCTTATTACACTACTTGTATACATACGCTTTGACGTATCATTTAAATAACAATGTACAGCGTTAGCTTATTATTACATTTCTTCATCTTTTTCCTTATCTGCTTATTTACGACAAATTGCACCCGTACATTCTGGTACGTCCAGTGCGCCAGGGGCTTCAGTGTACCCCATAACACGGCAAGAAAAGTCCGAACACTTTCGACAGTGCGGCACCCCGAACTTATAGCATTATATACATCAGCTCTGAATCATGTCTTGGGTCAATAGTTGGGTTTGCCCGGCTCCCATGTTTTGGTGCCTTACGTTCCGCTATATCGGCTAAGGTAGCACTGGGAGAACTACTGCGATTGTGTCTCGGTTCTTCCAGACGAGCACCTCAGTAGAGAAAGCCGAAAACTGACTATCATGATGCGGCGAGAGCTGGTCGCTGTTCGAGAGGTCTCAAATCATTAAAGATTTTTCCGCTTCGGGCGAGGAATCGGCCTTGTCCGATTTCGGCATATATAGCGCCCCAAGTTCGGCCTTCCGAGTACTAGGGGCTTCGCCAAAATTTAAAATTGTATAGTCCGATTGCCTTCTTCGCTGCGCTAAACACCTCCTTAAAGGACCAAAAAAATTGGATAAAGAGTGTTTAAGATTTATCCCGAACACCTCAGTACTAGTTACATGGGGGCAGAAGCCAACGACTGGCCAACTCTCAGATTTTATAAACAGCCGCACAGAAGGTAATATTTTAAATCGACAAGCGTTATATAGCGCACATGAACTCGTTTTCATATTACAGGATCACATGGGTACATTCATTCAAATATTACATCCTTAGTACATTCCTCCGCCACAAGGCAGGCACCCTTCAGGACACTGTCATAATACTTTTCGGGGTGGCGATGCTCCTTGCCCTCCGGTGGCCCCTCCTTCACCAGCTTTTCGGCATGCATCTTCGCCCAGTGCACTTTCGCACGGGCAAAGGCCCTGCGCGCACCTTCAATGCAGACGGACCGCTTTATGACTTCAAGCCGGGGGCAGGCATTCACAAGCCGCTTTACCAGGCCGAAGTAGCTGCCGGGCAGGGGCTCGCTAGGCCACATCCGGACTATGAGACCCTTCATGGCCAGTTCGGCCGCCTTGTGAAGCTCGACCAGTTGCTTCAGCTGGTTGCTCAAGGGCATCGGATGTTCAGTCCCAACATATTGAGACCAGAACAACTTTTCCGTCGAGCTCCCTTCCTCGGCCCGATAGAACTCCGCGGCATCCAATACGCTGCGCGATAAATCTGCGAACGCTCCATGAGAGCTCCGAATTCGGGTAAGTAAAAGGAAAGTCTCCTTCACATGCTTGCTTTGCATAATGAATGCCTTACCCGCCGCTATCTTCTTGACGGCCTGCATCTCCTGAAGTGCCTTTTGGGCTTCGGCCTTGGCATTTTGTGCGTTCTTGAGGGCCCTCGCAAGCTCGGGCCCTTGCGTCTTAGAGTCACGCTCCAAGGACTCGTATTTCTTGACAAATCCCGGAGCTCTTGCTGGACCTCGCCGACTCGGGCCTCTTGCTTCTCGCGCTCGATGCGCTCCTTGGCCGCTCTGTCTTCGGCCTCGGACAACACCTTCTTCAGGGCCGCCACTTCGGTCGCGGCCCCTATCAAAATTCATGACGATCCTATGATCTAAAAACCACTTTTTCTTTATCAATATACAGACGGGGTATCACTTACCTTTGTTCTCTTCGAGCTGCCTCTTGGTAAGGCCGAGCTCTTCCTCGGACCGCTCAAGGTCCCGCTTCAGTCCGGAGACCTCCGCAGTACGAGCGGCAGCGGCCAGCAGCGAAGCCTGCTTATTCACATAGACATATTCTAGTTAGACTCATGTGATTGTTATTTGATACTCTGTTCGGCCTTTCTTTCTGAACACCAAACAGAGCATCAGGGGCTACTGTCTATGCTGTGATAATTTCTCATAATTTGATTACTTACCTCAAAGCCTGTTAGGAGACTGGCCCACGCTTCGGTCAATCCGCTTTTGGCGGACCGAACTTTCTCGACCACCGCACCCATGATGGCGCGGTGCTCTTCGTCAATGGAAGCGCCGCGAAGCGCTTCCAGCAAGTTGTCCGATGCCTCTGGATGGACAGAGGCCATCGGCACAGACGGCTCGCCCCCCTTAGCGAGGGGTCGCCTGTCAGAATCCGGAACCACTGGAGGTTCCGGCGCAGTATCCGGCTGGGGGCCAAACTCACTGCTGCCCCCGTCAACAGAACCCGTGGGAGTCTTACCCCCCACGCGCCCGGCGTCTGGGATGTCGCCTTGGGGCACCTCCAGAATTCTCTCCCCTAGGTCTGGTATCCTCTAAGACAGCACCTCGGTGTCGTCCGTGGGCCGGGGGGAGGTGGCTGTCGGAAGCGAATCGCTGTTCATCGCCGACTGGCCCAAAGACCCATCTGAAGAGGATACGTCGATGTGGGCTTTGGACGGACTGCACGATCATGTTTGACATGATATAAGAAGCAATGAAACAAAACATACCAGAACTATCATAGTATCCGGATACTTACGACTTCGCCAGGGGCTTGTCCCTGGGCAACCACTCCTCGTCGTTGTAAGTGGCTGTTGTGGAGTCGTCCGGAGGGAGGGTCCTTCCCTTCTTGGACCCTTCGGCCTCCCCAGATGGGGCGGCCTTCCTTTTCTCCCCCCCCCCCCCAACTTTCCTCTTCCTCCTCCTCGTTTTCGTGGGAGGAGTGCGCCTCGGTGTTTTCGGACGATGAGTCTGATACAACCTTGCACCGGAGACCTTTCCTGGTCCCCGCGGCCTTCTTCTTGGCCTTCTCCTCCGGCGCCTCATAGGGCGCCGGAACCGGCATCTCCGTTAAGAGAGTCGTTGCTGGATCTTCGGGCAGTGGAGCCGGACAATCGATCCACTCCGCTGTCGCTACCCAGTCCTGTTAAAATGGCGTGGAGGTTCAGATCCCTCGCACGATTTTACTGGGGAAAGGAACATCTTGTGAGATATAAAGAGCTTACCGGATTGGCAGGGCGCTTTGCACTGAGTCCGCGATCCTCGGTAAGGGAAGGAGGTACCTCGGCGGCCTTGAATAGCACCTTCCAGACGTCTTTGTGCATCGTGTCGAAAAGCTCTCGCAGCGTCAGGTGCTTGGCCGGGTCAAACTCCCACATATTGAATGCCCGTCTTCGACACGGGAGGATTCGGCGGAAGATGAAAAGCTCTCGCAGCATTAGGTGCTTGACCTGGACCACGTTGACAAGCTTGATTTTCTTGCTTATCATATTCTTGACACAGTTCTGTAGTCCGGTCAGCTCCACCGACGAACCCCAGGATAGGCCCTTCTCTTTCCAGGAGGTGAGCCGCATGGGGATGCCGGATCGAAATTCAGGGGCCGCCACCCAGTTGGTGTCGCGCAGCTCGGTGATGTAGAACCACCCCGATTGCCACCCCTTCACGGTCTCCACATAGGAGCCTTCGAGCCAGGTGACGTTGGGCATTATGATCACCATGGCGCCTCCGCACTCCGCTTGCTGGCCGACCACCACCTTCGGTTTCACGTTGAAGGTCTTCAACCATAGGCCGAAGTGGGGCTTGATGCGGAGGAAGGCCTCGCACACGAGGATAAACACCAAGATGTTGAGGATGAAATTGGGGGCCAGATCATGGAAGTCCAGCCCGTAGTAGAACATGAGCCCGCGGACAAATGGGTGGAGAGGAAATCCCAGTCCGCGGACGAAGTGGGTGAGGAATACAACCCTCTCATGGGGTTCTGGAGTAGGGACGATCTGCCCCGTGTCTAGGAGCCGGTGCGCGATATCTGCGGCCAGGTATCCGGCTTCCTGGAGCTTCGTAATGTCCTCCTCCGTAATGGAGGAGACCATCCACTTGCCTCCCACTCCGGACATGTTTGGAATGGCTTTGCGGAGAAGATCAGAACTTGGGCGCTGGAGCTCGAGTGCGTGAGAATGGATGGGCAGGGGAAGGTGAAGGCGTGGGTGAAAAAGAGGAATCCTTATCCCTTTATAAAGGCGGTAGAAACTATGCGCCTCCCCACTTGCCCCGTAAAATCGCTTATTCCCCAAGCGCCGCGATTGATGGCACGGTTGGGTTACCCATACCCGTATTGATGAGAATCCCGTGATAAGGGGACACAATCTCTGCTTCGACAAGACATGCCAAGTAAACCGCCTCGCAACATGTGCAGCAGCTGGTTGAGGGAAACGGTTAGAATAAAGACCGGGTCGTGGCATGATGTCACGTTATGAAAAGTTGTCAGCGGATTAGATTTGTGGAATATTGTACTCTCTATGGTGGTATGTGGAATTTGTTTTGCAGAGCCGGACACGATCCTTGTGTTCAAAATCTTCTATGGAGTATTCGGAGAGGGAACCCGCCTTGCAATGTCGAAGACAATCTGCGCGCCGGACTCATCGTCATTGAAGCCTGGTTCAGGGGCTACTGAGGGAGTCCTGGATTAGGGGGTCCTCGAACAGCCGGACTATATACTTTGGCCGGACTGTTGGACTATGAAGATACAAGATTGAAGACTTCATCCCGTGTCCGGGTGGGACTCTCCTTTGCATGGAAGGCAAGCTTTGCAATTCGGATATGTAGATCTCCTCCCTTGTAACCGACTCTGTGTAACCCTAGCCCCCTCCGGTGTCTATATAAACTGGAGGGTTTAGTCCGTAGGACAACAATCACAATCATAATCATTGGCTAGCTTCTAGGGTTTAGCCTCTACGATCTCGTGGTAGATCAACTCTTGTAATACTCATATCATCAAGATCAATCAAGAAGGAAGTAGGGTACTACCTCCATCGAGAGGGCCCGAACCTGGGTAAACATTGTGCCCCCCGCCTCTTGTTACCATTAGCCTTAGACGCACAGTTCGGGACCCCCTACCCGAGATCCGCCGGTTTTGACACCGACACCCCCACTTGCAAGTCCACCCTCGACTCGTGATAAGTCCATTTTGCATCATGTTTTCCTACTGTTATTTATTATGTTTTGGATTATTATTTCACTATATGATGCAATTATTATGCCTTTTCTCTCTTATTTTGCAAGTTTCGCATTAAGAGGGAGATTGCCGACAGTTGGAATTCTGCACCGGAAAAGGCTACATAACAGATAGCTATTCTTCACAACTCTAAATGACTTGAAAATTTATGGAGAATTATTTTGGAATATACAAAAAATATTAGGACAAGAAATACCAGGAGGGGTCCACCAGGGAGCGACAAGCTCAGGGGCGCGCCCTGTGAGCTTGTGGGCCCCCCGACAGGCCTCCAGTGCCCATCTTCTGCTATATTAAGCCATTTTCCCTAAAAAAAAGAGGAAGACTTTTTGGATGAAGCACCGCTATCTCGATGTGGAACCTGGGCATGAGCACTTTTGCTCTCCTAAGGAGCGATTTCGTCGGGGAAACTTCCCTCCGGGAGGGGGAAATCGAAGCCATCGACATCACCGCGATCCTCTCATTATGGGAGGACCAATCTTCATCGCCATCTTCACCAACACCATCTCATGTCAAACCCTTGTTCATCTCTTATATTCAATCTTTGTCCCAAAACCTCAGATTGGTACCTGTGGGTTGCTAGTAGTGTTGATTACATCTTGTAGTTATTACTAGTTGGTTTATTTGGTGGAAGATTAAATGAACTTCGTCGAATGTAACCTTTATCCAATAACTCATTAATCTGTTTCTTGATCTCTTCTAGATCATTTGCGGGCATCCGGTATGGTCTCTTCGATATCGGTCCGGTGCCTGGAAATAGTTCTATCAAAAACTCAATGTCCCGATCTGGCGGCATGCCTAGTAGCTCCTCTGGAAATACATCTGGGTAATCCTTCACTACAGGCACTTCCTCCTGAACAACTCCCGAGAGAGAATTTACTTGAGTCCTCCTAGGCGCATGCCTGGATACATACTTGATCCTTTTTCCCTCCGGGGTGGTAAGTAAAATCGACTTACTAGCGCAATCGATGTTTCCCCCATACATCGATAGCCAATCCATTCCTAGTATCACATCCAATCCTTGTGACGCCAAAATTATCAGGTCTGAGGGGAAAACATGGCTTCCAATGGTCAATGGCATCTGAAAACATCTGGTAGATAGTGTCCTTAAGATCCTTGTGGTAAACTTCTCCGATGCGTCCCATAGCGATGTGGGCTGCCATGCTCTTTCCTAGACTCCAGGTTGGTGCATCAAAGGAAAACTCTATGGGCTCAGTGACTGGCGTGAATGTCCTTCCTGGAACTTGAACTCGAATCATCCATCGCTCTTCTTCTGGTAAAGTGGCGGTGTAGGTCCTGGTGAAGCTTGGTATTCCGATGTTCAGGTACCTAGTAACTTTCTTCAAGTGTCTCCCAAAAGGTGTGTCTTCATCCGGTTGTGTAAACTTGTTCCTTGAGTCCGCCATCCTAAAGAGTAGAAAATGGAGAGGAGTCAGAAATGAGTAGAGAAGAGTGACCTATGGCTCATCTTAGTGGTTGTGTCCTACATTCAGCGTGTGCTCTGATACCATCTTGTAGCGATCTGACCTCAGACGGTCAAATCTCTGTGTTCAGTGTCATCCCTGGATCGGTAATGCTGACACACACAGTACTACAAGGATTTATAACAGAGTAGCAATCACACACTTATTACATCGAATGTCTCAAAAGAGAACTTATTACAATAAATATGGCTTAAGGCCATCTAATTAAGAGAACAACGGAAGGCTTGGAAGATAAAGTGAGTCCATCAACTCCAACGACATAGCTGAGTGCATGACAAACGACCTAGCGCACCTTACTCTTCGTCTGAAAAGTCTGTAACATGATATGTTGCAGCCCGAAAACGGGTCAGCACATGGAATATGCTGGCAATATAACACGGTAGAGCAATGAACAGATAAATGCTATCACTATAGGCATGTATGGCTGGTGGAGGCTCTATAGTTATATTGTTTTTGCGAAAAGCCAATTTTTTCCTACAACAAAGGAATATATTTTAATTTTAACTATCATGGTGGTTGAAACATCATTGAGAAGGTTCCTCCAACTCAATCCCAATTAAAAATAATCATTAACTTCCCAACAAATTAATTTAGAGTGATGAGATCAAATCAATAATTCAAGTACCAGATACTCAAGATGTCCGTAACCAGGGACACGGCTAACCATGATTAGTTTGTACGCTCTGCAGAGGTTTGCGCACTTTTCCCCACAAGACTCGATCTCCTCCGTTGGTTTTCTCGCACTACATGGTGTTTGAGAAACGGATGATCGATACATAGTCTTTCAGAAACATTAACTCATTACTCTGGGTGGACAGTTACACCTACTTTCCCCTACATCTGCTAGCCCACCACTGAAAGAGGTCAGGCAACTTACTCAACTATGCTAGAGCCCATAATAGCTTGTGGCTGCACATGGAAGTTTCTAGCATGAATAAACTTATGATCCCTTTGAGCCTGGGTGGCGAACCGTAGGATGATCACACGGGTACTCTGGAATATCCTAGGACAACACTGGATTCTCCAGGTGCCCGCAAGCAATCCACCCAGATGTGTATTAAAGTTGCCACCTCAAGTTAACCATTAATTATCAATCTCACATCTATCATGGATACTCTCAAACCCAATCCACGTCTACGAGCATAGCATGGCAATATAAGCATAATGTAGAAGTAACTCCCAAGGGTTTGATAATATAAGAGCAATAGGTTCTACCTCATCGACTACTTCCCAATACCCACATGTTACGAAATCCTACTCATGCAATGTTTGAGGATTTAAACTAATGCATAAAAACTGTGTATGAAAAGAGTATGATCAATGTGTTACTTGCCTTGTTGACGATCCGCAAAACCTAGTGACTCGTAGTAGCACGCTTCGCACTCCGGGAATTCTATTGCAAACAAACAATAGCATACATAAGCAATGAAGCAAAGATGCACAGGCAAAACTCAAGTAAGAAGATCGAATCTGAAAGCTCAACTGAAGAGATTCGATTTGCAAAAAGAATCAACCGAAACGGAGCTATGGAACTGAAACTACGGCCAAAAGAACTTCGAAATCAAATCTGCTTGAAACCAAATTTTAAATTGTCAAAACCTTGTTCTAGTTGTTTAAATAGAAATAGGGTTTCTAGACGAAGATTTTGGCGTTGATTTCACTGGATTTGGACAAACAGTTAAAAAGTTACGAAGGTTTGAAGATCAGGGGCTAATCTGCGATAAAAATATCGCAGATAGGTCCCTGGCCGAAAATAAAATAAAAAGAAAAGACTAACGAATGAACGTTCGCTGCCAGAACCTAAACAGCGAATAGCATTCGTAAGAACGAACGGACGGACGAACGTCTGCTAATTAACTAAACCGAGAAAATCGAACCGATAAAATAAAAAAACACATCCCAAATTTTCACCGTCTAGATAAAATATTTAGAACATGATGAACATTTTCTTGGCCTAAAATGATATTTTAAAAATATGCATATTCTTCTAATTCAAATAAAATAGCAATAAAATCCAAATAAAATTATTTATTTGATTTTAATATTTTTCCTCCAATATTTCATTTATTTTGGAGAAGTCATATTATCTCCTCTCATGTTATTTTAGTATGAAATATTTTTGGAGAGAAAAATAATTAAAACCAAAATGATCCTTATTTCGATATTCGAGAAAATTCAAATATGAAAAACGTGAAATCCCCAACTCTCTTCGTGGGTCCTTGAGTTGCTTAGAATTTCGAGGATCGCAACACAAAATGCAATAAAATATGATATGCATGGATGACCTATGTATAACATTCCAAATTGAAAATTTGGGATGTTACAAGTTACTAGCTAATCCTTATGGAGGAGATTGAACAGTACATCCTGATATGCACTTAATCTATGTGGAAGAAATTTGTGGATTATTTAAGCTTGCAGGTTTATCCGAGGATGGAGTTAATAAGAAGGTATTGCCTTTATATTTTGAGGGAAAGGCATTGACATGGTATAGGTTATTGGATAATATTGGAACATGGGATTTGAACCGATTGAAATTGGGATTTCACCAGAAGTTATATCCTATGCATTTGGTTCATCGTGATCAGAATTATATATATAATTTTTGGCCTCATGAAGGAGAGAATATCACTCAAACATGTAAACTATTTATAATGTTGATCCAGTTGTGCCTACCGCTTATATTGAGAAACCTCTTTCCCTGGTAGGATTAAGGAACATGCTAAAGTTACAACTGTGGTTAATAAGAGTAATACTAGAGCACCTAAACCCTCTGAACAAATTAGAGTGGAACCTAGTATTGCAATGGTTAAAGATCTCTTGGTTGATAATACTATTGGGCATGTTAATTACTTATGTGATGAAGCTTCTAGAATTTCCAAACCTGCTAGAAATGAACAAGATATGTTAGATAAGAATAAGCTAATAGTAGCTGGCATGCCTGTTGTTTCTGTTAAAATTGGAGATCATTTCTATCATGGTTTATGTGGCATGGGTCCTAGTGTGAGTGCTATCCATTTACTTTATATCAAGAAATTATGAATGATATTGCACCTCGTGAGATTCAGGACATTGATGTTACTATTAACCTTGCAAATAGAGATACTATTTCATCCTTTGGGATTGTTCGAGATGTTGAAGTCTTAGTACTCGGTTCACAACAAGATAATTTTTGCCCCATTATATTTGGTAGCCTTTCTTGAATATCGTTAATACTTAAATTGATTGTGTTAAAGAAAAGGTTAGAGTTAAGTTTGGTAATGTATCTCCTGAGTTTAATTTCTCTAAAACATATATCTAGTAAAGATGAAATTATTGGTCTTGCTTCTATTTCCATAACTCCTACTGATCCATTAGAACAATGTTTGCTAGGCCATGAGAATGATATGCATATGAATGAAGAACCGAAATAGATGAGATATTCTTTAAACAAACACTTGTCCGTAAACATAATTTACCTGTTGAAACACTTGGAGATCCTCTCCCACCTAAGAGTGATCCTATGTTTGAATTAAATAAATTACCTGATACACTAAAATATGCTTATCATATTCAAAAGAAGATATATCATGTTATTATCAATGCCAACCTTTCAGAGCATGAAGAAAAGAGATTGCTTAAAACTCTAAGGAATCATCATGTTGCTATTGGATATACCCTTGATGATCTTGAAGGAAATGTGCCCTAGAGGCAATAATAAATTTGTTATTTATATTTCCTTATATCATGATAAATGTGTATTATTCATGCTAGAATTGTATTAACCGGAAACTTAGTACATGTGTGAATACATAGACAAACAGAGTATCCCTAGTATGCCTCTACTTGACTAGCTTGTTTATCAAAGATGGTTATGTTTCCTAGCCATAGACATGTGTTGTCATTTGATGAATGGGATCACATCATTAGAGAATGATGTGATGGACAAGACCCATCCGTTAGCTTAGCACTATGATCGTTTAGTTTATTGCTATTGCTTTCTTCATGACTTATACATGTTCCTCTGACTATGAGATCATGCAACTCCCGAATACCGGAGGAACACTTAGTGTGCTATCAAACGTCACAATGTAACTGAGTGATTATAAAGATGCTCTACAGGTGTCTCCGATGGTGTTTGTTGAGTTGGCATAGATCGAGATTAGGATTTGTCACTCCGATTATCGAAGAGGTATCTCTGGGCCCTCTCGGTAATGCACATCACAATAAGCCTTGAAAGCAATGTGACTAATGAGTTAGTTGCGGGATGATGCATTACGGAACGAGTAAAAAAACATGCCGGTAACGAGATTGAACTAGGGATACCGACGATCGAATCTCGGGCAAGTAACATACCGATGACAAAGGGAACAACGTATGTTGTTATGCGGTTTGACCGATAAAGATCTTCGTAGAATATGTAGGAACCAATATGAGCATCCAGATTCCGCTATTGGTTATTGACCGGAGATGTGTCTCGGTCATGTCTACATAGTTCTCGAACCCGTAGGCCTGCACGCTTAATGTTCGATGACGATTCGTATTATGAGTTTATGTGATTTGATGTACCGAAGGTTGTTCGGAGTACCGGATGAGATCACGGACATGACGAGGAGTCTCGAAATGGTCGAGACATAAAGATTGATATATTGGACCATGTTATTCGGACACCGGAAGTGTTCCGGATAGTTTTGGATAAAACCGGAGTGCCGGAGGGGTTACCGGAACCCCCCGGGGAAGTAATGGGCCTTAGTGGGCCTTAGGGGAGAGAGAGGGCAGCAGCCAGGAGGTGCCCCCCCAAGGGGAGTCCGAATAGGACTAGGGGAGGGGGCGCGGCCCCTCTTTCCCTCCCCCTCTCCCTCTCCTTCCTTCTTCTCCTACTTGGACTAGGAAAGGGGGGCGATTCCTACTTGGAGTAGGACTCCCCCCCTTGGGCGCGCCCTCTAGGGCCGGCCGGCCTCCTCCCTCCCTCCTTTTTATACGGGGGAGGGGGTCACCCCATAGACACAAAAGTTGATCTTTAGCCGTGTGCGGTGCCCCCCTCCACAGTTTTACACCTCGATCATATAGTCATAGTGCTAAGGCGAAGCCCTGCGCCGGTAACTTCATCATCACAGTCACCACGCCGTCGTGCTGACGGAACTCTCCCTCGGCCTCAGCTGGATCTAGAGTTCAAGGGACGTCACCGAGCTGAACGTGTGCAGATCGCGGAAGTGTCGTGAGTTCGGTACTTGGATCGGTTGAATCGCGAAGACGTTCGACTACATCAACTGCGTTACTAAACGCTTCCGCTTTCGGTCTACGAGGGTACGTGGACACACTCTCTCCCCGGTCGTTGCTATGCTTCTCCTAGATAGATCTTGCGTGATCACAGGATTTTTTTTGTAATACTACGTTCCCCAACAGTGGCATCCGAGCCAGGTCTATGCGTAGATGTTATATGCACGAGTAGAACACAAAGAGTTGTGGGCGATAATAGTCATACTGCTTACTAGCATGTCATACTTCTATTCAGCGGTATTGTTCGATGAAGCGGCCCAGACCGACATTACATGACCGCGTTCATGAGACTGGTTCTACCGCCGTGCTTTGCACACAGGTAGCTAGTGGGTGTCTGTTTCTCCAACTTTAGTTGAATCGAGTGTGACTACGCCCGGTCCTTGTTGAAGGTTAAAACAGCACACTTGATAAAAAATCGTTGAGGTTTTGATGCGTAGGTAAGAACGGTTCTTGCTAAGCCCGTAGCAGCCACGTAAAACTTGCAACAACAAAGTAGAGGACGTATAACTTGTTTTACAGGGCTTGCTGTGATGTGATATGGTCAAGACGTGATGATATATAAATTGTTGTATGAGATGATCATGTTTTGTAACAGTTATCGGCAACTGGCAGGAGCCATATGGTTGTCGCTTTATTGTATGAAATGCAATCGCCATGTAATTGCTTTACTTTATCACTAAGCGGTAGCGATAGTCATAGAAGCAATAGTTGGCGAGACGACAACGATGCTTCGATGGAGATCAAGGTGTCAAGCCAGTGACGATGGTGATCATGACAGTGCTTTGGAGATGGAGATCAAAGGAACAAGATGATGATGACCATATAATATCACTTATATTGATTGCATGTGATGTTTATCCTTTATGCATCTTATTTAGCTTAGTATGGTGGTACCATTATAAGATGATCTCTCACTAAATTTCAAGGTACAAGTGTTCTCCCTGAGTATGCACCGTTGTGACAGTTCGTCATGCCGAGACACCACGTGATGATCAGGTGTGATAAGCTCTAAGTTCACATACAACGGGTGCAAGCCAGTTTTGCACACGCGGAATACTCGGGTTAAACTTGACGAGCCTAGCATATGCAGATATGGCCTCGGAACACTGAGACCGAAAGGTCGAGCGTGAATCATATAGTAGATATGATCAACATAGTGATGTTCACCATTGAAAACTACTCCATCTCACGTGATGATCGGACATGGTTTAGTTGATATGGATCACGTGATCACTTAGATGATTAGAGGGATGTCTAACTAAGTGGGAGTTCTTAAGTAATATGATTAATTGAACTTTAATTTATCATGAACTTAGTACCTGATAGTATTTTGCATGTCTATGTTTGTTGTAGATAAATGGCCCATGCTACTGTTCCGTTGAATTTTAATGAGTTCCTAGAGAAAGATAAGTTGAAAGATGATGGTAGCAACTACACGGACTGGGTCCGTAACTTGAGGATTATCCTCATTGCTGCATAGAAGAATTACGTCCTGGAAGCACCGCTAGGTGCAAGACCCGCTGCAGGAGCAACGCCGGACGTTATGAACGGCTAGGAGAGCAAAGCTAATGACTACTCGATAGTTCAGTGTGCCATGCTTTACGGCTTAGAACCGGGACTTCAATGACGTTTTGAACGTCATGGAGCATATGAGATGTTCCAGGAGTTGAAGTTAATATTTCAAGCAAATGCCCGGATTGAGAGATATGAAGTCTCCAATAAGTTCTACAGCTGCAAAATGGAGGAGAATAGTTCTGTCAGTGAACATATACTCAAAATGTCTGGGTATCATAATCACTTGAATCAACTGGGAGTTAATCTTCCGGTTGATAGTGTCATTGACAGAGTTCTTCAATCACTGCCACCAAGCTACAAAAGCTTCGTGATGAACTATAATATGCAAGGGATGGATAAGACAATTCCCGATCTCTTCGCGATGCTAAAGGCTGCGGAGGTAGAAATCAAGAAGGAGCATCAAGTGTTGATGGTCAACAAGACCACTAGTTTCAAGAAGAAGGGCAAAGGGAAGAAGGGGAACTTCAAGAAGAACGGCAAGCAAGTTGCTGCTCAAGTGAAGAAGCCTAAGTCTGGACCTAAGCCTGAGACTGAGTGCTTCTACTGCAAAGGGACTGGTCACTGGAAGCGGAACTGCCCCAAGTATTTGGCGGATAAGAAGGATGGCAAAGTGAAAGGTATATTTTATATACATTTTATTGATGTGTACCTTACTAATGCTCGTAGTAGCGCCTGGGTATTTGATACTGGTTCTGTTGCTCATATTTGCAACTCGAAACAGGGGCTACGGATTAAGCGAAGATTGACTAAGGACGAGGTGACGATGCGCGTGGGAAATGGTTCCAAAGTCGATGTGATCGCCGTTGGCACGCTACCTCTACATCTACCTTCGGGATTAGTTTTAGACCTGAATAACTGTTATTTAGTGCCAGTGTTAAGCAGAAACATTATATCTGGATCTTGTTTGATGCGAGACGGTTATTCATTTAAATCAGAGAATAATGGTTGTTCTATTTATATGAGTAATATCTTTTATGGTCATGCACCCTTGATGAGTGGTCTATTTTTACTGAATCTCAATAGTAGTGATACACATATTCATAGTGTTAAAGCCAAAAGATATAAGTTTAATAATGATAGTGCAACTTATTTGTGGCACTGCCGTTTAGGTCATATTGGTGTAAAGCGCATGAAGAAACTCCATACTGATGGGCTTTTGGAATCACTTGATTATGAATCACTTGATGCTTGCGAACCATGCCTCATGGGCAAGATGACTAAGACTCAGTTCTCCAGAACAATGGAGCGAGCAACAGAATTGTTGGAAATAATACATATTGATGTATGCGATCCGATGAGTGTCGAGGCTCGTGGCGGGTATCGTTATTTTCTGACCTTCACATATGATTTGAGCAGATATGGGTATATCTACTTGATGAAACATAAGTCTGAAATATTTGAAAAGTTCAAAGAATTTCAGAGTGAAGTGGAAAATCATCGTAATAAGAAAATAAAGTTTCTATGATCTGACCGTGGAGGTGAATATTTGAGTTACGAGTTTGGTCTTCATTTGAAACAATGCGGAATAGTTTTGCAACTCACGCCACCCAGAACACCACAGCATAATGGTGTGTCCGAACGTCGTAACCGCACTTTATTAGATATGGTGCGATCTATGATGTCTCTTACTGATCTACCGCTATCGTTTTGGGGTTATGATTTAGAGACGGCTGCATTCACATTAAATAGGGCACCATCTAAATCCGTTGAGACGACACCATATGAACTGTGGTTTGGCAAGAAACCCGAGTTGTCGTTTCTTAAAGTTTGGGGCTGCGATGCTTATGTGAAAAAGCTTCAACCTGATAAGCTCGAACCCAAATCGGAGAAATGTGCTTCATAGGATACCCAAAGGAGACTGTTGGGTACACCTTCTATCACAGATCCGAAGATAAAATATCCGTTGCTAAGAATGGATCCTTTCTAGAGAAGGAGTTTCTCTCGAAAGAAGTGAGTGGGAGGAAAGTAGAACTTGATGAGGTAATTGTACCTACTCCCTTATTGGAAAGTAGTTCATCACAGAAATCAGTTCCAGTGATTCCTACACCAATTAGTGAGGAAGCTAATGATGATGATCATGAAGCTTCTGATCAAGTTACTACCGAACCTCGTAGGTCAACCAGAGTAAGATCCGCTCCAGAGTGGTACGGTAATCCTGTTCTGGACATCATGTTACTTGACCATGACGAACCTACGAACTATGAGGGGGCGATGATGAGCCCAGATTCCGCGAAATGGCTTGAGACCATGAAATCTAAGATAGGATCCATGTATGAGAACAAAGTGTGTACTTTGGTTAACTTGCCCGATGATCGGCAAGCCATAGAAAATAAATGGATCTTCAAGAAGAAGACCGACGCTGACGGTAATGTTACTGTCTACAAAGCTCGACTTGTTGCAAAAGGTTTTCGACAAGTTCAAGGAGTTGACTACGATGAGACTTTCTCACCCATAGCGATGCTTAAGTCTGTCCGAATCATGTTAGCAATTGCCGCATTTTATGTTTATGAAATTTGGCAAATGGATGTCAATAGTGCATTCCTGAATGGATTTCTAGAAGAGTTGTATATGATGCAACCAGAAGGTTTTGTCGATCCAAAGGGTGCTACCAAAGTGTGCAAGCTCCAGCGATCCATTTATGGACTTGTCGTGGAATTGTCACGGCAGATGTCCTAGTGTGAGGACTTAGTCATGAGGCCGCGCATCTATGTGGTAGCTTGAGAGGGGTTGATCGGAATCGAGAGATGCAACGCAAGACAAGGGTTTAGACAGCTTCGGGCCCAGGAAACATCATCCGGTAATAACCCTACATGCTGTTTGAGGCTAGGTCTCATTATCATCACAAGGGAATCGCCGTAAACCGGCTCTCCCAGTTATGTCTAGCCCTAAGATTATTTTTCTCCCCCTCTTGGGGTGCCCTGCCCCTCCTTATATAAGTTGAAGGGGCGGGTTACATGTAGATTCCAACTCGGATTAAGACTTCAACTATTCCGACTCCTCTTCATGGGCTTCTTAACGTCTTGGGCTTCATAACGTCTCGGGTTTCATAACGTCCCGGGCTTACTAACCCCAGGCGACTCTGTATGCCGGGTTATGACTCCTGCCGGTTTATGATTGTCTGCCGGGTTATGACTCCTGCCGGTTTATGATTGTCTGCCGGGTTATGACTCCTGCCAGTTTATGATTGTCTGCCGGGTTATCATCTGGGTTAACTGTCTGCCGGTTTACCACCTACCGGTTTACCGTGTGGCTTAACCATCTGCCTTAATTGTCAGCCGGTTTACCAAGTCCCAGCCGGGTTATAACTCCGGCCGGGTCATACCGCGGGGTATATCCCCGACATTAGCCCCCAGTTTAATTTGGATTTATCCATGTTAAACTGATCCTGATCATCCTTAAGTCCTTGTCATTTTCTTCTTCTAGAAAATCCGGGTCAATAGGCCAGCTTCATAATCAATTTTCTGACACTGGTTTGTCACAAAAAAAAATTATGAAGAATAATTCATTTGACTCAGCTCCCAATGCTTAACAAAAATATTGGTCCTTGAAATACTCATCTGATCTTCAGCCGGTTTAAGGATGTAGAACTTGCCGGTTTATCATTGCCAAGATTGTCGGTTTATAAATCTTGATAGCACCGGATCATAACTGTTTGTTAACATCAGCTTTGAAAATATACCTCTTATATGCCTATCATTTGTAGCCCCCAAGTCTTAAGAAGGTAATGTAGTAACAGCTTAAGATTTGCTTCAATATGAATGTCACAAGCTTGAAGAAATCCAGGTTGTTCATCTCAATCACCAGTCAGAACTAAGTATTCCACATATGTAGCCCCCAAGTGCCGGTTTGTCATGCTTGCAGCAACCTGGGACTTGTAATTGCCTGATGCTCATAAAAACTTCTACCAGTGTAGCCCCCAAGGGCCAGCTCAGTAAGATAATACTGAGCTGGGACTTTATATATACTTCATTGAAAATAATATCATATGATGTAATCTCCCATCATGGGGCTTGAACCCACGTCCACAAGGTTAAGAGCTTTGTGCTTTACCAACTGAGGAGTGGACCCTTCAATATAATGGATTTAACTTGTGTACCTTGAACTGTTGACAGGAGCAATTGGTAACCCCCAAGGGCCGGCTCATTATGATGTGATGAGTCGAGTCTTCAATAAGGCTAGTAAAAATGACTTTGCATTAGCCCCCAAGTGTCATGGTGCATGCTTGCAGCGACATGAGACTTGCATATTTGGTGTAATCTCAACTTGAATAAGGTAGCCCCCAAGTGCCGGGTCGTAAGCCTGCAGCGACTCGGGACTATTCCTTCCATCGTAGAATAAATCATATCCATCGATAATATCCATTGCGCTAAAGCGACTTTTGAAAACCTCCATCATAATACTGGTTATTGAATACCATAGTAAAAATCCAACCATGTTGGCTCTTAAAGATTTGAATAATATACCCAATGATTTATAAGCACATGATTCCAATGGTGCAATCCAAATATATACTCGCGACTTATAGTCGAAAGCCAGGCCGGGTTAATAAACACCGGATATTAGTTTACCTCTTACCGGTGACTTATAGTCAAAGGCCAAGCCGGGTCAGTAAACACCGATTTATCATAAAGTGTTGTAAACCTCAAAAAGAGAAAATTTGTCAAATAAAATCATGGGAAGACGCGAGGCTTTTCATGGGCTGCCAGGCCCAAAATCAAGGCTTTTTATGGGCTGCCAGGTCACTGAGTTAAACCATTTTACAAAGCCTTTTAAGATGGACCTCACATTAACCAATCGTCGTTTTAACTTTGACAAGTTTAGGGTCTGTATAAGATTGACTTGCCAAACGTTCGGCGGGTCATACCAGGATTACCTGGACGGAGTGGCTTACTTAAAGAACGTAGGATAACCCGGGGTTTTAGGTGAATACACCTGGCTTCCAAGCCTGGCTTGATAGCCTATTACAAGGGTGTAGACTCTTTGTTCTTTGAGAAGCAAAGAGCCCCCGAGCAATATTTTGAGCTGTGCTCAGTGGGTGCCTATGTTTAAGTTGTGCTTTTGCAACACTCTCTTTGGCCCCCAAGTGATTTCCCTGGTGGCCTTACGCCGATCAAGAGGTGTAGCTATGGTTCGAATACGACCAAGCCCCCAAGTGATTTCCCTGGTGGCCTTATGCCTATCAAGAGGTGTAGCTATGGTTCGAATACGACCAAGCCCCCAAGTGATTATTGTGAGCTGTGCTCAAGGGGCACCTATGTTTGAGGTGTGCTTTTACAACAGACTCTCTTTGATCCCTTTAATTTTTCCTGAAAACTCGAACTTGCGAGAGATTATTCTTTTGAGCCGGAAATTCTTAAACCGGATATTGAGAGCTTCAAAAGCTTTGTGGGATACAGCTTTCCCTTGAGCCGGATTTTAAACCGGAATCCTTCTTTTTAAGCCGGAAATTTTCTGACGGCCTTTAAATTTGCACCAATATGGTGGTTTAAGGTCCTGCATGAAATAACTTTGCAAGCCGGAGTAATTGCTCTTTTAAAGAAAGCAATATGTAATAAAAAAATATATTGGATAGATTTCACCTGATATGTTAAGCCGGAATTTACCTGCCATGGAGCTTAATGATTACTTCAGCGAAGCTGAGATCAATCTCGGGTGAGTCAGAGTAGTTTGGGCTGCAGGGGCGGCGTCTTGCGCACGTCCATTGAGCAACAATCAAGTGTGATCCCAGCAAGCTGATATAGACCGGGCCGCAAGGGCAGCGTCTTGTGCATGCCCATTGGGCATCATGGTGCAGTATAATTTCACCTGTGTAGTGGGTAATTTAACCTGCACATATAGAAATAATACAGGGGCGAGTAATCATGCTCGGATGAATCAAATATGTTTGCATAAAAGAACTAGGACAGATATCACCTGATAATTTTTTGGGTAACCCGACGTGTGATAGATCCATCTAGCCTGTTGATGCAAACCGACAGCGTGTTTCGCCCATGTTCATTTTTGTTTTTGCTTAGGGAACCGGCCAGTGCAGTTTCACGTGGATTTTTTCCTGGAACCCATCGCACATTTGGCATCATCCAGCTTATGCATCTCCATACTATCATCTTTTACACTGAAAATGTGTAAGGTCTGCTCCCATGGCCTGCGGCAGAAATGAACGAGCCACGGCGGCTTGCGGAGGTGGCGGCGAGGCGATGACTCCCGGCAGAAGTAAATCAGGGCGGCGACTCATGCGGCAGAGATGAACCAGGCGCCGCCACGAGGGTGGAAACGACTCGGCAGGGGCTTGAAGTGTGAACCGGCCAGAGGACGTACAGCGCGACAGTGGCACGGAGCCCACGGGCGCAGAAATAGGCCAAAGGAAATGGCTCAAGGCGACAGCTCAGGGCCCGGCAAGGCGGGTCGCTGCGCTAGCAGTTTAGTGAAGCGGCAACAGCTTGGCGCTGGAGTAAACAGATAGTCGGAGGCGAAAACGGCGCCGGCCTTTGGCGGAAGTGACGCGGCAGGAGGCGGAAACAACGACCGCGGAAGACGACTTGGACCGGGCGCTCGGCGCTCGCAGGAGCAGTAACAGCGGGGCATGCAGGTGAGAAGCAGCTCAAGGCGGTCGGCTGGCGAGGCGATGCTAAACCGGTGGCGTCTTTAAGGCGGAATTTGGACGGGGCTGACAGGTGCGAGGAGCGGGCCGCGATCCAGAGGTTGCAGCTCGGCAAGGCGGGTGAGCTCTGAATGGAGGCGGAGAGAGGCCGCGACTCGGAGTGACTTGAAGCAGAGGTGCTTGGTTTCCTTCTCCGAGTTGTAATTGTGCTGACGAAGCAATGGGGTGGAGGCGGCTTGAGGCGGGCTGCTCGGAGCGACAGCATAAAAATAGACCGGCCGGTCCAGTGATGCGAGTTGGCGGAGGCGGAAACTCGGCGATGGAGTGACGGGGAGGTGCACTAGCGGGCCAGTGCAGCGATTTGCGGCAGAGGAGGTGCTCGAGGGCGTGGACCAGCAGCGGCCCTCGGACGGCAGCGGTTTACCCAAAGAAGCAAGTCGGCAGCGCGCGGCGGGTCAACGGAGGCGGGAGCGATCCGGAGCATCGGCCGGACGCAGACGGAAGCGCGAGGCGCACGGGGCGGCTCACCTGCAACAGCAGTGAAACGGGGCGGCGATTTTATTGCAAGCCATGGCAGAGGTGACTCCACGATCATGACTCATAACAGCGGAGTTTTGAACCGGTCAGCGCTGGCGGTTTAACAAGGCGGTTTGAGTGGAGGAGCGAGCCGGTAGTTGAAAACAGGTTGTCGGTCGTACCATCATGGGCGGAACGAGGCCGCTCCGGCGGATCGACGAGGCGCAGGCCGGCTCGCGGCGTGCTGAAACCAGCCGTCGAGGTGCAGCTGACCGGTGGCGCGTTTGGAGAGGCACCGGTATGGCAGGGACGCAACCGAGCGGCGGTTCGAAGGCGACAGGGCCAACTTGCAGGGGTGGCAACGAGGCTAAAGTGGAGATCGAACCCATGGGTGATGATTCGTGGCGGAGGTTGACGTGGGCGGCAAGCCGGCGGGTGTCTTGAGCACGGAGGCGGCGGTCTGCCGGCGCATGAGGCTCACGGCGATGGAGACGGAGCCGTGCGGTTCGAGCACGAGACGAGGCGGTTCAGCGCGGACGGCTGCCGAGGCCCGATGGAGACTCGGAGCAAGGCCAAGGCGATTTAACGCACAATGGAGTCCAGCTTGTATCCGTCTTCGGCCCAGGTTATGGCCGTATTCTTTTCCGGGTCATGAATCTTGGGATGTAGTACGGCGTTTTACCGATCTGTACTGATTTGATCTGGAGGCGGATTAGCCTTGATGTGCCTGCTGTGGTCAATGAAACTTGCTAGCTTTGACAGATCCCATAAAGTGGCAGCTTCATCTTGGCGAGTCTGATTCCAGCAGCTCTGTGGTTACTCGGGGTCAACCACGGTGGATTGGCGAGCGGGCGTAGGTAGAGAAATACAGTGAGCCGGACATCAGTCAAAACGGGTCAACGGCGCTTTATGAGTCCGTATAAAGATCCACTTCCGGGTCGTAGCTGGTTTGACCCTCCAAGATGCCATACTCTGCGAATAGCAGTCAGCCGGGTCTTCTCTCAATAATCGGGTCATCTAATTGATGTTTCGTTTGTTGACTGTAGCATAGAACAAATGTCTCTGGATTTGATGGATCGCCGGGTTACGTTTATCCATGTGTAACCCTAATTTCTCTTAAGACCTCAAATCTGACACAGATCATTCCAACCCGGCTCTTCTTCATCCGGAAAATTTGCAGACTTCTCAATCCCTGCGAGAGATCCCTCCAAGAACTCAACACCACCGTGTGCGAGCCCCGCGGTGGGCGCCAACTGTTGTGGAATTGTCACGACAGATGTCCTAGTGTGAGGACTTAGTCGTGTGGCCGCGCATCTATGTGGTAGCTTGAGAGGGGTTGATCGGAATCGAGAGACGCAACGCAAGACAAGGGTTTAGACAGCTTCGGGCCCCAGGAAACATCATCCGGTAATAACCCTACATGCTGTTTGAGGCTAGGTCTCATTATCATCACGAGGGAATCGCCGTAAACCGGCTCTCCCAGTTATGTCTAGCCCTAAGATTATTTTTCTCCCCCTCTTGGGGAGCCCTGCCCCTCCTTATATAAGTTGAAGGGGCGGGTTACATGTAGGGTCCAACTCGGATTAAGACTTAAACTATTTTGACTCCTCTTCATGGGCTTCTTAACGTCTTGGGCTTCATAACGTCTCAGGCTTCATAACATCTCGGGCTTACTAACCCCAGGAGACTATGTCTGCCGGGTTATGACTCCTGCCGGTTTATGATTGTCTGCCAGGTTATGACTCCTGCCGGTTTATGATTGTCTGCCGGGTTATGACTCCTACCGGTTTATGATTGTCTGCCGGGTTATCATCTGGGTTAACTGTCTGCCGGTTTACCACCTGCCGGTTTACCGTCTGGCTTAACCATCTGTCTTAACTATCTGTCTTAACTGTCAGCCGGTTTACCAAGTCCAAGCCGGGTTATAACTCCGGCCGGGTCATACCGCGGGGTATATCCCCGACAGGACTGGTGAAAGCCTCTCGGAGTTGGAATAAACGTTTTGATAGTGTGATCAAAGCATATGGTTTTATACAGACTTTTGGAGAAGCCTGTATTTACAAGAAAGTGAGTGGGAGCTCTGTAGCATTTCTAATATTATATGTGGATGACATATTGCTGATTGGAAATGATATAGAATTTTTGGATAGCATAAAAGGATACTTGAATAAGAGTTTTTCTATGAAAGACCTTGGTGATGCTGCTTACATATCGGCATCAAGATCTATAGAGATAGATCAAGACGCTTAATTGGACTTTCACAAAGCACATACCTTGATAAGATTTTGAAGTTCAAAATGGACCAGTCAAAGAAAGGGTTCTTGCCTGTGTTACAAGGTGTGAAGTTGAGTGAGACTCAATGCCTGACCATTGCAGAAGATAGAGAGACAATGAAAGTCATTCCCTATGCCTCAGCCATAGGTTCTATCATGTATGCAATGTTGTGTACCAGAGCTGATGTGTGCCTTGCTATAAGTATAGTAGGGAGGTACCAAAGTAATCCAGGAGTGGATCACTGGGCAGCGGTCAAGAACATCCTGAAATACCTGAAAATGACTAAGGATATGTTTCTCGTTTATGGAGGTGACAAAGAGCTCGTCGTAAATGGTTACGTCGATGCAAGCTTTGACATTGATCCGGAGACAAACAGAGTATCCCTAGTATGCCTCTACTTGACTAGCTTGTTTATCAAAGATGGTTATGTTTCCTAGCCATAGACAAACAGAGTATCCCTAGTATGCCTCTACTTGACTAGCTTGTTTATCAAAGATGGTTATGTTTCCTAGCCATAGACATGTGTTGTCATTTGATGAACGGGATCACATCATTAGAGAATGATGTGATGGACAAGACCCATCTGTTAGCTTAGCACTATGATCGTTTAGTTTATTGCTATTGCTTTCTTCATGACTTATACATGTTCCTCTGACTATGAGATTATGCAACTCCCAAATACCGGAGGAACACTTAGTGTGCTATCAAACGTCACAACGTAACTGGGTGATTATAAAGATGCTCTACAGGTGTCTCCGATGGTCTGTGTTGAGTTGGCATAGATCGAGATTAGGATTTGCCACTCCGATTGTCGGAGAGGTATCTCTGGGCCCTCTTGGTAATGCACATCACAATAAGCCTTGCAAGCAGTGTGACTAATGAGTTAGTTGCAGGATGATGCATTACGGAACGAGTAAAGAGACTTGCCGGTAACGAGATTCAACTAGGTATGTTGATACCGATGATCAAATCTCGGGCAAGTAACATACCGATGACAAAGGGAACAACGTATGTTGTTATGCGGTTTGACCGATAAAGATCTTCAGAGAATATGTAGGAACCAATATGAGCATCCAGGTTCCGCTATTGGTTATTGACTGGAGATGTGTCTCGGTCATGTCTACATAGTTCTCAAACCCGTAGGGTCCGCATGCTTAACGTTCGATGACGATTCGTATTATGATTTTATGTGATTTGATGTACCGAAGGTTGTTCGGAGTCCCAGATGAGATCACGGACATGACGAGGAGTCTCGAAATGGTCGAGACATAAAGGTTGATATATTGGACCATGTTATTCGGACACCGGAAGTGTTCCGGATAATTTTGGATAAAACCGGAGTGCCGGAGGGGTTACCGGAACCCCCCGGGGAAGTAATGGGCCTTAGGGGAGAGAGAGGGCAGCAGCTAGGAGGTGGCGCCCCCCCCCCCCAACGAGAGTCCAAATAGGACTAGGGGAGGGGCGCGGCCCCTCTTTCCCTCTCCCTCTCTTTCCTTCTTCTCCTACTTGGACTAGGAAAGGGGGGCGATTCCTACTTGGAGTAGGACTCCCCCCTTGGGCGCGCCCTCTAGGGCCGGCCGGCCTCCTCCCTCCCTCCTTTATATACGGGGGAGGGGGCACCCCATAGACACAAAAGTTGATCTTTAGCCGTGTGCGGTGCCCCCTCCACAGTTTTACACCTCGGTCATATCGTCTTAGTGCTTAGGCGAAGCCCTGCACCGGTAAATTCATCATCACCATCACCACGCCATCGTGCTGACGGAACTCTCGCTCGGCCTCAGCTGGATCTAGAGTTCGAGGGATGTCACCGAGCTGAACGTGTGAAGATCGCGGAGGTGCCGTGAGTTCGGTACTTGGATCGGTTGAATCGCAAAGACGTTCGACTACATCAACCGCGTTACTAAATGCTTACGCTTTCGGTCTACGAGGGTATGTGGACACACTCTCCTCGCTTATTGCTATGCTTCTCCTAGATAGATCTTGCGTGATCGTAGGAATTTTTTTGAAATACTACGTTCCCCAACAGATCTTAAGGGCATTAGTCCCACTCTATGTCAACACGAGAGTAATATGGAGCCCGATGCTAAACCCGTCATTGATCACCAACGCCATTTGAATCCTAAGATGAAGGATGTGGTAAGAACTAAAATATTAAAGCTTCTGGAAGCAAGTATAATTTATCCCATAGATGATAGTAGATGGGTAAGTCCTATTCATTGTGTTCCTAAGAAAGGAGGCATTAACGTTGATCCTAATGATAAAAATGAACTTATCCCACAAATAATTGTAACTGGTTATAGGATGGTAATTGATTTTAGGTAATTTATCAAATGTTAGGAAGATCACCTAAGCATACACGCTTTTGTTTACTTGATGGATATTCTGGTTTTTCGCAAATACCTGTGCCAAAAGAAGATAAAGAGAAAACTACTTTTACTTGTCCCTATGGAACTTATGCTTATAGACTTATGCCTTTTGGTTTATGCAATGCACCTGCTACCTTTCAAACATGTATGACTGCTATATTCTCTAACTTTTGTGAAAATATTGTTGAGGTATTCATGGATGATTTTTCTGTTTACGGGACTTCTTTTGATGATTGCTTAAGCAAACTTGATCAAGTTTTTGCAGAGATGTGAAGAAACTAATCTCATCTTGAACTAAGAGAAGTGCCACTTTATGGTAAACGAAGGTATTGTACTTGGGCATAAATTTTTTGAACAAGGTATTGAGGTAGATAAAGTTAAAGTTGATGCAATTGAGAAAATGCCATGTCCTAAAGATATTAAAGGTATAAGAAGTTTCCTTGGTCATGCTGGTTTCTATAGAAGATTCATTAAAGACTTATCTAAGATTTCTAGCACGCTAACTTATCTCCTTCAAAAAGATGTTCCATATGTTTTTGATGATGATTGTGTAGAAGCCTTTGTAATACATAAGAAAGCCTTAATTTCTGCACCTATTTTTTAACCACCTGATTGGAACCTACCCTTTGAAATTATGTGTGATGCTACTGATTATGCTATTGGTGCTTTTCTAGGTCAAAGAGTTGATAAGAAATAGAATGTCATTCATTATGCTAGTAAGACTCTAGACGGTGCTCAAAGAAATTATGCTACTACCGAGAAAGAAATTTTAGCAGTTATGATTGCATGCGATAAATTCAGACCTTGTACTGTCGATTCTAAAATTACTATTAACACTGATCATGGTGTTATTAAATATCTTATGGAAAATAAAGATGCTAATTCTAGACTAATTAGGTGTGTTTTATTATTACAAGAGTTTAATCTGCATATTATTGACAGAAAGGGAGCTGAGAATCATGTAGCACATAATTTGTCTAGAATGGAAAATGTTGTTGATGACCCACTACCTATGGATGATAGTTTTCCTGATGAGCAACTAGCTATTATAATTGCTTCTCGTAATAATCCTTTGGTATGCAGACTATGCTAATTACATTGTTGCAAAATATATACCACCCAGTTTCACATACCAACAAAAGAAAAAGTTCTTCACTGTAAGACATTATTTTTGGGATGACAGACATTTATATAAAGGAGTGGATGGTGTTATTAGACGTTGCGTACGTGAGCATGAACAGGAACAAATCGTCCGAAAGTGTCACTTCGATGCATATGGAGGGCACCATGCTGGAGACAGAACTGCACATAAGGTATTACAATATGTCTTTATTGGCCTACTCTCTTCAAGGATGCACGTAAGTTTGTCTTATCTTGTGATGAATGTCAAAGAATTGGTAATATATGTAGACGTCGGGAAATGCCTACCAATTATTTACTTGTTAATGAACCATTTGATGTATGGGGTTTTGATTATATGGGACCTTTTCCTTCCTCTCATAGATATACTCATATTTTAGTTGTTGTAGATTACATTACTAAGTGGGTAGAATCTATTCCAACTAGTAGTGTTGATCATAACACATCTATTAAAATGCTTAAAGAAGTTATTTTCCCGAGGTTCGGAGTCCCTAAATATTTAACGACTCATGGTGGTTCACATTTTATTCATGGTGCATTTCGTAAACTTCTTGCTAAATATGATGTCAACCATAGAATTGTGTCACCTTATCATCCTCAGTCTAGTGGTCAAGTTGAATTGAGTATTAATCCTGCAAAAGACTGTTAATAGATCCAGAAAGAATTGGTCTAAAAAACTTGATGATGCACTTTGGGCTTATAGAATTGCTTATAAAAACCCTATGGATATGTCTCCATACAAAATGGTCTGCGGAAAAGCATGCCATTTACCTCTTGAGTTATAACATAAGGCTTATTGGGAAATTAAAGAACTTAATTATGATTTTAAACTTCCCGGTGACAAGAGGTTATTTGATATTAGCTCGTTAGATGAATGGAGGACACAAGCTTATGGAAATGCCAAGTTATTTAAAGAAAAAGTTAAAAGATTGCATGACAAAAGAATCCAAAAACGAAAATTTAAAGTAGGCGATCAAGTTCTTTTGTATAATTCTTGTTTTAGATTCTTTGCAGGAAAACTTCTCTCTAAATGGGAAGGACCATATATCGTCGAAGAATTTTATCGCTATGGAGCTACTAAGATCAACAATGCCGAGGGCACTAATCCGAGAGTGGTAAATGGGCAAAGAATTAAACACTATATCTCAAGTACACCCATTAATGTTGAAACTAATGTTATTGAAGTAATGACACCAGAGGAGCATATAGAAGAGACCTTCCGGAACGCTCCAGAACCCTGAAAAGGGGTAGGTACGTCGTACGGTAAGTAAACCGACTCCAAGAGTTCTATAAAAGCACTTTTGTTTGTTCCAAAATATATAAAAACATAGAAAAATAATAAACAATCAGGAAAGTGCACGAGGAAGCGACAACGTCAGGGGGGTGCGCCCTACCCCTCTGGGCACACCTGCCGAGCTTGTGGCTCCCTCGTGGACTTCCCCGACTCCGTTTTCTCCCAGATTACTTGGTTGGCATAAAAAATCATTAAATATACTCCCCGCTGTTTTGACCACCGTATCACAAATTTCTCCTCTGTTCTTGTTTCGGGCTGTTTTTCTGGCAGATCTGACAGCATGTCGTCCCAAGACTCGGATGGAGAAATCTATGTTTTCCATTATGTTGCCAATCCAAGGGTATACGGTGATGTCGATCCATATGAGTGGCCCACAGAAGAAGAAGCAGATTTGAAACAGACAAATTGCTGAAGCGAAGAAGAGGAAGATGTCCCTCTACCTCAAACATGTGATATGCATGTGGGTTTCAAGAAATCAAGCCTCCCAAACGTAGTAAAAGACTCTAAGTTCCAATTTACTCTTTTTTATCGTGTGTAGGAAGATGAGGACAAATTGCATCAAAAAATCTGGGAACTTGAGAAGGAAGTCCAAAAGCTGAAAGAGGAAAGTCGCATCCTGAAGTGGCAAGACAAGCCCACCACCTCATCACCATCATCAACGAAGAAAGACACTTGATTACACGGGTATGGGAACCACCCTTGGCTTGTTCCAAGCTTGGGGGAGGTGCCCCGGTATCGTATCACCATCACCTTTATCACCATTATCTATCTTAGTTCGATCCTTAGTTATTTTGTGATTTAGAAGAATAAAGTTTTAGTATGATCTAGTTTCGAGTGCTTTATTCGTGATCTGTCTATCTATGTAGTCGAGTGAGAGTTATATAATAAAGAGTAGTATTGAGTTTGCTTTGCTTTCTTGTTTCAATCTTAGCAATGAAAGAAAATAAAGAACAAAAAGATATATGCTAATCCCACAAGGAGTAATGACTTCACGTAAAAGAAGTATAGTTGATGAAATTTGTTGGAAAGTTAACAAACATAGTATTAGCCATTGATGAAATTCATGAAATGTAATGAAGGAATAGAGGTCTCACATATAAATATACTATCTTGTACATCTTTTATGATTATGGGTCCCCATTAAATAGTATATGCATGATAGGATAGTCGACGTTGGACAAGGAAGACAACATAATGAGTTATGTTTGCTTATATCCGCATAGAAGGTATATTGTCATGGATCCTCCCACATGTGGTGTTTGCTTGGGATCTTTTGCTAGCCAAAAACTCGCACTAAGTAGCGATACTACTTGTGCATCCAAAACCCTTAAACCTAGTATCTTGCCATCAGTGTCCACCATATCAACCAATGGATTGAATAAGATCCTTCAAGTAAGTTGTCATTGGTGCACAAAGTGATTAAATTTGCTCCTAAATATGTATGATCTTTTCTTGGAAGGAAAATAAGCTTTGTATGAACTTGTGATGGTTAAGAAATAAAAGCGCTGGACTGCGTAATAAAGGTCGCTATCACAAGGGCAATATAAAGTGATGTTTCTTTCCATTAAGAGCTTGTACATCCAAAAAATAGAAAGCGCATGATAACCTTTGCTTCCCTCTGTGAAGGGCCTATCTTTTACTTTTCTATATTTACGTTTATGCAAGAGTCAATAATGTTCATCCCTATTCTTCTCTATGTACTCTCTAGTTGGCAATCATCATGTGGTGGGGAAGATCCATATGTATATATATATATATATATCCAGTTGGATGTAGGTGATTATGATTTATCATTGTTGACATTATCCTCGAGATAAATAAGTCGGGCGGTGCAAATTATAAACCCCCGTCTTGCTATGTGTTTGACTGAAACATTTTGCTCTCTAAATATGGCGTGAGTGTCAGCAATCATAGAAGATTAAATGGTAGTTGAGTATGTGAACTTGCTAAACAAAGCTCTTACATAGACTCTTCCTGAAAATATGATGGATTTTGATTGCTTCAATGATTGAGATCATAGTTTGTTAGTTCCCAATGAAGTTTATGGTTCATACTTTAGCTTGTGAATGAATTCTCACTTTATCATGAGAAGTTTTATGATGATATATTGTTGCTATGATAATGATCATAATGCTTTCATGTTGTATTTTGTTTTTATTGACGCCTCTCTCTCTAAACATGTGGTCATGATTATCGAGTTCGGCTTTCGCTTGAGGACAAGCAAGGTCTAAGATTGGGGGAGTTGATACGTTCATTTTGCATCATGTTTTCCTAATGTTATTTATTATGTTTTGGATTGTTATTTCACTTTATGATGCAATTCTTATGTCTTTTATCTCTTATTTTGCAAGTTTCACATGAAGAGGGAGATTGCCGGCAGGTGGAATTCTGGACCAGAAAAGGCTACAACAGAGATAGCTATTCTGCACAACTCCAAATGACCTGAAAATTTATGGAGAATTATTTTGGAATATATTAAAAATATTGGCAAAATAAATATCAGGAGGGGGGCCAACAGGGACCGACAAGCTCACGGGGTGCGCCCTGTGAGCTTGTGGGCCCCTGGCAGGCCTCTGGTGCCCATCTTCTGCTATATGAAGCCATTTTTCCTAGAAAAAAGAGATAAATACTTTTGGGATGAAGCGCCGCCGTCTCGAGGCCGAACCTGGGCAGGAGCACTTTTGCTCTCCGGCGGAGCGATTCTGCCGGGGAAACTTCCCTCTGGGAGGGGGAAATCGAAGCCATCGACATTACCAACGATCCTATCATTGTGGGAGGACCAATCTTCATCAACATCTTCACCAGCACCATCTCATCTCAAATCCTAGTTCATCTCTTGTATTCAATCTTTGTCCCAAAACCTCATATTGGTACATGTGGGTTACTAGTAGTGCTGATTACATCTTGTAGTTGATGCTAGTTGGTTTATTTGGTGGAAGATTAAATGATCAGATCCTTAAGCATATCCAATACCCCTCTGATCTTGAACATGAATATGATTTGTGCGTAGTTACTTTTGTTCTTAAGGACATGGGAGAAGTCTTGTTGTAAGTAATCATGTGAAGTTGGTATTCGTTCGATATTTTGATGACATGTATGTTGTTGCTTCCTTTAGTGGTGTCATGTGAACGTCGACTACATGAAACTCCACCATACTTGGGCCTAAGGGAAGGCATTGTGGAGTAGTAGGTAGATGTTATGTTTCTAGAGTGAAAGAAGCTTAACCCTAGTTTATGTGTTATTTCGTAAGGGCCTAATTTGGATCCATATGTTTCATGCTATGGTTAGATTTATCTTAATTCTTCTTTCGTAGTTGCGGATACTTGCGACAGGGGGTAATCATAAGTGGGATTCTTTCTCAAGTAAGAACAGCACCCAAGCACCGGTCCACCCACATATCAAATTATCAAAGTAACGAATGCGAATCAACTAAACATGGTGAACGTGACTAGACGACAATTCCCAAGTGTCCTCAAGAGCACTTTGCTTTATATAAGAGAACTTTTCGTCTTGTCCATTGCTATAAATAGGATTGGGCCACCTTGCTACACCTTTGCTACTATTGTTACTTGTTATGAATTATCTTGCTACAAAACTATCTATCATTGTTACTTTCAGCACTTGTAGAGAATACCTTGCTGAAAACCGCTTATCATTTTCTTCTGCTCCTCATTGGATTCGACACTCTTACTTATCAAGAGGACTACTATTGATCCCCTATACTTGTGGGTCATCAAGTTGCAACTAGGCTCGTAGTTTGTTTCATCGAGTTGCAAGCCCACCTTGACTCGCAACTCGACATGTGTTTTGTTTTTCATCTCAGTTATAGGTCGATCCTTGACTTGCAACTAGGCTCATAGTTTGTTCCGTCCCAGTTGCAAGTCCACCCTTCAATCGCAATTGGGCTCGTTGTTGTCCCAAACTCCCAGTTGCAAGTCCATACCCGACTCGCAACTGGGCATGTGTTTGTTTTTCATCCCAGTTGCAAGTCCACTCTCAACTCGTAACTAGGCTTTGTAGTTTGTTATTGTCCCTGCTTCTAGTCCACCCTTGACTCGCAAATGGTATCGTAGTTTGTGTAGTTGTCCTAGTTACAAGTCCATCATCGACTCGCAAGTAGGCCCATAGTTTGATTTTTTTATCCCATTTGCATGCCCACCCTCGACTCACAACTGGGACTGTAGTTTGTTTTTCATCCCAGTTGCAAGTCCACCCTCGACTTGCAATTTGGCTCATAGTTGTTCCAGTTGCAAGTCCACCCTCAAATCGGAACATGTCTCATAGTTTTGTGTAGTTATCCCAGTTGCAACTCCAGCCTTGACTCCCAACTGAGCCTGTAGTTTTTTATCCCAGTTGCAAGTCCACCCATAACTCGCAATTGGGCTCGAATTTTTTTGTCCCCTCAGTTTGCAAGTACACTCTCAGCTTACAACTAGCACCAACCCTTTTTGTTCTTTGCTCCTAGTTGCAAACCCACCCTCTACATGCAATCAGGCTTTTTTTACCTTTTTTATTTGTTGCCCTAGTTACAAGCCCACCCTCATTTTTGCGAATAGGCTGTCCTTTTTATTCTTCGCCCCAGTTGCAAGTCCACCAACGAATTACAATTTGCATCAAGTTTTTTTTGTCGCAAATTACAAGTTCACATCAACCTGCAACTGGGGTGAGCGATTAATTTTTATTCCTGGTACAATTTCGTCTTCAATACACAAAATGAGATCCCTAACACTAGCAGCATGTCCCAGTTGCAAGCACATCTTCGACCAATATTTCGAATTATTTTTGGAAAGATAGGAAACCAAGTCGGAGGGACCCAACTTGTCATGTCTTATTGTTTTTTGAAAAAACCATCATTCATATGATTTTTTAGTTCCCACCCCATTGAGTTAGTTCTCCACCATTTTTGAGATCTCATAGTTGTATACAAATGAAACACACCCTTTGAGTCATATCCTTTTGTATATAAGGCTATTTTATTCACCTTTTCAAAAAATGTTTGTATTTTACAAAATTGTGTTCACCAATTCAAAAACTATTTACTTCAATTTTGTTTCAGAATTTCAACATATGTTCTCATTTTCAAGTTTTGGTTACAAGTTCAAAAAATGCTCAGAAATTTTAAAATTTCTTCATTGTTTTGAAAAAGTTAAGAAATTCTAAAAATAGCTCGTGATTGAAGAAAATGTTCTTAATTTCAAAAAGTATTTGAGTTTTTTCAATTTTTCAAGTAATATTCAGTTACACCGCTGACATTAGTTCTTTAGGCCCTTGTTTCATGCATTGTATTCATGTTTCTAGCATGCATTCTACCTTCATTTTCCTGCTTCGTTCGACTATTTTAATTTTTTACTTTGTTTATTTAATGTCTTTCATTCATGCTTTGATTGTTTGTACGTTCATTTTCTAGAGACGAAACCGCAAATAGAAACCAAAAAGAAAAAAGAAAAAAAGTGGAGTGAACCATCATTTCCTGGGTACGCCAAGTAGATAACTTAGTTTAGACTAAGGAAAACGCTCGCTTTCCACCGGCTGATAACGCGCAGGCATCAGCCGCCTCCCCTGCCAACCACGTGTCCAGGCGGGAGCCCACTGCAACGTCCCTTTTTTCCTGAGCGCACCCGCCGCCGCGAAATCAGCCAACACGCTGCTCGTTTTGTCTGCTCTTTCTTCCTCGGGCTACACATACGCCCACTGTCGTATGCTACTGACTTGTTTATAATTTCTTAGAATGGAGACACACTGCCATGCCATGTACTAGTAGTCTAGTACTGACTACTAGTACCTTTTTTGTACGTAAAAAAAATAGATACGGTGTTGTGTTCACTGCCATGCCATGTACTACCTTTTGGAACAAGGTTCTGCAACAACGGTGTTGTTGCGGAACGACGGCAGCGAACGACGGCCTTACCAATGCGCGACGCGACGGGAAATATTATTGCATTTTTGTTGTTGCAATTTTTGCAACAAGGATCTTGTTACAGAAAATTAGATACGGCGGGAGGTGTGTTTGCAATTTTTGCAACAAGGGTCTCGTTGCAGAAAATTAAAGAAGAGGTTTTGCAACAGCTGTCTTGTTGCAAGAAATTAGGGAAGAGGAGGTTTCATAACAAAGCTCTTCTTACAGGAAATTAGAGAAGAATAGGTTTCGCAACAAGAGGGTCTTGTTGCAGAAAATTAGAGAAGAAGAAGTTTTGCAACAACAGACTTGTTGCAGGAAATTAGAGAAGAGGAGGTTTCGCAACAAAGGTCTTGTTGCAGGAATTTAGAGAAGAGAAGGTTTCACAACAAGAGTATTGTTACAGAAAATTAGAAAAACGAAACGGACCGCTCGCTTCACACTATCGGAGGAAGAAGCGCAACAACCGGCTTGTTGCAATTCGGGGCGCACACGATTGGGGGAGATCTGATGGCTAATTCTGTGTCTATCGGACGGTACGAGAGGTGGTTGATATTTTAGCGCTATCCGCCGGCGGACGCGTAGCGTCGCCCTCTTAGACTAAACTTTGTTAAAAAGGTTTAAATTGAACCCCTTTGTAGCAAAATACTTACGGGCCGTGGTAAAAGATCAGCCGTGTCGCGAGCCGTCAGATCTGTTGCATTTAGTCTCCCCCATTGCAACATAGGTCTTGTTGCAGAATTAGTTCTGCAGCACAGGACTTGTTGCAGACTTTTTTTTGCAACAGCTGTTTTGTTGCAAAAAAATTGCAACTCAGGTTTTGTTGTAATTTGTTTTGCAACTGAGGTCTTATTATAGAAAATTTCCGCAAGAGAGGTGTTGTTGCAAAACATAGACCCATCGTAATTCATTGTAAAACCGCATATGTTTCAGAAACAAAGCCCGTGTTCCAGAAGTGCGTTCGACAAAGGATGATATGCCATCACTCCGGCATCGCACTTCGGGTCCGCTGGCAATGGCTGCAGGCCACTAACCAAGCGCGCCCTTGGCGACACCTACGGCTGCCTAGTGAGCCTGAGACCTTGGCAATCTTCCGGGCCTTGATGATTTGGACCCTTGGCAACGAGGGCCAATGTCGCTTCTGGGCTGATCCGTGGCTCGACGGCCAATGCATCCTAGATTTGGCGCTGACGCTCTCCGACCTTGTCCTACGAAGGCAGCAATGCACCAGACTAGTGTGTGAGGCCCTTCAAGGCCGTACCTAGATCACCGACATTCATGGCGCCCTAGGCACAACTGCCCTGGTGGAATACGTCGAACTCTGGAGGCGCCTCCAGCGGGTCACCCTCACCAGCGAACCCGACTCGATCTCTTGGCGTTGGACGGCCAACGGGTCATACTCCGCTAAGTCGTGCTACAAGGCTCTCTTGACTGGCTCCACTATTGCCCCCTTTTGGCAGCTCATTTGGAAAAGTTGGGCACCCCAGAACGTTAAGTGCTTCCTCTGGCTAGCCGCCCTCGATCGTTGCTGGACGGTTGAGCGTCGTGCCCACCACGCTCTCCCCGGCGATCCGTTGTGCGTCCTCTGTGGCCAGGAGACTGAAACGCTGAACCATCACCTGGCACGAGATTCTCTCGTGGTGCCGTCTCACTGTCCTCCCGCTCGACACCGCCGACAGCTTCTTCGATTGGTGGAATGCCACAGTCGTCGCGTCTCCCTCAAGCCGCCGCAAAGGACTGTCATCGTTGATCATCCTCTTGGCTTGGAGCATATGGAAGCATCGTAACAGTGCAATCTTCGACGAAGGCCTGGTCTCGGTGAGCAATCTCGTGGCTTGCATCAAGGACGATGCTAGGTTGTGGACGACGGCTGGCGCCAAAGGACTTGATCGTATAATCCCTGTAACCCGATCTCCTGTTTTGGGGCCGAGCACCCCCTTCTTCTGCTCACCAAGCTCTCCTATTGACGCTTGTTAGCGCACGCCGGTAGGAGCAGCTCCTTGTACTATTCATCATCCTTTTCTATCAATGAAATGATACGCCCAATGGTGTATTCTCCAAAAAAGATATGCACGCCCCCACTTGGATATGTGTCATGCTGGGATGGTGGCGGACACGGCCACTGTCATTTGGTTGGTACTAATTAGGTCCTCTACAGGCGCCCGTTATAAGTTATTTTTGCAGGTTGTTTTGCTAACGGGCGCCTGCAGCAACAGCAGGCTGTTTTGCTAACGGGCGCCTGCAGCAAACGCCCCCTCCTGCAACTGGGCCGGCCCGTTTAACTATTTCTTTCTTTCCTGTTAAAATTCAACAAAAGGTGCGATCATATGGTTTTGAACTACAGACCTTTTCATCCAGAGCAAAGCGTAGTAACCACTAGGCCATCTCGATTGATTGTGCAGACTCACATCGTTGTTCCGATTTATCCTCTTCAGTTCGCTGAACTTTATTATTTTTCTTTTTTTTCTTTTTTTGTGGGAACTTTTTTGTTCAACTTTTTTTTCTCATTATTTTTCTTTTTGCTAAATACGTGAAATTTTTATTCAAATTCATGATTTTTTTTCAACATCAATGAACATTTGTTCAAGATCGATGAACGTTTTTTCAAAATCGATGAACTTTTTCTCAAAATCAATGAACATTTTTCCAAATGTGATGACTTTTTTCAATGTCGATGAACTTTTTTCAAAATCGATATGATTTTTTTCCAAAATTGGTTAACTTTTTTCAAAATGAATGAACTTTTTTTTTCAAAATCGATGAACTTTTTCAAATTTGATGAATTTTTTTTAAATATGATGAAGTGTTTTGAAATTTTGTTTTTTCGAAAAAAATCAATGAACTTTATTAAAATTTGATGAAAATTTCCCATTTTGCTAATTTTCTTCAATTGGTACAAACCTTTTTAATTTTTTTATTTCTTTCAATTCGTGTTTTTTGTGAATGCCTTTTCAAATTTATGTTTTCTTTATTCAAATATAATTATAGTGAGTATATAATACTAGTATATGTTTAATTTTTGTACTTAATCAATCGTCAAATAAGATCTGTTTCCATTAGTAATCAACAAACCGAGCATGTCCTATTGGTTTTCAAATCCAGCTTCTCCCGATTAAACGTGAACTTTTTTCCTCGTGGTTTGGCAATTTTTCGCAAAAAAATTTAGTGAGGGCACGAAACTCGAGCTGGCCAATTCACCTGTGTGCGGGGAGCAATTTTTTTGAGTGGATTGCATCTGTAGATGGTGTAAGGAAGTTTGATTTAGGACAAAACTAAAACTTATAATATTTTGAAACAGAAGAATTAACTACTCCCTCCGATCCAAATTTTTCTTCGGTATAACTTTAGTAATTTGGAGGGGAGGAAGTATTAAATTTCAAACTGTAGTACTGTACGATTCAAGTTATTTTTTTCCATACCTTCTTTTCCTCGATACATTATTTTCCAGTGGTAGGATTCAGATCCTCAAATAGCAAGAAAATTTGCAAATTGCGCTGTACAATTCGGGAAGAACTAGGCCCTAAATCTGAGCAGAGAAGTGCTAGAACTTCTTTTCTGAAGCTGCACGGGTGGAAGTTTCTGAAGCTGCACAGTCTCGATAGCTTCTACTGGATGCTAATAATCGGGCAGCTTCCGCAGGATCGCGGCGGCGAGCGCGTCCGTGAACTTTCGGTCGCCGGTGAGCGCGCGGGCCATCTGCTCCACCAGAGCCGCCCGGAACTCCGGCGACGCGACCTCCCGGCACACCTTCTTCAGGTCCGGTTGCGCCTCCCCTGCCTCGACGACCTGCACGCCTCCCCCGTTCTTGGTGAGGTCCAGCGTGATGGTCGGGCCGGAGGAGTTGATGGAGATGGAGCACGGCACCGAGCCGCCGCCCTGCGCCGCGCAGCTCGGCAGCTCGCTGGCCCCCGTGGGGCGCGGGTGGTTGTGCTCGCCCTCGTACGTCGCCTCCACCACCGAGCTGTCCTCCGCGCTTCTCTGCACCTGCACCACCATGGATCGTACCAAGAAATCAGTGACAGAGCACAAGCTTTTCAGACCGTACAAGCACCAGATGGTGCTGCAGCTCAATGCTCGTCGAATTGGGCGGAGTTTGTAGGATACCTTCTTCTTGACAGGGCAGGACGGCGCGAAGGCGCATCGGAAGTAGGCTCGGGGGGAGGGATTATCCCGTGTCACCTTCTGTCCGTACTTCCGCCATTGATACCCGTCTTTCACAACCTTCAGATGCCACAGGTTTCAGTATCAGTACAGTTGCAATTAGTCGACGATTGTTTCGAACAGTGGAGGGGTTTTAGCTAGCTTTGATCGATTTGGACTTACGAGGCTCGTGTCCGATGGGTCGATCCTGGTGCAGACCCTCTTGACCTTGATTCTCCGGCAAGTGCCGTTGCTCAGCGGGCTCTTGACGTCGACATGCTCGGCCTCGACCATGTTTATCTTCTTGTCGCTGTTGGCATCGCCGGAATCCGACGTCTCCATGCTCTCCCTGCCCCTTTTCTTGCCCACCGGCGATGTCGGCGACGCGGCTGTACTCGCGGGCTGCTCGCCCTCGCCTTCGGGGCCCTGTCGCGCGAAGTTCTGGTTATTAGCGTACAGGTAACCGATCATCTCTGTCAACCTCCGGTTCTCCTCGCTCACCTCCGTGAACTTGGCCTCCAGGATTTTAGCCTGGAAATCCCCCACATTTCCAAGATCAAATCCAGCACGTCGAGGGAAAAGCAAGAGATTTTTTCGATAAAGCCAAAAAAAACAGAGTGTGGTTGAACGGTTGCATACCTCGCCGTTGGTCATGGTGGTGGAAGCTGCTCTGCCACAGGCCGAGCCAACAATGCCAGCGTCGGCTCTCATTCCGGCGCACCTCGCCGGAGACGGCTCGCGGACCATGGGAAGCCCGACCATGAGGTCGAGGCAGACCGGCGAGCGCCGCGCCGTGTCCATTGATCAGCAATCACACGGGCGCGACCCTGCAAACTTCCTACCACTGTGAGCCTGAGAGGCTGAGACTGCGATTGCTATGCATGAAGAATCAACCACGAGTGCAGGTCGTTTGAATGCTTGGCATCCCCAAAGGACCGGTAAATATAGCGGGCGTCTGGGGGACATGTCGTTTGGATGGAGCGGGACGCCGCGATCGCGGTCGCGTGGGAAACAGAGTGTGGTCAGGCTCGGTCGTGCCCACGCGTGTGATTCGACGAACGCGTGGCAGCGAAACGTCACGCGCGAGACGTCAGCCTGCCCGCGTCATAGACTCGCAGTGGCAGGAAGTTTGCAGCCTTGCAGGGTGACGCCCAATCGCCCATCACCCAGTCTGGAAGGTGTAGTCGCTGTCTCTGCGTCGTCTGTGTGGAGAAAGAGCAGATGAAATCGACCACACCAACGCGAAACACACGGTGGTCCACGGAAGAATCTCGTGCAGTGCAGGGGCGTGGAAATGATGCACATATTGCGATCATACTCGGCGCCTCGTCATTTGGTTTGAATGATGCACAGGAATAGGATGCATATACTCAACAACCCCCGCAGTCGAAGCGGCGCCAGTGCTGATGCAGAGACTGGGCCGAAACTCCTCAAAAGATGTCGTGGGCAAGCCTTTGATTATGATATCTGCAAATTGTTGGGATGTGGGAACGTGTAAAACACGAACATGGCCAAGAGCCACCTGATCCCGAACAAAATGAATATCAAGCTCAATATGCTTGGTACGACAATGATGAACCGGGTTGGCGGAGACTTGTCGCAGTAGACCACTGTGGCCTTGTCAACAAGACACAAAAGCCCGTGAAGAAGCTGACGAAGCCAGGAACACCTGAAGACTGTGGGCCGCCGCTTGGGCGACCACGAAATCAGTAATGGTCCAAGGAAGATGCAATAACCCGAAGTGGAGCAACGGGTGTCAGGGCAGCCGGCCCAGTCAGCGTCGGAGTATGCGATGAGATCGGTGGCGGCGGAGGCGCGCAACGTGAGACCAAGATCCATAGCACCACGGATGTACCGGAGAATCCGCTTGACAGGGGCCCAGTGAACGTCACAAGGAGCATGCATATGAAGGCAGACCTGCTGAACAGCATACTTGAGCTCCGGTCGAGTGAGAGTGAGGTACTGAAGAGCATCAACAATAGACCGGTAGAAAGCAGCATCCGAAGTAGGAGAACCATCAGTAGCGGAGAGCTTGGCCTTCGTGTCGACAGGCGTGGCCGCGGGTTTGCAGTTAAGCATTCCAGCACGGTCAAGGAGCTCATGAGCATACTTCCTCTGATGAAGAAAGAAGCCATCGGAACGGTGCACCGTCTCAACACCGAGGAAGTAGTGCAAAGGACCCAAGTCCTTGATGGCAAGCTCAGCGCGAAAACGATCAGTAAGCCGATGAAGGAGCTCAGGTGTGCATGCTGTCAGGATGATGTCGTCGGCATAGAGGAGCAGATACGTCGTGTCAGTGCCCTGGCGATAGACAAATAGCGAGGCATCGGAGCGTGTAGAGCGGAAGCCGAGCTGATGAAGAAACGCCGCGATGCGCTGGTACCAGGCGCGAGGAGCCTGCTTGAGCCCATATAATGAGCGGGAAAGCAGGCACACATGATCTGGACACGTCGTATCAACGAACCCCGTGGGCTGCTGCAGAAAAACTGCCCCTCGAGACGACCATGAAAGAAGGCGTTGGAGACGTTCATCTGATGTACCCGCCAGGCACGAGAGATCGCAAGCTGTAAAACAGTGCGGATCGCCCCGAGCTTAACCACCGGAGCGAAAGTGTCGGTGAAGTCCACGTCGGCACATTGACGGAAGCCACGAACAACCCAACGCACCATATAGCGGTCAAGGGTACCATCTAGTTGATGCTTGTGCTTGAAAACCCACTTGCTCTGACACCATGTAGAATAATAGAATGTAACTCTCAATGTATTGATTGGCTGTATATGCACATGTATATATAGTACATAAGGAAGTCCTATCCTCAACTATACACAAGAAGGAAGACTTGGAGTACAAGGAATCCACGTGCTAAATACATATACTCAACAGATGATTCAGGTTGTTGATCGAATCTTTCTTTCGTTCAACCTCTAATAAGAGCAACTCCAACCGGCCGACTCAAACGGACGGAGATTTTGTCCGCCTTTTGTCTGTTTTTATTCGTTTGGGTCGGCCCGGTGGAGAACCAAGTCCGTTTTTGTTTTTGGGTCGACGCTTATGCACAATGCTGGCCTGACCAATTTTTTAGGTCGCGTGAAATAAAACCATAAATATTTTGAAAATAAAAAAATGTTAATTAATCATTAATGTCGGCCACAAAGGCCGACGAGAGTCCACGAGTCCACTTCTACATTAAGTAAAAACATTTAATGAAACTAAAAACTAGAAGGAGGCGCTGCCGTAGGCGTCCTCGTCGTCGTCGTCGTCGGGGCCGGTGAGGTCGATGAGCGTCCGCGTCGGGCCAACGCAGGGGAATGTCGTCTCCTAGGCTGTGGCGACGTTCTCCGTCGTTGGCTGTCCCACCACCGGCTAGGCTGGCCCACCGCGGGCACGGCGCCCTCCTCCGCTTTGCACTCCAACTGCTCGAGTCGCTCGCCCTCGCGACTCTCCTCCGCCAGCGTGCGCTGCCGCCATTGCTTCAGATAGATCTGCTCCTGCGCCGGCATCGCCCCAAACCAGATGGGTGGCGCTCTGACCCACTCGCGCACGTATCCGTCCCATGTGCAGCGCTCGGGCTTGATGGGGGTCGGCGCCGTCTCGGCCCTGACGGGGGATGGCGGCATCAGCGGAGACACGATGCAGTCACCGGCAGCGAAGAGCGCCATGGCCTCCGACAGGCGCGCCACGTACGCCGCCTCCTCCTCCGCCGCCTCCTTGCGCAGCTCGTCCTCCTCGCTTTCATGGAGGGCAGCCGCCAGCGCTGCCTGGTAGGCGGCCTCCGCCTCCCAGTCCTCGTCGCGCACGACGAGGGACGACGGCGGTGATCCAGCCCACACGTCGCAGACGCCGTGCCGATGCTGCTCTTCGTGCTGGAACGCGAACCAGACCTCTCTCTCGGGAGGGTCTGATGCGTAGGCGAGGTTGAGGCGCTGCTCCGGCGTCAGCTGCCGCCGCCGGCACCGCACCTCCTCCGCGTGCGCCCGCACCGACCATAGCGCCACCGGCACTAGGATCCTCTCCGGATCCAAGTGCCAGTCTTGTGGCAGCGTGACGTCGGGATACGGGAGGGGGATGCGGTGCTCCTAGTGCTACTTCGCCTGTTGCACTGGGACGCTAATCCGCTGTCGAGGCCAGCGGGAAGACACCGGCGGAGGCCGCGGGGGGGGGGGGGGGGGAGCGCACGTGAAGGGCCGGCGGGGGCCTTACCCTTGTTCTTGCCGGAGAAGAAGCCCATGGTGGCTAGGGTTGTCGCCGACGGGGGAGCAGAGGGGTGGCTAGATGGGTACGGGCGTTTGGAAGAGGATGAAGACGCCCCCCCCCCCCCCACCGCACGCTCGAATTTAAAAAGGCCACCCGCCGTCGCTGACGCTTGGGCCTGCGGTCGTCATTAATAAAGACGCGGGAGATAGTTGGCCGGCCACCATGTGGGGACGCGGTGCACACTGAGAGGACGCACGGCGTGTCCGTTCGCGTCCGCGCCGACGTATTTCAGCCGCAAATTTGGGCAGAAAATGGGTTCGTGCGGACGCGTTTTGGGAATGTGGTCGGCGCATTGGACCATTATTTTTATCCGCGGCGACCCAAATGGACGGCAGCGGATGAAAGGGGTCGCCGCATTGCAGTTGCTCTAACCGGCATGTTTTCCACGAGAAGGGTGCGGAATATTTACGATTTCCTTTAGATCATTTTATTTGCATATTTCAACCGGGAAGAGTTGACCAGAGCATGCCTCTGAAATTTTTAGCTGACTTGTTCAGACTGTTTTTGTGCTGCGAGATGGGAAGAAACTTGTACGAAACTCAACTGTACACCCCCGACCTGTACAGCACTCCGCTTTGGCCCGATGGTGACCGTTGCGCGATCCAGTTACTGTGCTTTACCTTGTCTTGTACGGCGTGACCTGATGCACGACTGCAGCCAAGAGAGCTATCGCCGTTTTGGCCCGGCGATGACCGCATGCGCCGCGCGTCACGGGAGTATGTCATTTGCTTATGTAGGGGCTGGAGATCTTCTCAAAAGGAAAAAAGAAGAAGTGGGATCTCGAGAGACACGCATCATGACTTGTCAAGTCTCGACGGAAGTCTTTCTGGATTCTGAATAATTCTATGGACCTGGAGCTAATTGAAGTCGTCGGGTTTTATTTTTCAGCCAAGGGAGAACCCGTCGGATTACTTTCGGATGAAGCAAAACTGTACCGCCAAGAGAGCTGCATGTTACCCGTAAAAAAGAAAAAGAGAGCTGCATGTTCTCTAGAAGGAAACACGATGAATGATTTTTCTTCCTTGGAGGATGAATGATAGTTCAAAGGAGCATACTATATGTTTCGTGTATTGATTTGTCGTAAACTCGTGTTTACTGTAAGGAAAACCTTTGGTTCTCTAGAAGGAAACACGGTGAATGATTTTTCTTCCCTGAAGAATGAATGATACTTTAAAGCAGCATACTATATGTTCCGTGTATTGACTTGTCGTAAACTCGTGTTTACTGCAATGAAAACCTCTGGTTCTCTAGAAGGAAACATGACAAATGAATTTTCTTCCGTGGAGAATGAATGATACTTTAAAGCAGCATACTATGTGTTCCGTGTATTGACTTGTCGTAAACTCGTGTTTACTGCAAGGACAACCTTGGTTTTGACACGAAGGCATCGACCGTGCACATCACTTACCGGACAGACCCATGCACCGTTCTCTCCCATCCTCTCATTTCTTATTCTCACCTAATCGGTCCTCTTTTTCGCCCGAGAATCGATCGATCCCCTCCTGTCTTTCAACGAGCCCTGGCGAGGCTGCCGCCGCCGGAGCTTACTATTGCAATGTTAGGGCACTCGCGCTGCAAGGCGATTGCGAGTGTCGCAAGCGTCGCCTCCCCCATGAATCATGGGTCTACCCCCCTTAACCAGCAATAGTGGTGTTGATGCAAGCTGTTGCGTGCCACTCAGGCCAGCCATACTGCTACAAGCGTGAGAGGGCAAGCATCTTCGCCGGTGTTGCGATCCACCGCACGGCTCTGTTGCGAGGCACAACACCGCAATGTTGCGAGCCGTCACAGGTACTGCAAGTCGCCCAAGCATTGTTGTTGTGAACCGTCGTTGATGTTTTAAAGCTCGTTATCGATGTTGTCAGGGATGGATGGCTACAGCAAGACGACAATGAGATCCGCAATACGGCGGATGAGAGTTGCTGCAAGGCGGAGATGCAAAAAAAGCCATGTTGTTTTGCGTGAGACATGCGTTTCGTGCGGGACGCGGGGGGGGGGGGGTTAGGGGGCTGCTCACATAATGATGCAATTAGAGGAGGACGAGACCGAACGGTCGGACGGCTCAAAGGGTGATCGCTCGATGGCATCTATCAACCAACCGACGCCTAACGTCGGCCATAGTACTATTAGTAGAGCAAATATTCTAAGAAACTAATGGAGAATCTAGTTAAAGTGGGGCATAGCTGAAAATTTAAGATCTAGTATTACACATAAAAACAATGTAACAGAATTGCCGGAACAAACCTATGCAATTTGTATATAAATTCTACCGAACCAGGGTGTCATAATTGGCAATTGGAAACTCGGTATAGTATCAGATGATTGTTAATATTCACAATTACCAACTATCTAACCGGACTAAATATACCTCGAGTATTCTCTCCTTTTATTTGAAATTTTGACACAAAAGTATTTCATTGAACACCTATTAGTGAAACAGCTAAAATAAATTTATGTAAGCCGGTGTTCTCCAAGTCGTCACCATAGATCCAATTTTCGCCCCTCTGCTCCACAACGTCTACTTCGGTGCTGCAAAGTGGAGAGGTGAGAATTCGCGTATTTGCATCATCATTAAGAAGTTTCTTCTGTCAGGTTTAGTATTGCGGTGATGTCCCTGTGATGGTGCTGGTGATGTTGTCTCGAATAAATTTCCTCCGACTGCAATCCCGTCTAGGTGATGCTTTGCCTCATTGTTGCTGAGGAGCTGGTCCTTTTTTCCTCGCAGATCTTCATGAACGACGAGTTGATTCTTCTTGTTTTCTATGATGGGGTTCCTTGGGCGTCGTCTACGATATCACCATCTTCTTCACCAATTCATTCTTTTGGGCCTTTACGAGCATGGTCATTGACATGGTCTGGCGACGTTGGCCTGGCTGACTACCTAGGTCGATGCAGTGCCTCGTTTGTATTGTGTCAATTCAACGATGTTTCGTCCTCCGATACTTCATTAGCTGAATTTCTCGATGTTATTCATGGCGACGAGAGCTATGGTGACACAACAATGATGGGTTCGTCTATGACTTCAACAAGAACCTTAATGCATAGGGGATTGGTTGTAACTTTCACTTTGGCTAGGTTCATTTATGCATATGTAGATTTTACTTACCCAACTATCTGATCATACCCTATGTCGCATGTACTACACTTCAATACAATGCCGCCGCCAAGCTAACAGAGTAAGATCAGCTCTAGAAGAGTCATCATATTGGCTTGATTGCAATAATAACCACTGGTATGATGATTTTGGCCGAAAAGGATGCTCTAGCAGAGTCGCCATCCCGCTCCCGATCGGCATAATTTATGGATGCCACTTCAAATCGAGTCCGCGAGCCTCCGTATTTGGAGGGGCAATTCTTTCGAGCGTGCTCCATCGCCAAGCGCTAGGGGGGAGGGAAGTTTCACCCCCTCCTTCTCATCCCATGTGGCCCGCCTTCCCTCCCTGCCAATGGCACAGATGACCACACCAATGTCATCGGGGAGCATGACAATTAATGGCGGTCGACGCGTGCGAACTCCCCATAGAACCTGCCGCCACATTTCCCGCCGCCCGTGACGGAGTAGGACCGCGTCATCTGGCGCCATTACGATGTAGGACATGCAAATTTGGTAGCGGAGAGGGAGTGCAATGGACGCGCATTCGACACGGAGATGGTGACATTCACTGATACGAATCACACCGTATTGGGCCTTTCCCCCGCTGATAAACAAGTCCGCCTCGATGACTATGGGAAGGAATGGGACGAAGATGAGGTTGCCTAACTGTCATACCGCCATTCCTAGAGGACGGGTGGTCTCATTACATATGCTTGTGCCCTGTGCATAACATTCACCATCGATGTGGTGAGCTCACGAGACGAGCAGTTGATGCCTCATCAAATGCTTCTCCCGAGCAAGGGCAGATCTAGTGGGGGTGTCATGGGTGCCATGGTACCCCCCACCCCCCGCCCTCCTAAATTGTAATATAAATTTTACTATGTACTTAAAACTAAAATGAACAATTTTTTGCTATTTTAAGACTAGTTGTAGAGATTACGAAGATTTTTAGACTAAACTAAACTATATTTATTGTAAATATTGAACAACTGCACCCCTAAAGCTGAGATTCTCGGTCCGCAAGTGCTCCCAAGACGTAAAATGTCATCCATGCTTAGTATGGAAAAAATGTCACTAATAGACTTTTTTTACCTCTATATAAGAATTTGTAATGCAATGTTCTCTGAAACTAACTGTGTGACTATTGAGTTGATGAAATAATAAAAAAGATATAGATGCTGCATTATGGCGACTCTGTGTTTGCGCACAACCTCTAAAACATTATGAAGTGCGCTCCATATGCCCCACATACGAAGACTGTGCGCACATCCTCGCAACCTTTCAAATATTATGAAGCACACTCCATATACATTATGGATGACGCGGATATGATGACTCGGCTAGAGTTGTTGTAAGCGCTCGTCTAAAGAACCACCCTTGCCAACACCAAGGGGTGTGGTTTTATTTTATTTTCCCCTTTCTTTCCCTTCAAGGCAGGAGACATTTTTCATTTTCAAGTCAAGGTGTGTACACATTAATTGCGTACGTAAGTGCTAACTACAATTACCACGTGCAAGTTGCCTAATTAAGCCTGACTAGATCTTGACCCCGGTCGTGATCATGCACTTGTTTATAACAAACTGTGACTTTTCTTCGCTTTTTCATTTGAATTTGTTATCACCTTGCATGTAATCCAGATGACGTGTCTCAGCCGCCTTTAAAGGGCCCGTCATCCATGCCTGGGAGCTTTTTCATAGGCGCCCAATCTGAGTTATGCATCCTACCACCAATATAAATTTCTACCTTTTCTAAGATTCAGAAATTCTACCGTTTAACTGTTTTATCCGTCCTGCAACATGTGAAGTTAAGATTTGGGTTTTGTAGCTTGGTCTCCTTAACCTCTAACCCTTCTGGTACGATGAAGATTCTTTGGGGGTACATAATGGGTAGATAATTTAATTGGTTCACCCAATGATAGGATATATGATATGATTGGATTGGATGACTACAAGGACTTGACGCACCAACTTGTCTTAATGCCACAAACCACTAGGATTATTAAGCATAAGCCTTTTCTTGACGAATTCCCTATTCATGTATGCATGTTGTCGTCGCTTAAGGAGGAATCCTTCACATGAGTATGACATAAGTCATTATTGGTGAGTCACATCAGAAATTTGAGCACTGGGTGAAGCCTGATTAGTTCTCATTAGATTAGCTTCCTTCATTCTACCTCTTGTGACTAGTAACTGCATATGAAAGACTGATGATAGACCGAGTGTCTGCCTAGTTTGCAAAATAAAGTTTGATATTTTGAATACCATTCTCAACTAGTTCTGGTCAGGCCGGAGAGATGACATGCACATAAGCATGACAAAGATGTCAGATGGAGGAGATACATCATGAGTTAGGATCCAGAACCAAACATATTTGACACGAGTCTAACAAATAAATGCACCATAGGGTAGTTAAAATAAACTTGACAAAACAGTTAGGCTATATAGGTCTTTTTTTGGTAATGCTGAAAACGTCCGACTGGCGGCTTTGATCTTATTGTATAATGTTTCTTTAATACACGAAAAGTAGTACCGTAATTATGTCCCAAGGATGTAGGAGAGGATCGCTGAATCTCATCAACAAGTATTGTGTTCCTGTCAAGATTTTGCAATGATTTAGTCATGTAAATTCTAACAAGTACTTAAAGTGAGCTATGTATTTTTGGTCATGGTGTGGATGATCTAGACAATGCAATGGACGGAGACAACAACATAAAGGGGACCAGTGTTATTCCAAAGTACTACGCTTCATAGGAAATTTAGCATGTAACCTCTTGAAATAAAATCATTTTTCTTGTGAATCAATCAAACAAACTCAAAGCCTTTACGATTCAAATGGACATGGCATTCCAATCATGTTTTTTCCTATTCTTGTGTTTTTACAATCCTACAAATCAAAGAGGCCCATAACTATTCTGCATTGCATTCATGAGCTGGTGCTTGGTCGCAAGGACGCTAAGTACATCGTGTCATGTCGACAAGTTCGTTTACTCATGTCTCTAGTCATCCCTAGCCCTACCTTGTTGAGCCACCGCCCATGAAGCACCTGACCGCGGTCCTTTGAGAGGCTGATGTGGTTGTCACACCGACAAGGTACACCAACGCCCTCCTCCTCCTCCCCTCCCCCCGATGGCTTATACATGGACAGGTTGCGCTCCCGCGCTCTACACATCGCGTTCTGCTACACTTCGACTACATGCAAACATTGTCTTGTGCCTCTCTTCTCCACTTTGCTAACCATGCATCAGTAACACCCCCCCAATATATTCTTTTAATATATATGTTACAAATTTTAGATATATTCTACCAGATTTTCCATATTCACAACCTCCAAACTGTTGGAAATATGCCCTAGAGGCAATAATAAATGGTTATTATTATATTTCTTTGTTCATGGTAATTGTCTATTATTCATGCTATAATTGTGTTATCCGGAAATCGTAATACATGTGTGAATACATAGACCACAACGTGTCCCTAGTAAGCCGCTAGTTGACTAGCTCGTTGATCAACAGATAGTCATGGTTTCCTGACTATGGACATTGGATGTCATTGATAACGGGATCACATCATTAGGAGAATGATGTGATGGACAAGACCCAATCCTAAGCATAGCATAAAAGATCGTGTAGTTTCGTTTGCTAGAGCTTTTCCAATGTCAAGTATCTTTTCCTTAGACCATGAGATCGTGCAACTCCCGGATACCGTAGGAGTGCTTTGGGTGTGCCAAACGTCACAACGTAACTGGGTGACTATAAAGGTGCACTACGGGTATCTCCGAAAGTGTCTGTTGGGTTGGCACGGATCGAGACTGGGATTTGTCACTCCGTATGACGGAGAGGTATCTCTGGGCCCACTCGGTAATGCATCATCATAATGAGCTCAATGTGACTAAGGCGTTAGTCACGGGATCATGCATTACGGTACGAGTAAAGAGACTTGCCGGTAACGAGATTGAACAAGGTATTGGGATACCGACGATTGAATCTCGGGCAAGTAACATACCGATTGACAAAGGGAATTGTATACGGGATTGATTGAATCCTCGACATCGTGGTTCATCCGATGAGATCATCGTGGAACATGTGGGAGCCAACATGGGTATCCAGATCCCGCTGTTGATTATTGACCGGAGAGGCGTCTCGGTCATGTCTGCATGTCTCCCGAACCCGTAGGGTCTACACACTTAAGATTCGGTGACGCTAGGGTTGTAGAGATATGAGTATGCGGAAACCCGAAAGTTGTTCGGAATCCCGGATGAGATCTCGGACGTCACGAGTAGTTCCGGAATGGTCCGGAGGTGAAGATTTATATATAGGAAGTCAAGTTTCGGCCACCGGGAAAGTTTCGGGGGTTACCGGTATTGTACCGGGACCACCGGAAGGGTCCCGGGGGGTCCACCGGGTGGGGCCACCTATCCCGGAGGGCCCCGTGGGCTGAAGTGGGAAGGGAACCAGCCCCTAGTGGGCTGGGCGCCCCCCATGGGCCTCCCTCTTGCGCCTAGGGTTGGAAACCCTAGGGTGGGGGGGGGGCGCCCCACTTGCCTTGGGGGGCAAGGCACCCCCTTGGCCGCCGCCCCCCCATCTAGATGGGGCTTGGCCGGCGCCCCCCTCCCAGGGGGCCTATATAAAGGGGGGAGGGAGGGCAGTAATATAACAGCCTTGGGCGCCTCCCTCCTCCCCTGCTACACCTCTCCCTCTCGCAGAAGCTCGGCGAAGCCCTGCCGAGACCCGCTACATCCATCACCACGCCGTCGTGCTGCTGGATCTCCATCAACCTCTCCTTCCCCTTGCTGGATCAAGAAGGAGGAGACGTCGCTGCACCGTACGTGTGTTGAACGCGGAGGTGCCGTCCGTTCGGCACTCGGTCATCGGTGATTTGAATCACGGCGAGTACGACTCCGTCATCCACGTTCATTGGAACGCTTCCGCTCGCGATCTACAAGGGTATGTAGATGCACTCCTTCCTCTCGTTGCTAGTATACTCCATAGATGCATCTTGGTGAGCGTAGGAAAATTTTAAAATTATGCTACGATTCCAACAGTGGTATCAGAGCCAGGCCTATGCGTAGTTACTATGCACGAGTAGAACACAAAGAAGTTGTGGGCGTTGATGTTGCCAATTCTTCTTGCCGCTACTAGTCGTTTCTTGTTTCGGCGGCATTGTAGGATGAAGCGGCCCGGACCGACCTTACACGTACGCTTACGTGAGACAGGTTCCACCGACTGACATGCACTAGTTGCATAAGGTGGCTAGCGGGTGTCTGTCTCTCCTACTTTAGTCGGAACGGATTCGATGAAAAGGGTCCTTATGAAGGGTAAATAGAAATTGGCAAATCACGTTGTGGTCATACGTAGGTAAGAAACGTTCTTGCTAGAAACCTACAAACCACGTAAAAAACTTGCAACAACAATTAGAGGACGTCTAACTTGTTTTTGCAGCATGTGCTATGTGATGTGATATGGCCAGAAGATGTGATGAATGATATATGTGATGTATGAGATTGATCATATTCTTGTAATAGGAATCACGACTTGCATGTCGATGAGTATGACAACGGCAGGAGCCATAGGAGTTGTCTTTATTATTTTGTATGACCTGCGTGTCATTGAATAACGCCATGTAAATTACTTTACTTTGTTGCTAAACGCGTTAGCCATAGAAGTAGAAGTAATCGTTGGCGTGACGACTTCATGAAGACACGATGATGGAGATCATGATGATGGAGATCATGGTGTCATGCCGGTGACGAAGATGATCATGGTGCCCCGAAGATGGAGATCAAAGGAGCATAATGATATTGGCCATATCATGTCACTATTTGATTGCATGTGATGTTTATCATGTTTTGCATCTTATTTGCTTAGAACGACGGTAGTAAGTAAGATGATCCATTATGATAATTTCAAGAAAGTGTTCACCCTAACTGTGCACCGTTGCGAAGGTTCGTTGTTTCGAAGCACCACGTGATGATCGGGTGTGATAGATTCTAACGTTCGCATACAACGGGTGTTGACGAGCCTAGCATGTACAGATATGGCCTCGGAACACACGCAATACACTTAGGTTGACTTGACGAGCCTAGCATGTACAGACATGGCCTCAGAACACGGAGGACCGAAAGGTCGAGCATGAGTCGTATAGAAGATACGATCAACATGGAGATGTTCACCGATCTTGACTAGTCCGTCTCACGTGATGATCGGACACGGCCTAGTTAACTCGGATCATGTTTCACTTAGATGACTAGAGGGATGTCTATCTGAGTGGGAGTTCATTGTGTAATTTGATTAGATGAACTTAATTATCATGAACTTAGTCTAAAATCTTTACACTATGTCTTGTAGATCTAATGGCCAACGTTGTCCTCAATTTCAGCGCGTTCCTAGAGAAAACCAAGCTGAAAGATGATGGCAGCAACTATACGGACTGGGTCCGGAACCTGAGGATCATCCTCATAGTAGCCAAGAAATATTATGTCTTAGAAGCACCGCTAGGTGAAGCACCAATCCCAGAGAACCAAGACGTTATGAACGCTTGGCAGCAGCGTGCTGATGATTACTCCCTCGTTCAGTGAGCAGCAGCGTGCTGATGGTTACTCCCTCGTTCAGTGCGGCATGCTTTACAGCTTAGAACCGGGTCTCCAAAAGCGTTTTGAGAAACATGGAGCATATGAGATGTTCGAGGAGCTGAAAATGGTTTTCCAAGCTCATGCCCGGGTCGAGAGATATGAAGTCTCCGACAAGTTCTTCAGCTGTAAAATGGAGGAGAATAGTTCTGTTAGTGAGCACATACTCAGAATGTCTGGGTTACACAACCGCTTATCCCAGCTGGGAGTTAATCTCCTGGATGACGCGGTCATTGACAGAATCCTCCAGTCGCTTCCACCAAGCTACAAGAGCTTTGTGATGAACTTCAATATGCAGGGGATGGAAAAGACCATTCCTGAGGTATATTCAATGCTGAAATCAGCGGAGGGGGAGATCAGAAAAGAACATCAAGTGTTGATGGTGAATAAAACCACTAAGTTCAAGAAGGGCAAGGGTAAGAAGAACTTCAAGAAGGACGGCAAGGGAGTTGCCGCGCCCGGTAAGCCAGTTACTGGGAAGAAGTCAAAGAATGGACCCAAGCCTGAAACTGAGTGCTTTTATTGCAAGGGAAGTGGTCACTGGAAGCGGAACTGCCCCAAATACTTAGCGGACAAGAAGGCCGACAACGCCAAAGGTATATGTGATATACATGTAATTGATGTGTACCTTACCAGTACTCGTAGTAGCTCCTGGGTATTTGATACCGGTGCGGTTGCTCATATTTGTAACTCAAAACAGGAACTACGGAATAAACGGAGACTGGCGAAGGACGAGGTGATGATGCGCGTCGGGAATGGTTCCAAGGTTGATGTGATCGCCGTCGGCACACTACCTCTGCATCTACCTACGGGATTAGTTTTAAACCTCAATAATTGTTATTTAGTGCCAGCTTTGAACATGAACATTGTATCTGGATCTCGTTTAATTCGAGATGGCTACTCATTTATATCCGAGAATAATGGTTGTTCTATTTATATGAGAGATATGTTTTATGGTCATGCCCCGCTGGTTAATGGTTTATTCTTGATGAATCTCGAACGTGATGTTACACATGTTCATAGTGTGAATACCAAAAGATGTAAAGTTGATAACGATAGTCCCACATACTTGTGGCACTGCCGCCTTGGTCACATTGGTGTCAAGCGCATGAAGAAGCTCCATGCAGATGGACTTTTGGAGTCTCTTGATTACGAATCATTTGACACGTGCGAACCATGCCTCATGGGTAAGATGACCAAGACTCTGTTCTCCGGAACGATGGAGCGAGCAACCAACTTATTGGAAATCATACATACCGATGTGTGCGGTCCAATGAGTGTTGAGGCTCGCGGAGGATATCGTTATGTTCTCACTCTCACTGATGACTTAAGTAGATATGGGTATGTCTACCTGATGAAACACAAGTCTGAAACCTTTGAAAAGTTCAAGGAATTTCAGAGTGAGGTTGAGAATCAACGTGACAGGAAAATAAAATTCTTACGATCAGATCGTGGTGGAGAATATTTAAGTCATGAGTTTGGTGCGCACTTAAGAAAATGTGGAATAGTTTCACAACTCACGCCGCCTGGAACACCTCAGCGAAACGGTGTGTCCGAACGTCGTAATCGCACTCTATTGGATATGGTGCGATCTATGATGTCTCTTACCGATTTACCGCTCTCATTTTGGGGCTATGCTTTAGAGACTGCCGCATTCACTTTAAATAGGGCTCCGTCGAAATCCGTTGAGACGACACCGTATGAATTATGGTTTGGGAAGAAACCTAAGCTGTCGTTTCTAAAAGTTTGGGGATGCGATGCTTATGTCTAGAAACTTCAACCTGAAAAGCTCGAACCCAAGTCGGAGAAATGCGTCTTCATAGGATACCCTAAGGAAACTATTGGGTATACCTTCTACCTCAGATCCGAAGGCAAGATCTTCGTTGCCAAGAACGGGTCCTTTCTGGAGAAGGAGTTTCTCTCAAAAGAATTGAGTGGGAGGAAAGTGGAACTTGATGAGGTGATAGTCACCCCTTCCGTGCCGGAAAGTAGCGCAGCGCGGGAAAATGTTCCTGTGGTGCCTACACCGACTCGGGAGGAAGTTAATGATGATGATCATGAAGCTTTGGATCAAGTTACTACTGAACTTCGTAGGTCCACAAGGACACGTTCCGCACCAGAGTGGTACGGCAACCCTGTCCTGGAAATCATGTTGTTAGACAACGGTGAACCTTCAAACTATGAAGAAGCGATGGCGGGCCCGAATTCCGACAAATGGCTAGAAGCCATGAAATCCGAGATAGGATCCATGTATGAAAACGAAGTATGGACTTTGACTAACTTGCCCGATGATCGGCGAGCCATAGAAAACAAATGGATCTTTAAGAAGAAGACGGACGCGGATGGTAATGTGACCATCTATAAGGCTCGACTCATCGCTAAGGGTTATCGACAAGTTCAAGGGGTTGACTACGATGAGACTTTCTCACCCGTAGCGAAGCTGAAGTCCGTCCGAATCATGTTAGCAATTGCTGCATACTATGATTATGAGATATGGCAGATGGACGTCAAAACGGCATTCCTTAATGGCTTCCTTAAGGAAGAGTTGTATATGATGCAGCCGGAAGGTTTTGTCGATCCTAAGAATGCTAACAAAGTATGCAAGCTCCAGCGCTCAATCTATGGGCTGGTGCAAGCATCTCGGAGTTGGAACATTCGCTTTGATGAGATGATCAAAGCGTTTGGGTTTACACAGACTTATGGAGAAGCCTGTGTTTACAAGAAAGTGAGTGGGAGCTCTGTAGCATTTCTCTTATTATATGTGGATGACATATTGTTGATGGGAAATGATATAGAATTCTTGGAAAGTATAAAGGCCTATTTGAATAAGTGTTTTTCAATGAAGGACCTTGGAGAAGCTGCTTATATATTAGGCATCAAGATCTATAGAGATAGATCAAGACGCCTCATTGGTCTTTCACAGAGTACATACCTTGATAAGATATTGAAGAAGTTCAATATGGATCAGTCCAAGAAGGGGTTCTTGACTGTATTGCAAGGTGTGCAATTGAGCACGGCTCAATGCCCGACCACGGCAGAAGATATAGAAAAGATGAGTGTCATCCCCTATGCCTCGGCCATAGGGTCTATTATGTATGCCATGCTGTGTACCAGACCTGATGTAAACCTTGCCGTAAGTTTGGTAGGAAGGTACCAAAGTAATCCCGGCATGGAACACTGGACAGCGGTCAAGAATATCCTAAAGTACCTGAAAAGGACTAAGGATATGTTTCTCATTTATGGAGGTGACGAAGAGCTCGTCGTAAAGGGTTACGTCGACGCTAGCTTCGACACAGATCTGGATGACTCGAAGTCACAAACCGGATACGTGTATATTTTGAATGGAGGAGCAGTAAGCTGGTGCAGTTGCAAGCAAAGCGTCGTGGCGGGATCTACATGTGAAGCGGAGTACATGGCGGCCTCGGAGGCAGCACAGGAAGCAGTCTGGATGAAGGAGTTCATTACCGACCTAGGGGCGATTCCCAATGCGTCGGGCCCGATGACTCTCTTCTGTGACAACACTGGAGCTATTGCCCTTGCGAAGGAGCCCAGGTTTCACAGGAAGACCAGGCATATCAAGCGTCGCTTCAACTCCATTCGTGAAAGTGTTCAAAATGGAGACATAGATATTCGTAAAGTACATACGGACCTGAATGTGGCAGATCCGTTGACTAAACCTCTCCCTAGGGCAAAACATGATCAACACCAGGACGCAATGGGTGTTCGATTCATCACAATGTAACTAGATTATTGACTCTAGTGCAAGTGGGAGACTGTTGGAAATATGCCCTAGAGGCAATAATAAATGGTTATTATTATATTTCTTTGTTCATGGTAATTGTCTATTGTTCATGCTATAATTGTGTTATCCGGAAATCGTAATACATGTGTGAATACATAGACCACAACGTGTCCCTAGTAAGCCTCTAGTTGACTAGCTCGTTGATCAACAGATAGTCATGGTTTCCTGACTATGGACATTGGATGTCATTGATAACGGGATCACATCATTAGGAGAATGATGTGATGGACAAGACCCAATCCTAAGCATAGCATAAAAGATCGTGTAGTTTCGTTTGCTAGAGCTTTTCCAATGTCAAGTATCTTTTCCTTAGACCATGAGATCGTGCAACTCCCGGATACCGTAGGAGTGCTTTGGGTGTGCCAAACGTCACAACGTAACTGGGTGACTATAAAGGTGCACTACGGGTATCTCCGAAAGTGTCTGTTGGGTTGGCACGGATCGAGACTGGGATTTGTCACTCCGTATGACGGAGAGGTATCTCTGGGCCCACTCGGTAATGCATCATCATAATGAGCTCAATGTGACTAAGGCGTTAGTCACGGAATCATGCATTGCGGTACGAGTAAAGAGACTTGCCGGTAACGAGATTGAACAAGGTATTGGGATACCGACGATCGAATCTCGGGCAAGTAACATACCGATTGACAAAGGGAATTGTATACAGGATTGATTGAATCCTCGACATCGTGGTTCATTCGATGAGATCATCGTGGAACATGTGGGAGCCAACATGGGTATCCAGATCCCGCTGTTGGTTATTGACCGGAGAGGCGTCTCGGTCATGTCTGCATGTCTCCCGAACCCGTAGGGTCTACACACTTAAGGTTCGGTGACGCTAGGGTTGTAGAGATATGAGTATGCAGAAACCCGAAAGTTTTTCGGAGTCCCGGATGAGATCCCGGACGTCACGAGTAGTTCCGGAATGGTCCGGAGGTGAAGATTTATATATAGGAAGTCAAGTTTCGGCCACCGGGAAAGTTTCGGGGGTTACCGGTATTGTACCGGGACCACCGGAAGGGTCCCGGGGGTCCACCGGGTGAGGCCGCCTATCCCGGAGGGCCCCGTGGGCTGAAGTGGGAAGGGAACCATCCCCTAGTGGGCTAGGCGCCCCCCCATGGGCCTCCCTCTTGCGCCTAGGGTTGGAAACCCTAGGGTGGGGGGCGCCCCACTTGCCTTGGGGGGCAAGGCACCCCCTTGGCCGCCGCCCCCCCCATCTAGATGGGGCTTGGCCGGCGCCCCCCCTCCCAGGGGGCCTATATAAAAGTGGGGAGGGAGGGCAGTAATGTAACAGCCTTGGGCGCCTCCCTCCTCCCCTGCTACACCTCTCCCTCTCGCAAAAGCTCGGCGAAGCCCTGCCGAGACCCGCTACATCCATCACCACGCCGTCGTGCTGCTGGATATCCATCAACCTCTCCTTCCCCTTGCTGGATCAAGAAGGAGGAGACGTCGCTGCACCGTATGTGTGTTGAACGCGGAGGTGCCGTCCGTTCGGCACTCGGTCATCGGTGATTTGAATCACGGCGAGTACGACTCCGTCATCCACGTTCATTGGAACGCTTCCGCTCGCGATCTACAAGGGTATGTAGATGCACTCCTTCCCCTCGTTGCTAGTATACTCCATAGATGCATCTTGGTGAGCGTAGGAAAATTTTAGAATTATGCTACGATTCCAACACAAACTTACTGGAGTGCACCCTTAAAATATGGAGGGTGCATAACATATGTACAAACTCATATTTGTCACATCCTAGGCCCGAAAAATTACGCCTGTCACATTTATTTTTGTTTGCATTTGCTCAAAATTTCTACTTTTATTTGGCATTGATTTTTAACAAATCTTAGGCTGGATCAACATCAAATACTTGAAAGTAGTTAACTCACATATATAGGGGCAAAATCTACATGATGGTGCATGATCATAGTGGCATTTTTAGACTAAGGAAAATAACAAGAAGCAATTTTCGTACACTATTGGACTACATGAATATATATGTTGGGGAACGTAGTAATTTCAAAATTTTCCTACGCACACGCAAGATCATGGTGATGCATAGCAACGAGAGGGGAGAGTGTGTCCACGTACCCTTGTAGACCGAAAGCGGAAGCGTTAGCACAACGCGGTTGATGTAGTCGTACGTCTTCATGATCCGACCAATCAAGTACCGAACGCACGGCACCTCCGATTTCAGCACACGTTCAGCTCGATGACGTCCCTCGAACTCCGATCCAGCCGAGCTTTGAGGGAGAGTTCCGTCAGCACGACGGCATGGTGACGATGATGATGTTCTACCGACGCAGGGCTTCGCCTAAGCACCGCTACGATATTATCGAGGTGGATTATGATGGAGGGGGGCACCGCACATGGCTAAGAGATCAAGAGATCAATTATTGTGTCTCCAAGGGGTTCCCCCCTCCCCGTATATAAAGGAGTGGAGGAGGGGGAGGGCCGGCCCTCTCTATGGCGCGCCCTAGGAGGAGTCCTACTCCCACCGGGAGTAGGATTCCCCCCTTCCAAGTAGTAGGAGTAGGAGTCAAGGAAAGGGGAAAGAGAAGAGAAGGAAGGAGGGGGCGCAGCCCCTCCCCCTAGTCCAATTTTGACTAGGCCTTGGGGCGCGCGCAGCCTCTCCTCTCTCTTTCCCCTAAAGCCCAATAAGGCCCATATATACTCCCTGGCGAACTCCCGTAACTCTTCGGTACTCATAACTACCTTCGGCACATCAAATCACATAAACTCATAATATAACCGTCATCGAACTTTAAGCGTGCGGACCCTACAGGTTCGAGAACTATGTAGACATGACCGAGACACGTCTCCGGTCAATAACCAATAGCGGAACCTGGATGCTCATATTGGCTCCCACATATTCTACGAAGATCTTTATCGGTCAAACCGCATAACAACATACGTTGTTCCCTTTGTCATCGGTATGTTACTTGCCCGAGATTCGATCATCGGTATCTCAATACCTAGTTCAATCTCGTTACCGGCAAGTCTCTTTACTCGTTCCAACTAACTCATTAGTTTCAATGCTTGCAAGGCTTATAGTGATGTGCATTATCGAGTGGGCCCAGAGATACCTCTCCGACAATCGGAGTGACAAATCCTATTCTCGAAATACGCCAACCCAACAAGTACCTTCGGAGACACCTGTAGAGCACCTTTATAATCACCCAGTTACGTTGTGATGTTTGCTAGCACACAAAGTGTTCCTCCGGTAAACGGGAGTTGCATAATCTCATAGTCATAGGAACATGTATAAGTCATGAAGAAAGCAATAGCAACATACTAAATGATCAAGTGCTAAGCTAACGGAATGGGTCAAGTCAATCACATCATTCTCCTAATGATGTGATCCCATTTATCAAATGACAACTCATGTCTATGGTTAGGAAACTTAACCATCTTTGATCAACGAGCTAGTCAAGTAGAGGCATACTAGTGACACTCTGTTTGTCTATGTATTCACACATGTATTATGTTTCCGGTTAATACAATTCTAGCATGAATAATAAACATTTATCATGAAATAAGGAAATAAATAATAACTTTATTATTGCCTCTAGGGCATATTTCCTTCAGTCTCCCACTTGCACTAGAGTCAATAATCTAGATCACATCGCCATATGATTTAACATCAATAGTTCACATCACCATGTGATTAACACCCATAGTTCACATCGTCATGTGACCAACACCCAAACGGTTTACTAGAGTCAATAATCTAGTTCACATTGCTATATGATTAACACCCAAAGAGTACTAAGGTGTGATCATGTTTTGCTTGTGAGAGAAGTTTAGTCAACGGGTCTGCCATATTCAGATCCGTATGTATTTTGCAAATTTCTATGTCTACAATGCTCTGCACGGAGCTACTTTAGCTAATTGCTCCCACTATCAATATGTATCTAGATTAAGATTTAGAGTCATCTGGGTCAGTGCCAAAACTTGTATCGACGTAACCCTTTACGACAAACCTTTTGTCACCTCCATAATCGAGAAACATATCCTTATTCCACTAAGGATAATTTTGACCGCCGTTCAGTGATCTACTCCTAGATCACTATTGTACTCCCTTTGCCGAAAATCAGTGTAGGGTATACAATAGATCTGGGACACAACATGGCATACTTTATAAAACCTATGGCTGAGGCATAGGGAATGACTTTCATTCTCTTTCAATCTTCTGCCGTGGTCAGGCTTTGAGTCTTACTCAATTTCACACCTTGTAACACATGCAAGAACTCTTTCTTTGACTGTTCCATTTTGAACTACTTCAAAATCTTGTCAAGGTATGTACTCATTGAAAAAACTTATCAAGCGTCTTGATCTATCTCTATAGATCTTGATGCTCAATATGTAAGCAGCTTCACCGAGGTCTTTCTTTGAAAAACTCCTTTCAAACACTCCTTTATGCTTTGCAGAATAACTCTACTTTATTTCCGATCAACAATATGTCATTCACATATACTTATCAGAAATGTTGTAGGGCTCCCACTCACTTTCTTGTAAATACAGGCTTCACCGCAAGTCTGTATAAAACTATATGCTTTGATCAATTTATCAAAGCGTATATTCCAACTCCAGGATGCTTTGCACCAGTCCATAGATGGATCGCTGGAGCTTGCATATTTTGTTAGCACCTTTAGGATTGACAAAAACCTTCTTGTTGCATCATATACAACTCTTTCTTTAATAGATCCATTAAGGAATTCAGTTTTGTTTATCTATTTGCCAGATTTCATAAAATGCGGCAATTGCTAACATGATTCGGATAGACTTAAGCATAGATACGAGTAAGAAACTCTCATCGTAGTCAACACCTTGAACTTGTCGAAAAACCTTTTTGTGACAATTCTAGCTTTGTAGATAGTAACACTACTATCAGCGTCCATCTTCCTCTTGAAGATCCATTTATTTTCTATGGCTTGCCGATCATCGGGCAAATCCATCAAAGTCCATACTTTGTTCTCATACATGGATCATATCTCAGATTTCATGGCCTTAAACCATTTCGCGGAATCTGGGCTCATCATCGCTTCCTCATAGTTCGTAGGTTCGTCATGGTCAAGTAACATGACCTCCAGAACAATATTACCGTACCACTCTGGTGCGGATCTCACTCTGGTTTACCTACGAGGTTCGGTAGTAACTTGATCTGAAGTTACATGATCATCATCATTAGCTTCCTCACTAATTGGTGTAGTAGTCACATGAACAGATTTCTGTGATGAACTACTTTCTAATAAGGGAGCAGGTACAGTTACCTCATCAAGTTCTACTTTCCTCCCACTCACTTCTTTCGAGAGAAACTCCTTCTCTAGAAAGGATCCATTCTCAACAACGAATATCTTGCCTTCGGATCTGTGATAGAAGGTGTACCCAACATTTCTTTTGGGTAACGCACTTCTCCGATTTGGGTTTGAGCTTATCAGGTTGAAACTTTTTCACATAAGCATTGCAACCTCAAACTTTAAGAAACGACAGCTTAGGTTTCTTGCCAAACCATAGTTCATACGGTGTTGTCTCAACGGATTTAGATGGTGCCCTATTTAACGTGAATGCAACTGTCTCTAATGCATAACCCGAACACGATAGTGGTAGATCGGTAAGAGATATCATAGATCGCACCATATCTAATAAAGTACGGTTATGACGTTCGACCACACCATTACACTGTAGTGTTCCAGGTGGCGTGAGTAGTGAAACTATTTCACATTGTTTTAACTGAAGGCCAAACTCGTAACTCAAAATATTTTACCTCTGCGATCATATCGTAGAAACTTTTATTTTCTTGTTACGATGATTCTCCACTTCACTCTGAAATTCTTTGAACTTTTCAAATGTTTCAGACTTGTGTTTCATCAAGTAGATATACCCATATCTGCTCGAATCATCTGTGAAGGTCAGAAAATAACGATACTTGCCGTTAGCCTTAACACTCATCGGACCGCATACATCAGTATGTATTATTTCCAATAAGTCAGTTGCTCGCTCCATTGTTCCGGAGAACGGAGTCTTAGTCATCTTGCCCATGAGGCATGGTTCGCAAGCATCAAGTGATTCATAATGAAGTGATTCCAAAAGTCCATCAACATGGAGTTTCTTCATGCGCTTTACACCAATATGACCTAAACGGCAGTGCCACAAATAAGTTGCACTATCATTATTAACTTTGCATCTTTTGGCTTCAATATTCTGAAAATGTGTATCACCACGATCGAGATCCAACAAACCATTTTTATTGGGTGTATGACCATAGAAGGTTTTATTCATGCAAACAGAACAACAATTATTCTCTAGCTTACATGAATAACCGTATTGCAATAAACATGATCCAATCATATTCATGCTCAACGCAAACACTAAATAACATTTATTTTAGGTTCAACAATAATCCCGAAAGTATAGGGAGTGTGCGATGATGATCATATCAATCTTGGAACTACTTCCAACACACATCGTCACTTCGCCCATAACTAGTCTCTGTTTATTTTGCAACTCCCGTTTTGAGTTACTACTCTTAGCAACTAAACCAGTATCAAATACCGAGGGATTGCTATAAACACTAGTAAAGTACATATCAATAACATGTATATCAAATATACTTTTGTTCACTTTGCCATCCTTCTTATCCGCCAATTATTTGGGCAGTTCTGCTTCCAGTGACCAGTACTTTTGCAGAAGAAGCACTCAGTCTCAGGCTTAGGTCCAAATTTGGGCTTCTTCACTTGAGCAGCAACTTGCTTGCCGTTCTACATGAAGTTCCCTTTCTTTCCCTTTGCCCTTTTCTTGAAACTAGTGGTCTTGTTAATCATCAACACTTGATGCTCTTTCTTGATTTCTACCTTCGTCGATTTCAGCATCACGAAGAGCTTGGGAATCGTTTCCGTTATCCCTTGCATATTATAGTTCATCACGAAGTTCTACTAACTTGGTGATGGTGACTAGAGAATTCTTTCAATCACTATTTTATCTGGAAGATTAACTCCCACTTGATTCAAGCAATTGTAGTACCCAGACAATCTGAGCACATGCTCACTGCTTGAGCTATTCTCCTCCATCTTTTAGCTATAGAACTTGTTGGAGACTTCATATCTCTCAACTCGGGTATTTGCTTGAAATATTAACTTCAACTCCTGGAACATCTCATATGGTCCATGACGTTGAAAACGTCTTTGAAGACCCCGATTCTAAGCCGTTTAAGCATGGTGCACTAAACTATCAAGTAGTCATCATATTGAGCTAGCCAAACGTTCATAACATCTGTATCTGCTCCTGCAATAGGTTTGTCACCTAGCGGTGCATCGATGACATAATTCTTCTGTGCAGCAATGAGGATAAACCTCAGATCACGGATCCAATCCGCATCATTGCTACTAACATCTTTCAACTTAGTTTCCTCTAGGAACATATCAAAAATAAAACAGGGGAGCTAAACGCGAGCTATTGATCTACAACATAGATATGCTAATACTACCAGGACTAAGTTCATGATAAATTTAAGTTCAATTAATCATATTACATAAGAACTCCCACTTAGATAGACATCCCTCTAATCCTCTAAGTGATCACGTGATCCATATCAACTAAACCATGTCCGATTATCACGTGAGATGGAGTAGTTTCAATGGTGAACATCACTATTGAAAGAACATGCGGTGCCCCCATGTTTGCTTTTGGTAATTGATGACAATCTCTATGGACTAATGGTTGCCTTGAGTTATATTTGAAGGATTTGTCCATAGGCATTTCTTGAAGTCCATGTGTTGGTTTCAAGGAGTTTATGTGGTGACCAAGGTGTTATTAAGGAATTATCCAAAGATTGGTCATGTGAGAGTTGAGCTTATTGCAAGCATGTCTTGAAGAAGAAGATTGAGTGATCATTCATGTTTACCTTCAAGACATCATCCAAATGAAGAGAGTTGGAAAGAGTCAAGGTTGATCAAGACTAAGTCAAGAGTGAATCAAGTTGATCAACACACAAAGCACACAAGATGTACCGAGGGATCAAGCGACCCCATGGTATGGTAAGCATTGTCAATTACGCTTTGTGTACTAACCCATGGTCTTCGTGAGAGTTCTTTGTGGGGTTAGGTTGCGGTGTGCAAGTTCAAGTGAAGCGGGCAAGTTCAAGTAAAGCATCACGAAGAGATCAAATGCTTGAAGCTTGCCATCCATTGTGGTGACAATGGACTTGTGAAGATGTGTGGAAGGGTGGCTCACCCATAGTAGAGTATGGGGGAGCAATCAACTAGTCTTCATCGAGCTAACGCAATCAAGAAAGGTGGTCCATCTTGAGGGGGTCAAGATCGTCATCATCTAGGTCAAGTGGACCATGTGCAAGGCAAAGGTTTGCTCTTGATAGGTTTTCTATTTTACCGGTCTCATGATGGTAGTTGGGAGACCGGGTTATAGGATCGATTGCCGTACTATCAAGGGGGGCTCTCGATGAGTAGCTTGATCGTATCATTCATAGAGAGCTCAAACCATTGCATCCTTGCATCATCTTTATTGGTTCTTGTTTGGTTCTTCTCTTTGTGAGTTTTGGAGCTTATGGTCATCTTGATGACAAGCTCGAGTTCATCGAAAACGGAGTTCACTCGCATCTTCTATGATGTTTTCGATGTTGGAGGTTATGCCGGTTCTTCTCGGTTGGAGGTTTCACTCCTCTATTTGTTAGGCATACCTCCCCTGCCTCTTCTCACTATCCAACAAGCTTGAGTTTGCTCAATTCGGAGCTCATTTGTAGAAGTTATGGCAGTTCTGGTCTTCCTTGGAGTGTACTTGTTTTCGTGGACTTGGCATAAGGTTGGCGCCAGCGGTAGTACCGCTGGACCGGAGCGGCAGTACCGCGTATCGCCACAAGCGGTAGTACCGCCATCCCACAACGGTAGTACCGCCTATGGCCATAAGCGGTAGTACGGCTCCGCTTCCGCGCTGGTACCGCCTCGACTCGAGACATGGTTTTCTCGTGTCGGGTTCAGCGGTAGTAGTAGCAGCAGTAGGAGTGGTAGTACCGCTCGTGTGCGGTAGTACCGCGGCTACCATCGCCCCTAGTACCGCTGGGCCAAGCGGCAGTACCGCTGGCTCCAGCGGTAGTGTCACTCATACGGCTCTGCCTCGCCCTCTGTTTTGCTCCGCTCTCTATGTTCTACCGCCCGGGCGGTAGTACCGCTCCCCTGAGCGGTAGTACCGCTCGTGCGCGGACTGAGCACATAACGGTTGGATTCGGGAGCTCCTATAAAAAGGGGGTCTTCTTCCCCATTCAACCTTATCCTTAGAGCTCGTGTTTTTCCCCCATTGTTGACCTTCTTCGAGCTTGCTAACTCTCAACCCCTCCATGAATTCATGCTAGTTTTTGAGGGAAAAGAGAGAGGAGATCTAGATCCACATTTCCACCAATCACTTTCTCCTCTATGTGAGGGGAACCCATTGGATCTAGATCTTGGAGTTCTTGGTGTTCTCCTTCTTGTTCTTCCTCTCATTTTCCTCCCTAGCATTAGTTGCTTCAGTGGGATTTGAGAGAGAAGGACTCGGGCACTCCGTGTGCCCTTGCCATTGCATTTGGTGCATAGGTTTGAGTTCTCCACGGTGATACGTGGAAGTGAAGTTTGAGAAGCTTATTACTCTTGGGTGTTTGGGCACCCTAGAGCTTGTTCCTCTTGGGTGCCTTGGCGCCCTAGACGGTTGGTGTTGTTCGGAGCTCAATCATTGTGGTGTAAAGCTCCGGGCAAGCGTCGGGGTCTCCAATTAGGTTGTGGAGATCGCCCCGAGCAATTTGACGGGTACCGGTGACCGCCCCCAAGGGTTGCCAAAGTGTACGGGTTCGGTGACCGCCCCCAAGGGTTGCCATTTGTACGGGTTCGATGACCGCCCTCAAGGGTCCCTTAGTGGAATCACGGCATCTTGCATTATGCGAGGGCGTGAGGAGATTACGGTGGCCCTAGTGGCTTCTTGGGGAGCATTGTGCCTCCACACCGCTCCAAACGGAGATTAGCATCCGCAAGGGTGTGAACTTCGGGATACATCGTCGTCTCCGCGTGCCTCGGTTATCTCTTACCCGAGTCCTTTACTTATGCACTTTACTTTGTGATAGCCATATTGTTTCTTGTCATATATCTTGCTATCACTTAGTTGTTTACCTTGCTTAGCATAAGTTGTTGGTGCACATAGGTGAGCCTAGTTGTTTTAAGTTTTGTACTTGTCAAATTAACCGTTAGGTTTATTCCGCATTTGTTCAAGCCTCAACCGTAATTATTTTAAAGCGCCTATTCACCCCCCCTCTAGGCGACATCCATGATCTTTCAACTATGTTGATCATATCTACTATATGATTCACGCTCGACCTTTCGGTCTTAGTGTTCCGATGCCATATCTGTTATATGCTAGGCTCGTCAAGTTTAACCTGAGTATTCCGCGTGTGCAACTATTTTGCACCCGTTGTATTTGAACGTAGAGCCTATCACACCCGATCATCACGTGGTGTCTCAGCACGAAGAACTTTCGCAACGGTGCATACTCAGGGAGAACACTTGTACCTTGATAATTAGTGAGAGATCATCTTATAAAGCTACCGTCGAACTAAGCAAAATAAGATGTATAAAAGATAAACATCACATGCAATCAAAATATGTGACATGATATGGCCATCATCATCTTGTGCCTTTGATCTCCATCTTCAAAGCATCGTCATGATTTCCATCGTCACCGGCATGACACCATGATCTGCATCATCTTGATCTATATCAATGTGTCGTCACATGGTCGTCTCGCCAACTATTGCTCTTGCAACTATTGGTATCGCATAGCGATAAAGTAAAGCAATTATTTGGCGCTTGCATCTTATGCAATAAAGAGACAACCATAAGGCTTCTGCCAGTTGCCGATAACTTCAACAAAACATGATCATCTTATACAACAACTTATATCTCATCACGTCTTGACCATATCACATCACAACATGCCCTGCAAAAACAAGTTAGACGTCCTCTACTTTGTTGTTGCAAGTTTTACGTGGCTGCTACGGGCTGAGCAAGAACTGTTCTTACCTACGCATCAAAACCACAACGATAGTTTGTCAAGTTGGTGCTGTTTTAACCTTCGCAAGGACCGGGCGTAGCCACACTCGGTTCAACTAAAGTTGGAGAAACTGACACCCGCTAGTCACCTGTGTGCATAGCACGGCGGTAAAACCAGTCTCGCGTAAGCGTACGCGTAATGTCGGTCCGGGCCGCTTCATCCAACAATACCGCCGAACCAAAGTATGACATGCTGGTAAGCAGTATGACTTATATCGCCCACAACTCACTCGTGTTCTACTCGTGCATATAACATCTACGCATAAAACCAGGCTCGGATGCCACTGTTGGGGAACGTAGTAATTTCAAAAATTTCCTACGCACACGCAAGATCATGGTGATGCATAGCAATGAGAGTGGAGAGTGTGTCCACGTACCCTCGTAGACCGAAAGCGGAAGCGTTAGCACAACGCGGTTGATGTAGTCGTACGTCTTCACGATCCGACCGATCAAGTACCGAACGCACGGCACCTCCGAGTTCAGCACACGTTCAGCTCGATGATGTCCCTCGAATTCCGATCCAGCCGAGCTTTGAGGGAGAGTTCCGTCAGCACGACGGCGTGGTGACGATGATGATGTTCTACCGACGCAGGGCTTCGCCTAAGCACCGCTACAATATTATCGAGGTGGATTATGGTGGAGGGGGGGCACCGCACACGGTTAAGAGATCAAGAGATCAATTGTTGTGTCTCCAAGGGTGCCCCCTCCCCGTATATAAAGGAGTGGAGGAGGGGAGGGCCGGCCCTCTCTATGGTGCGCCCTAGGAGGAGTCCTACTCCCACCGGGAGTAGGATTCCCCCCGCTTTCAAGTAGTAGGAGTAGGAATCAAGGAAAGGGGAAAGAGAAGAGAAGGAAGGAGGGGGCGCAGCCCCTCCCCCTAGTCCAATTCGGACTAGGCCGGGGGGGGGGGGCGCAGCCTCTCCTCTCTCTTTCCCCTAAAGCCCAATAAGGCCCATATACTCCCCGGCGAATTCCCGTAACTCTTCGGTACTCCGAAAAATACCCGAATCACTCGGAACCTTTCCGATGTCCGAATATAGTCGTCCAATATATCGATCTTTACGTCTCAACCATTTCGAGACTCCTCGTCATGTCCCCAATCTCATCCGGGACTCCGAACTACCTTCGGCACATCAAATCACATAAACTCATAATATAACCATCATCGAACTTTAAGCGTGCGGACCCTACAGGTTCGAGAACTATGTAGACATGACCGAGACACGTCTCCGGTCAATAACCAATAGCGGAACCTGGATGCTCATATTGGCTCCCACATATTCTACAGTTTCAATGCTTGCAAGGCTTATAGTGATGTGCATTATCGAGTGGGCCCAGAGATACCTCTCCGACAATCGGAGTGACAAATCCTATTCTCGAAATACGCCAACCCAACAAGTACCTTCGGAGACACCTGTAGAGCACCTTTATAATCACCCAGTTACGTTGTGACGTTTGGTAGCACATAAAGTGTTCCTCCGGTAAACGGGAGTTGCATAATCTCATAGTCATAAGAACATGTATAAGTCATGAAGAAAGCAATAGCAACATACTAAACGATCAAGTGCTAAGCTAACGGAATGGGTCAAGTCAATCACATCATTCTCCTAATGATGTGATCCCGTTTATCAAATGACAACTCATGTCTATGGTTAGAAAACTTAACCATCTTTGATCAACGAGCTAGTCAAGTAGAGGCATACTAGTGACACTCTGTTTGTCTATGTATTCAGACATGTATTATGTTTCCAGTTAATACAATTCTAGCATGAATAATAAACATTTATTATGAAATAAGAAAATAAATAATAACTTTATTATTGCCTCCAGGGCATATTTCCTTTAATATAGGCAATATCATTACTCGACGTTGCTAACTACAATGACCTTCGAACCGACAACGGTTAGTTAGAGTTGGAGTCCAATGCCTCACTGGTGGCACATGCCTTCGAACTTGGTCTCGCGGGCGACATCAATGCACGAATTCTGGAAGGCTTAGCGCCGCTTGAGTTGGCAGGTGGCGGCACAGTCAGCAATCTTCTAGACCGACCTCTCCCTCGCGAGCTCTAACTCCTGTTGCTCCTCTGCCACAAGTGTGTAGCGAGTGTCATCATCATGGATGGATTGCTCGAGCACCAAGGCTAGTTGGTGTTGCTCGTTCATGTTGACGAGGAGGGGGGATGGGAAGGGGTTGAGCTCGCTAATGTCGGAGTCAAAGTCAACCTCAAAATCCAACATGTCAGAGTTGAGGACATGGACTACTAAATCACAAGTTCTCGAAACTCCAAGGACAAGGGGGGAGGACAGCCACCCATCGACGTGGGTCCCAAGGATGAGGCTACGGCGATGTGGGAAAATGAAGCACCGCCGACCAGCGCCACCTGTGACGACACGAGGCGGCTCAACTAGTCCATGGCGTGGCAAGGATGGGTTATGTTAGCGTTGAATTTAGGGACGAGGTGGGGAGGAAACGATGCCCTAAGACGTGTCGCGGCCGAGTCTTAGCCGCGGGCGGCTAGAAAAAATTACGAGTGTTTTTTTACCCGTCTAGTCTTCGTATCGGCGACGGTCATTATGTACGGAGGGTGTGTTATCGACTCTACAAGAGTTGATCTTGGAATTACTATTAGAAGATGTGATATTTTGATGTTGAGTATGGCGTTTCGATGCACAGGAGCATCTGCTTCTGTGGGTGAACAATAAAATGAAAAAATATAGCAAAAAAATATTGTTTTTGGCACCAATGGTGCACAAGTTTCTAGATGCGCGAAACTTTATGACGATATGACATCACAAGAGCTCTCGACAAAACTAAATCAAAGTCTTAAGAAATGTTCAATTTTTTTTATTTTGGAGAACCGATTCTGTTTTTTCTGCCCCGAGCTCCCCAATGTCATATTGTCATTCAATTTTGCACGCACATAGAAAATTTGTTCATCTTTGATGTATGAAAATTTTAGATTTTTTTTGCTATTTTATTGGAATTTAGTGTCTACCCGTAAGCCGATGAGCTTGTGATCAGCTATGGCCTATGGGTTTTAATATATTGTAAAAATGTCTGTAATCGATTTCAATATTGTAGATGAAATTTTGTACTACGTCAGCCTTAGTGTTCCAAATGCTACAAAATTAGAAAGTTTCTGAAGTTCGCGTAGTCTCTATAATTAGTTATGCTAATAATCCGGCAGCTTCCGCAGGATCGCCGCGGCGAGCGCGTCGGTGAACTTTTGGTCGCCGGTGAGCTCGCGGGCCATCTGCTCCACCAACGCCCTCTGGAATTCTGGCGACGCGACCTCCCGACACACCTTCTTCATGTCCGGTTGCGCCTCCCCGGCATCGACGACCTGCACGCCTCCCCCGTTCTTGGTGAGGTCCAGCGTGATGGTCGGACCGGAGGAGTTGATGGAGATGGAGCACGGCACCGAGCCGCCGCCCTGCGTGGCGCAGCTCGGCAGCTCGCCGGCCCGCGTGGGGTGCGGGTGGTTGTGCTCGCCCTCGTACGTCGCCTCCACCACCGAGCTGTCCTCCGCGCTTCTCTGGACCTGCACCACCATGGATCATCGCAGCAAGAAATTAGCGACGGACCAGAGCATGAGCTTTTCAGTAATGGATTGCTGTGACTGTAAATGGTGGTGCTGCACAATGCTCGGCGAATTGGACGGGATTCGCACGGTACCTTCTTCTTGACACGGCAGGACGGTGCGAAGGCGCATCGGAAGTAGGCCCTTGGGGACGGGTTGTCCCGTGTCACCTTCTGCCCGTACTTCCGCCATTGATATCCATCTTTCACAACCTACAGATGCCACCGATTTTGGTATCAATTTGTACTGTTGCAGTTCGTTCATCCGTTGAAAAATGCTTTGACCAGTGATTTGGCACTTACGAGGCTCGTGTCCGATGGGTCGATCCTGGTGCAGACCTTCTTGACCTTGATTCTCCGGCAAGTGCCATTGCTCAGAGGGCTGTCCACATCGACATGTTCGGCCTCGCCCGTGCCTACGTTCCTGTTGCTAATTTCCACATCGCAAGAATGGGAGGTGTCCATGCTGTCCCGGCTCCTCTTCTTGCTCGCCGGGGGCGTCGGCGACGCTGCCGTGCTGGCGCGCGGCTGGCCCTCGCCGTCGGGGCTCTGGCGCGAGACCTGGTTGCCGTACAGGTAGGCAATCATTTCAGTCAGCTTCCGGTTCTCCTCGCTCACCTGCGCCAGCTTCGCCTCCAGGATCTTAGCCTGGAAATTGGCACGCTCAGGTCAGCACCTCATTGAGACAATGCACGAGACGGAGTGGGGAAGGATCGGGCGGGTAAGTACCTCGTCGTTGGTCATGGAAGGTGCTCTGCCACAGGCCGAGCTAGCAACGTTGGCCTCGGTTCTTGTTCCGGTGCATCTCGCCCGAGACGGCTCGTGGTCCATGGGACGCCCGACCATGAGGTCGAGGCAGACCGGCGCCGTGTCCATGGTCCAGAAGCAACACATGCACGCCTCTGCGACTGTTCTGGCTGGAGGTAGAAGAATCAAGCACGAGCAGAGGACGCTTGAATGTTTGAGAATAGGCAAGGAGCGCGGGTGATATATAGCGGGGATATGGGGGACGTGGGAAATCGGTTACGCAGCCGAGAAGCGGTAGTCTGGTCTGGCCGGCGCGTCCATTGGATCTGCAGCCTGAGGTCACGCTGATATCGCCTCCGGTTACGTCATACATTATTGAAGGGGGCGAGGTCACGATTCGCGTCATGGCTGACGGAACAAGCTGCAGAATAGTCTAGCACTGTAATCAATGAAGTCGGCCTCGCGGTCCTCGGATGAATCTGGTGCAGGGGTATACTATGCACCAAATCACATGGATTGAGATGCGCGTACTATGCGATCACACTTCCAGATGTGTACGAGAGAAAAGAGTACTCCTCCGTCCAAATTCCATCTCCGACCGGCATGTTTTCCACGAGATGGGTGCCATTCCAAAGCTCCAGCCCTAGAAAAAGAACATCTTATCTTTTGTCAACGGAAAAGTGCGGTACTTTCTCTACAGCTCCGGGAGAGTTATTAGTCAGAGCGAACGGGCCTCACTTTGAATGACTTGTTCAGATTGTTTTTGTGCCGGGAGAACGGAGGAAGAAAGTTGTACGAACCACTACTGTTGCGTGATCACTAACTAGTACCCCCACCCCCTATTTTGGTAACAATTATTATACAGTTGATCATGTTGATTCTTTTTTTATTTTGGCGAAAGATTCAGTTGATTCTCTTGTCACTCCTACCTGTACCAGTACTACCTTGCAATTAGTTTTAATCTCGATCCTAAAAAAATAGTTTTAATCTCTTTGGGTTTTCTTTGCTCTGTCATGTACGCCGTGACCCTCGCACGACCGCTAAAAGGAGGAGAAGAGAGCTACCGCGGGTGGTGGCTGTCAGGCTGGACGCGCCGTGCGTCCCTGTTGTTTCTTTATGTCGAAACTTCTCTAAAAGTACTTTATATAGCTCGTCAGAAGTCTTTGTGAATGCTATTGACTTGGAACTTGATTAAAGTCCTTGGCTTTTATTCGACCAGAACTCCCGTGAACCAACATGTGGTTGTGGTTAGATGGTTAGAAGGACAATAAGATCAACTCCAACGGGGCGACTCAAACGGACGCGCGCTTTGTCTGCTTTTCGTCTGTTTGAGTCAGCCAGGCGGACGTGCGCGTCCGCATTCTGAAATGGGCCGGCGTGAAAAAAATAGCTCAGACGAAATAAACATAATTAAACATTAACTAAGACATATAAAAAAAGTCGGCGCCCGCCTGCTACCGCCCCGCATGCTGCCCTAGACGTCGTCGGCCTTGCCCTTGCCCTTGGTGTGGACGGAGTCCCCGCCGCTGACAGGGAATGGCTTGCTCCAGCCTATCCCAGTGCGCGTCCTCCTCGAGACGGATAGCCTCCAGCGCGTGCTGTAGGGCCTCCTCGAGGGTGGCTTGGTACTCCGCCTCCGCCTCCATGTCCTTCGGCTCTATCTGCGGGGGCGGCGGTGAGAACGACGGCGGGACGACATCGACACCCGAACGTCGTTGCTCCTCGTGTTCGACGGCGAACCAAGCCTCCCAGTTGGGAGAGTCGGCGGCGTACTCAGGCAGCCGACGCTGCTCCGGCGTGAGCTGCGCGCGGCGCCGGCGCACCTCCTTGTCGTGCGTCCGCTGGCTCCGCGGAACCGCCGGCACCGGGATCCGTTGCGGATCCAGGTGCCAATGGTACGGCAGCGTGACGTCGGGGTACGGCAGCGGCTGCCTGTACTCCTAGTGCCACCGCGCTTGGTGCACCGGTATGTGCAGGCGCCGGCGACCAGGGCGGAAACGCGCCGGCGCCGGAGGAGGAGGGGGAGGGGGAGGACGAGGCGCCGGGGGTGCCCTGCCCTTGCCCTTGCCATTGATGCTGCCGAAGAGGCCCATGGCGCGCTATGGTTTGCTGTCGCCGGCGAGGAAGCAAAGGGAGTGGTGGGGGCATATGTCGACAGGAGAAGTGGATGAGGCCGGCCCCTGCCGTACGTGTGCTTAAAAAAGGACGCTTCCACTGGCTGAATAGTGGGCCCGCTGTCGGTGGTCGTCATAAATAAGACGACGGGGTGGCGGTTGGGTGGCCTACAGGTGGGGACACGGCGGAAGCCAAGGAGACGCGCGGCGCGTCCACTTCGCGCCCACGCTGATGCATTCCACGCGCAATTTTGTGCCGGAAATGGGTCGGCGCGGACGTCAGGCGGACGCGATTTGCGTTTGGGTCGACGCGTTAGGCCTTTTCTTTTGTCCGCGCCGACCCAAACGGACGCAGGCGGACGAAATCGGTCGCCTCATTAAAGTTGCTCTAATATACCTAACTCATCAAAGTTCAAGTCCCAAACTGGATATTGGTGCTCGTATTTTTCTGAACTTATTTCAGACCTTCCAAGGTTCCCTTTGACTACGTAGGCCCATCACCGGGAGCCTTAGCCATAGCAAAGCAGTACCGATCAGTTTCGATCTAGGTCACCACTGCTATTTATATATCTCTTGTAAGCCGCCTAAGATCGTCGTTGTAAATCCCATGCGTTTGTACCTCTCCTAATATAGCAAAGTTTTGCTAGCTGGATCCCGTGGTTTTTACCCTTCTTCTTGGAGGGGATTTTCACGTTAAAAATCTTATGTCCACTGTGTTGATATTTTATTGCTCGCCTGTCCTATCTCTAATAATCCTCATTTCAAGAAAAAAAATCCATATATTCCATGCGTTAAGCCGAGGAGTGTTGGTGGAATCACCCTCAGGCCCAACACCAAGTGTAAAGACTAGTTAGTGCCGGTGTCATTGCCCTTAGCCAACATCAAGGGGTGTAGTTTTGCTCCTGTTTTTTCTATGGTTTTTCCTTCTTTCTTTTGAGATAAAGGATGTTTTTCCATGTTGAAGTCGATAAATGTGGAGTCATTAATGTGGTACTCAAGTGCCAATCGCAATTGTCATGTGTGAGAACTGCTTAATTAATCTTGACAGCTTGACTTGGACGTGACGAACACTTGTTTATAACCGATCGGTGCATGTCTCTGCTTTCTCATTAGATTTCATTATCCCCATGTGTTCCCAGCTTCGTCATCCTTGCCCGGGTGGATTAGTCTAATCCAAGTTTCACTTCACTTTTTTTAAGATTAACTATTCCATTGTCGGCTTTACTATTTACATGTTTGGAGTATCTGTGTAGTTAAACACCGAGGTTAGTAAAAAAATGTTAGAATTAAACACATGTTTAATTAGAAGGGAATCTCCCCTTGTTAACTGTTGTACGGTTGCCTGATGGCAACCGACGCAGCCTCTCCCTTGGCGTCCTTTGCCCCGATGCTCTCGCGTCCCTTTGTATCATCGCGTCCCTACGGGATGTATATATTGTAACAAATCCTATCAATGAGAACAACGATTCTACTACTTGTCATTTGTCTCTCGCTTATACTTTACAACACGTTATCAGCACGCTCCCGGCGGAGCGAATCCATCTGTGTGGCGTTCTCTGTCTACGGCAGCGCTCCCCGTCTACGACAGCGCTCGTTAATTGGACGGCCTCAGGCCTCAGCCCGGCGGAAACGCTTCCAAGCGGCAGCCTTGCATCATGCATGGCAAAGACATGAATCTCTCGATCTCTAATTAACTCTTCAAGAGCGATTCCTTGCAGGAAGTGAACAAGAGAATGAAAAACTAGGACAAGATGTTTGATACCTTTGAAGATATCAAAAGATATTCTTGAGTACCAATTGTGTTTGGTGGATCCAATGACATTATGGAACGTTGAGTCCCAATATCTCATTTCCATCATCTCTTGGTCTAAATAGATCTTTCTCTACGTCTAAAGAATGAACTACCATGAGAGTTATGGATGGATAAGATTTGTCCACAGTGAATTTCTTCAATATATTATGGATATGGACAACATAGTATACCATAATGTATGAATGAAGGTGCTCAAGTTGTAGTAACGAGCGGTATTTTGGTTTACCCAAATCCTTCATTTTAAACTCCGTCATTTAGATGATTACATGTGTTGTCATTGCAGACACACAAACATGGATACTCATCGTTGTAGGAGTAATCCTTGTGAATAAGGAACTCACTACGTCGGTTGTACCAAATGTACCGACGATAATAATAAGTCATATGGTGACTTATTGATTTTACATGATGTATGTTGCATTTTGCATTTCGATTCAGAAGTGAGATTCCATCGGGAATCAATCATATATGTCTGAATCTAGTGATGCACATGTATATGTAATCACTACATCTATCAACTGCACAAATAGATGATTTTGTACTGCCAATGATATAAGTTATCGGAATGAGATTCCACCTCTGGAAAATAGTTGGGTACCTGCGTGAACCCTTGTGCTACAATACTTTCTCTTTGTTTCACCACCTCGTTGTTCTCAATTCTGTTTCTAGAAGAAAATTGGTGTAGGTATTGCTTATGAATACCTTCCCATTATTGAGCAAGATCATTTCTACCTAGATTATACCCTTTGCTTGAGTTTAGTCCGAGTGTTGTTCACACTCTGCCATGGCCATGGCCTTTGGATCTGAATCACTTGAAAGGTTTTTTCAATCTAGTTGAGAAATGTATGTCGACAATTGTAGACTTCCGGTTATATGTTTCTCCAGAATCTATATATCAATATATAGTTGATGGAATTATCGTTACCCATGGTGACTGCTTGCGATTTCCCAATGTGATTGAGTCAGGTATTCCGATGTCCCGGTCATTGTGTGCACTATGACCTGGGTTGGTGGAGGTTTCCCGTCCACTGGGTGTATACTACCCATTAGGTGTCTGTCAACGTGAAGTTGACTTGCATTTACTGATTCACATGCCTTGATATCCTTGCTTGCGAGAAGCTGAATCGTGATGTATTTCTGCCATACATCTCCCCCTGTTGCTTTGAACGGGGAGTGGAGTGGATTTTGTTGGTACCTCCCCTCTTTCAGGCATACTTTTACAGGATTGTAGGATTGTGTGACACCTTTATAGTCAGTACATGAATCTGGCAGGTTATTTGCATTGTTTTGCAAATCTTCTGAACGCATGGTTCAGATATTTGAATACGTGGATTTGAGGAAGAAATGTGTTGAACATTCCACTAATTTCCTGGCATTCCACTAATTTATACGTGGATTTGGGGAGTTATTCAAGGCCAGTATGTTAATTCAATGAGGATCATTTCCAGGCATTAGGGGGAGATTTCAAGTACCATAGAGAATGCCAGGAAATTAGTGGAATGTTCAACACATTTCTTCCTCAAATCCACGTATTCAAATATCTGAACCAGACGTTCAGAAGATTTGCAAAACAATTGGTACTCAAGAATATCTTTCGATATCTTCAAAGGCATCAAACATCTTGTCCTAGTTTTTCAGTTTCACAGAAATGTGAACACCGATATCATTGGATACTTCGATCAGATCCCCACTATGTCAGATCGTAGACAAGCTTAGTATTCATACTAGGTGTGGTAGCCTTCTCATGAAGAGTCTTCCAAACAGACCTCATGGCTACATCAACCAACCATTATCTCAAAGATAATGTTGCTTGTGTTGTCCGGATGCAAACAGGTTACTAATAAGCAATATCTTTATATTGCATATCTTGCAAGTCAAATCATGCAACTGATTTGTTTACCAAGTCTCTACCAACTTTTACATTCCAGAACCATGTTCATGGAATTGGTATGTGACGGCTTTGGAATTTGTAAGAATCAGGGGGAGTATCTTCCTAAATTATTCATGTTCAATGCATCATATTATACTCTTTTTCCCTTCATGAGTTTACTATACAGGTTCTCATAAAGGTTTTTACTGAGGTAATATCAACATGAGATCATATGTCATACTTTCTGTTTTCCCCACCGGGGTTTTTGGGAAAGTATATACAACATATTTATTGGCCTCTAAACTCTATGAGTTTTCTCGTATTGAGTTAAAAGAGACAATGACCGTTATATGTTGTATCATTTTCTCCTTATTTTTCCCACCGGGTTTGAAGGAGTTTTAGCAACATATTCTACACTACTCCTCATATTTTTCCCACAGGGTTTTTGGAGGAGACTCTTTCGAGTTAGTGATACTACATGGACAAGCAAAGATTAGGGGGAGTGTTAGAATTAAACGCATGTTTAATTAGAAGGGAATCTCCCCTTGTTAACGCAGCCTCTCCCTTGGCGTCCTTTGCCCCGACCCTTTTGCGTCCCTTTGTATCATCACGTCCCTACGGGATGTATATATTGTAACAAATCCTATCAATGAGAACAACGATTCTACTACTTGTCATTTGTCTCTCGCTTATACTTTACAACAAAAAACACCGAGGTTAGTCAAATTCCCGACCCATCTTTTTCGATACGTAAGGATAGGATATGATTTGATGGTTAAAAAGCGCCAACACACCAACTTACCTTAATGCTCAAGACACTAGGATTATTAATTAAGCATAAGTTTTTTCTTGGAAAATTCCTTGTTCATGTCATCATGTGGGTGTTGTACATAACATGTTATGCCACAAATGTTTTACAATACGCAATCTCACGCAGGAATAATATGAAAGTGCAGATTAACAATCAACTCACCACCTAGAACGTAGCAAAACTGGAGTAGATGTAGGTGAAGATTCACCGATTCCCGCTGTTAGGTTGACCGTGAGAATTTCCCTAGAAGATCATAGCACCAAAGTAGACGGTACCTTCGAGGTATCCATGCGTACCGATCTAGAGGTTGGGCAGCACTCCCTGGACCATCACAAAGAACCGTCGAGAAAATTAGAGAGGAGAGAAGCAACTTAGTGACGTCCCCTTCTAGATCAAATTAGACGGGAGAGAAAACTGGAGCGTAGGGCAACAGAGAGGGCAACCCCCAAGGGTTTGGTGTGCTCTAGGGGTGCATCTCTCCCACACACAAACTTCGGGGCTGCCTTCTCAGCCGAGGCTGAGGAGGACACCAAGCTCACCAACGACCCTATGTCATTCGAGGGTGGTACGATGGATCCTTGCTACTTGTGAGCTGCGTTAGGATTTTCTCCGAAGAGGAGAGGAGATACAATATAGTAGAGATAAGTATTTTCCTTGGTGAGAACCAAGGTTTATCGAACCAGTAGGAGAATCACGCAAGACCTCGTGAACAACACCTGCACATACAAAAGCAAATACTTGCACCCAACACGAGCAAGAGGGTTGTCAATCCCCTTGACCCATCACTTGCAAGGATTAAATTTTGTAGCGGTAGATAGGTCAATTGCAAAATAAAATAAAAGTAAATAAATTGCAACAAAGGAATTTTAGTTTTTATAATATGATAAAGGTAGACCCGGGGCCCATAGTTTTCACTAGAGGCTTCTCTCTCGAACACATAACATACGGTGCATGAATAAATTACTGTTGGGCAATTGGTAAAAAAATGCATGGTTATGACGTATTCACGACAATGATCATGTATATAGGCTTCACGTCCGAGACAAATAGACCGACTCCTGCCTGCATCTACTACTATTACTCCACCAATCAATCGCTATCCAGCATGCATATATGGTATTAAGTTCATAAAAACGGAGTAATGCCTTAAGCAAAATGACATGATGTAGGCAAAGTAAACCTAATCAATATGAATAAACCCCGTCATTTTACCCTTAATAGCAACAATACAAATACGTGTCTTGTCCCCTTCTGTCACTGGGATATAGAGCACCACAAGATTGAGCCCATTACAAAGCACCTCGCCCACTGAAGATAAATCATTTTAGTTGGCCAAACCAAATGGATAGATCGGAGAGAAATACAAATCTATAACAATCATGCATAATAAAGTTCAAAAAAGACTTAATTACTTTCAATGAATAATCTGATCATAAACTCATAATTCATCAGATCCCAACAAATACACCGCAAAAGAAGATTACATCGGATAGAACTACAAGAACACCAAGGAGAACATTGTATTGAAGATCAAAGAGAGAGAAGAAGTCATCTAGTGTCGTGGGATTGTCACGGCAGATGTCCTAGCAGAAGGACTTAGTCGTGGAGCCATCGCAACAGGGTTAGCTTAAAGGGGTTAAACGGGACAAAAGGCACAATGAGTTTATACTGGTTCGGCCCCTTGCGGTGAAGGTAAAGGCCTAATCCAGTTTGAGGTGGTATTGTTTATGTCTCGATTACCAGGGAGCGAATACGCTTGACCTAGCTCTCGATCTGTTGTTTCTTGCCCTAAGCCGCCGCCGGGTCATCCCTTTATATACACAGGTTGACGCCCTGCGGCTTACAGAGTCCCGGCCGGTTCATAAACAACGTGTTCGGCTCGGTGACGAACTACACTTGCCTTACAGTACAAGTCACACATATATGGCGATTTACACTTATGGGCTTTAAGCCGCCTCTGGGCTTTAGGCCTTTTAGTATGTCTTCATCCTGAACCGTCATCTTCGACGTCTTCATGGGCTTTATGATGATGAATCACCATTGGTATAACCCGGCCCCTCCTGGGCGGGTCATACCCAATAGTTATATCCCCAACATTAGGCCCCAGGTTGGTTTGAACTTGTTCATGTCAATCTTCAACACTTAGAAAAAATCCTTCTTCATTTGTTCCTGCAATATATTGTAACCCACCATGACGTCATCTCCTGGAATTACGGAAACCCGCCATGACGTCATCTGGCATTGATTTCGCACAATACCCAGTATATCTTAATGGATCCTTATCTTAAATAACCATCCCGAAGATCGAGGCGTCCGAGCGGTTAGATAATCATTCTTTGGCCTCCTCGATTTTCGCGCTCGCCCGTTACTCCTTCCATCCTTATAAATAGGGCCAGGGGTCCCTTTCTTTTCTCCCCCCTTGCCTCTTCATCTCTTTCTTCTTCCTCGCATCACTCCAGCACCCGAGCTCCACCGCCGTCCTCGACCTCGCTAATGCGTCGACAACGGCCGCTGCATCAACCTGATCTGTCCAGAGCTTGGTCCCGCGCCTCCGCCGCTTAACAGCTCAGGTAAGTTTTCCTCCTTCCCTTTCCATTAGATCTCATTAGGGTTTCCTGCAAGTTCGTCGGATTTCATCCTTGTTCTTCGCTGTAGCTTGTAACTTTATTCAAACTTAGCACTCCTCCTGCACGGCGGCAGCCGTGATACTTGTTTTTGTTACTAGACTATCTCATTTGCGTAAGAAAAAACCAATCTAAACATGTGAACTACTCGAGCACTGTGATTTAGGTCAAAAATATTTTCCATTATCCGAAGTGTCGCAGATCCGAAATCCTAGCATCAATCTATGAAACCTGTTTGTTTCAACACTTAGTAGAATTCGCTCTTGATAGATCTTGAATACCCCTTGCTATCACGGCGGCTTACATCACCGGTTTATAACTATCCATATATCATTAGGCCCCATTTAAGCCGCCGATCTGAATATGTATATACTATAGCATTTACCTCCGGCTTAATGAATCAACTTAAACCGGCAAATTTTCTTTCTTTTAGGATTCTCCCTTCACAATGCCGAAGACAGTCACTTCATGTAATTCGGTTCCTTCTATTGTCACGTAAAACACGCTCAAGGACTTTGTTAAAATAGGCTTTTTACCAGCCAAAAACATCCTGCATTCGCTGCTACCTCTTGAGCACTGCGTTGGTTTTCCCTTGAAGAGGAAAGGGTGATGTAGTAAAGTAGCGTAAGTATTTCCCTCAGTTTTTGAGAACCAAGGTATCAATCCAGTAGGAGGCCACGCACGAGTCCCTCGGACATACGCAAACAAATAAATCCTCGCAACCAACGCACATACACAGTGTGAGATCTGGTAGATATGATAAGATAATATTTTTGGTATTTTTATGATAAAGATGCAAAGTAAAATAAAAGGCAATAAAAATAACTAAGTGTTGGAAGATTAATATGATGGAAAATAGACCCGGGGGCCATAGGTTTCACTAGTGGCTTCTCTCGAGAGCATAAGTATTACGGTGGGTGAACAAATTACTGTTGAGCAATTGGCAGAATTGAGCATAGTTATGAGAATATCTAGGTATGATCATGTATATAGGCATCACGTCCGAGACAAGTAGACCGACTCCTGCCTGCATCTACTACTATTACTCCACACATCGACCGCTATCCAGCATGCATCTAGAGTATTAAGTTCATAAGAACAGAGTAACGCTTTAAGCAAGATGACATGATGTAGAGGGATAAACTCATGCAATATGATATAAACCCCATCTTGTTATCCTCGATGGCAACAATACAATACGTGCCTTGCTGCCCCTACTGTCACTGGGAAGGACACCGCAAGATTGAACCCAAAGCTAAGCACTTCTCCCATTGCAAGAAAGATCAATCTAGTAGGCCAAACCAAACTGATAATTCAAAGAGACTTGCAAAGATAACCAATCATACATAAATGAATTCAGAGAAGATTCAAATATTGTTCATAGATAAACTTGATCATAAACCCACAATTCATCGGTCTCAACAAACACACCGCAAAAGAAGATTACATCGAATAGATCTCCACAAGAGAGGGGTAGAACATTGTATTGAGATCCAAAAAGAGAGAAGAAGCCATCTAAATAATAACTATGGACCTGAAGGTCTGAGGTAAACTACTCACACGTCATCGGAGAGGCTATGGTGTTGATGTAGAAGCCCTCCGTGATCGATGCCCTCTTCGGCGGAGCTCCGGAGAAGGCCCCAAGATGGGATCTCACGGGTACAGAAGGTTGCGGCGGTGGCATTAGGTTTTTGGCTCCGTATCTGGTAGTTTGGGGGTACGTAGGTATATATAGGAGGAAGAAGTACGTCGGTGGAGCAACGTGGGGCCCACGAGGGTGGAGGGCGCGCCCAGGGGGGTAGGCGCGCCCCCTAGCTCGTGCCTTCCTGGTTGATGTCTTGACGTAGGGTCCAAGTCCTCTGGATCACGTTCGTTCCAAAAATCACGTTCCCGAAGGTTTCATTCCGTTTGGACTCCGTTTGATATTCTTTTTCCGCGAAACTCTGAAATAGGCAAAAAACAACAATTCTGGGCTGTGTCTCCGGTTAATAGGTTAGTCCCAAAAATAATATAAAAGTGTATAATAAAGCCCAATAATGTCCAAAACAGAATATAATATAGCATGGAACAATCAAAAATTATAGATACGTTGGAGACGTATCAAGCATCCCCAAGCTTAATTCCTGCTCGTCCTCGAGTGGGTAAATGATAAAAACAGATTTTTTGATGTGGAATGCTACTTAGCATAATTTCAATGTAATTCTTCTTATTGTGGCACGAATGTTCAGTTTTAATATGATTTAGGATAAGAGTTTAATGTTGACATAATAACAATAATACTTCAAGCATGCTAACCAAGCAATTATGTCTTATCAAAATAACATAGCCAAAGCAAGTTATCCCTACAAAATCATATAGTCTGGCTATGCTCCATCTTCCCCACACAAAATATTCATATCATGTACAACCCCGGTTTTAGCCAAGCAATTGGTTCATACTTTTTAACACGCTTTAGCCTTTTCAATTCTTACGCAATACATGAGCGCAAGCCATGGATATAGCACTATGGTGGAATAAGGTATAATGGTAGGGGTTATGTGGGAAGACAAAAAAGGAGAAAGTCTCACATCAACGAGGCTAATCAACGGGTTATGGAGATGCCCATCAATTGATGTTAATGCAAGGAGTAGGGATTGCCATGCAACAGATGCACTAGAGCTATAAGTGTATGAAAGCTCAAAAGGAAACTAAGTGGGTGTGCATCCAACTTGCTTGCTCACGAAGATCTCGGGCATTTTGAGGAAGCCCATCATTGGAATATACAAGCCAAGTTCTATAATGAAATTTCCCACTAGTATATGAAAGTGACAAAATAAAAGACTCTCTATTATGAAGATCACGGTGCTACTTTGAAGCCAAGTGTGGTAAAAGGATAGTAACATTGTCCCTTCTCTCTTTTTCTCTCATTTTTTGGGCCTTTTTTTATGGCCTCCTTTTTTTATTTAGTCCGGAGTCTCATCCCGACTTGTGGGGGAATCATAGTCTCCATCATCCTTTCCTCACTTGGAACAATGCTCTAATAATGATGATCATCACACTTTTATTTACTTACAACTCATGAATTACAACTCAATACTTAGAACAAAATATGACTCTATGTGGATGCCTCCGGCGGTGTACCGGGATATGCAATGAATCAATAGTGACATCTATGAAATAATTATGAATGGTGGCCTTGCCACAAATACAATGTCAACTACATGATCATGCAAAGCAATATGACAATGATGGAACGTGTCATGATAAACAAAACGATGGAAAGTTGCATGGCAATATATCTCGGAATGGCTATGGAAATGCCATAATAGGTAGGTATGGTGGCTGTTTTGAGGAAGATATAAGGAGGTTTATGTGTGATAGAGCGTATCATATCACGGGGTTTGGATGCACCGGCGAAGTTTGCACCAACTCTCAAGGTGAGAAAGGGCAATGCACGGTACCGAAGAGGCTAGAAAATTGCGGAAAGGTAAGTGTGCGTATAATCCATGGACTCACATTAGTCATAAAGAACTCATATACTTATTGCAAAAATTTATTAGCCCTCGAAGCAAAGTACTACTACGCATGCTTCTAGGGGAAGGGTTGGTAGGAGTTAACCATCGCGCGATCCCGACCGCCACACAAAGGATGACAATCAATAAATACTTCATGCTCCGACTTTGTTACATAACGGTTCACCATACGTGCATGCTACGGGAATCACAAACTCCAACACAAGTATTTTTCAATTCCACAATTACTCAACTAGCACAACTATGATATTACCACCTTTATATCTCAAAACAATTATCTAGTATCAAATTTCTCATGATATTTAGTTGAAGCAAATTGCCATGCTATTTTACAGGACTCAAAAAGATATAAGTGAAGCATGAGAGAACTATAGTTTCTATAAAACAAATCTACCGCCGTGCTCTAAAAGATATAAGTGAAGTACTAGAGCAAAACTATATAACTCAAAAGATATAAGTGAAGCACATAGAGTATTCTAACAATTTCCGAATCATGTGTATCTCTCTTAAAAGGTGTGTACAGCAAGGATGATTGTGGTAAACTAAGAACAAAGACTCAAATAATACAAGACGCTCCAAGCAAAACACATATCATGTGGTGAATAAAAATATAGCTCCAAGTAAAGTTACCGATGGAAGTAGACGAAAGAGGGGATGCCTTCCAGGGCATCCCCAAGCTTTGGCTCTTAGGTGTCCTTAGATTATCTTGGGATGCCATGGGAATCCCCAAGCTTAGGCTCTTGCCACTCCTTGTTCCATAATCCATCAAATCTTTCACCCAAAACTTGAAAACTTCACAACACAAAACTTGACAGAAAATCTCGTGAGCTCCGTTAGCGAAAGAAAACAAAACACCACTTCAAGGTACTGTAATGAACTCATTCTTTATTTATATTGGTGTTATACCTACTGTATTACAACTTCTGTATGGTTTATAAACTATTTTACTAGCCATAGATTCAACAAAATAAGTAAACAACACACGAAATACAGAATCTGTCAAAAACAGAACAGTCTGTAGTAATCTGTAACTAACGCAAACTTATGGAACTCCAAAAATTGAGCCAAAATAGGACGTCCTAGATAATTTATTTATTGATCAGAAGAAATTGGAATCAATATTTTATCACGTTCTGGTGATTTTTAACAATTATTTTCGTGAACAGAAAGTTTCTGGAATTTTCAGCAAGATCAAATAACTATCATCCAAGAAGATCCTATAGGTTTAACTTGGCACAAACACTAATAAAAACATAAAAAAATATAACCAGGGGCTAGATCAAATATTTATTCCTAAACAGAAGCAAAAAGAAAAAAACTAAAAATAAAATTGGGTTGCCTCCCAACAAGCGCTATCGTTTAATGCCCTTAGCTAGGCATTGAGATTTCGATGATGCTCACATAAAAGATAGTAATTGAAACAGAAAGAGAGCATCATAAAACTCGTGACAACCACATCTAAGTCTAACATACTTCCTATGCATTGGCATATTATAAGCAAACAAATTTGCAAGGCAAGCAAAAACTAGCATATGCAAGGAAGAAGAAAGTGACGATAGCAATCTCAACATGAAGAGAGGTAATTTAGTAACATGAAAATTTCTACAACCATATTTTCCCCTCTCATAATAATTACACGTAGGATCATAAGCAAATTCAACAATATAGCTATCACAAAACATATTCTTAACACGATCCACATGTATGCAAAGTTGACACTCTTCCAAAATAGTGGGATTAATATTAACTAAAGTCATGACCTCTCCAAACCCACTTTTATCAAAAACTTCATAAGATTGATCAAAGTCCAAATATGTGGGATCTAAACTTGACACTCTTCTAGACCCACTTTCAATACTATTGCAAACATTATTATCAATCTCATATTCATCATGGGGCTTAAATAAATTTTCAAGATCATAAGAAGAATCACCCCAATCATGATCATTACAACAAGTAGTAGACATAGCAAACTTAGCATCCCCAAGCTTAGGGTTTTGCATATCATTAACACAATTGACATTAATAGATTTATAATAAAATCATTGCAATCATGCTTTTCATCGAAGGAACTATCAAGCATGGGTGCAATAGCAACGATCTCATTTTTAACATAAGGAACTATAGCAAATTCGTCTTCATAAATATTAGCATCATGGCCACAAGAATAGCAAGCATCATGTTCATCAAGGGACATTTCAACCAAATCATCGGAATCATCATTATCTATAGATTCATGCATATCATTATTTTCTTCCAAAGCAACGGTCATTCTTTCAATAAATTCTTGGACATAGACATTATGAGCAAAGTTTTCATTGCAATATTTAAGTATGACGGAATTTTTAGATTTCTTGAGAGTAAAATCATACTTTTCAATCAAAGAAGCAACTTCATGAGCACCCTTAAAAACGATAAATTCTTTAATTTGTTCGATATCATAGTAACTATAAACACCCTTTGCATAAGAAGATAAGATTTCATTATCATTGAACTCACATAGGTAGGGAAGGTGTTTTTTAGGGTTCTTAGAGCAACAAGTAAAATCACAAATTTCACAAAGATTCCAAGCATAGCATAGCAAACTATTTATATGATACCATAAGAGCTTCCCTTTTTCAGACAAACGATGACGCACAAAATGAGCATGCTCATCTAAAGATTTCCCATCAACTAGGCTAGTTGGGGTTTCAGCACGAGCGCATAAGGATCGAAGATGATCCAAGTAGAACACTTTAAGTGGATCCATATCAATAGATTTTCAGCAAGCGAAGATGCAAGCATATAGAAGGCACATGGCAACACGAGCAAACAAAAGGACGAACGGAAAAGAGAGGGCAAATAAAATGGAAAGGGTGAAGTGGGGGAGAGGAAAACGAGAGGCAAATGACAAATAATGTAATGCGGGAGATAAGGGTTTGTGATGGGTACTTGGCATGTTGACTTTTGCGTAGACTCCCCGGCAACGGCGCCAGAAATCCTTCTTGCTACCTCTTGAGCACTGCGTTGGTTTTCCCTTGAAGAGGAAAGGGTGATGCAGTAAAGTAGCGTATGTTGGGGAACGTAGTAATTTCAAAAATTTCCTACGCACACGCAAGATCATGGTGATGCATAGCACCGAGAAGGGAGAGTGTTGTCCACGTACCCTCTTAGACCGAAAGCGGAAGCGTTAACACAACGCGGTTGATGTAGTCGTACGTCTTCACGATCCGACCGATCAAGTACCGAACGCACATCACCTCCGAGTTATGCACACGTTGAACTCGATGAAGTCCCTCGAACTCCGATCCAGCCGAGCTTTGAGGGAGAGTTCCGTCAGCACGACGGCGTGGTGACGATGATGATGTTCTACCGACGCAGGGCTTCGCCTAAGCACCGCTACGATATTAGCGAGGTGGATTATGGTGGAGGGGGGCACCGCACACGGCTAAGAGATCCAAGAGATCAATTGTTGTGTCTAGAGGTGCCCCCTGCCCCCGTATATAAAGGATGGAGGAGGGGAGGCCGGCCAGCCCTTCGGGCGCGCCAGAAGTGTGGAGTCCTACTAGGACTCCCTAGTCCTAGTAGGATTCCTCCTCCCACATGGAATAGGAAAAAGGGAAGGGAAAAGGAGAAGGAAAGAAGGGGGCGCCCCCCCTTCCCTAGTCCAATTCGGACCAGACCATGGGGAGGGGTGCGGCCACCTTTTGAGGCCTTTCTCTCCTTTCCCGTATGGCCCATTAAGGCCCAATACGAATTCCCGTAACTCTCCGGTACTCCGAAAAATACTCGAATCACTCGGAACCTTTCCGATGTCCGAATATAGTCGCCCAATATATCAATCTTTATGTCTCGACCATTTCGAGATTCCCCGTCATGTCCCCGATCTCATCCGGGACTCCGAACTACCTTCGGTGCATCAAAACACATAAACTCATAATATAACCGTCATCGAACTTTAAGCGTGCGGACCCTACGGGTTCGAGAACAATGTAGACATGACCGAGACACGTCTCCGGTCAATAACCAATAGCGGAACCTGGATGCTCATATTGGCTCCCACATATTCTACGAAGATCTTTATCGGTCAAACCGCATAACAACATACGTTGTTCCCTTTGTCATCGGTATGTTACTTGCCCGAGATTCGATCGTCGGTATCTCAATACCTAGTTCAATCTCGTTACCGGCAAGTCTCTTTACTCGTTCCGTAATACATCATTCCGCAACTAACTCATTAGTTACAATGCTTGCAAGGCTTATAGTGATGTGCATTACCGAGTGGGCCCAGAGATACCTCTCCGACATTCGGAGTGACAAATCCTAATCTCGAAATACGCCAACCCAACAAGTACCTTCGGAGACACCTGTAGAGCACCTTTATAATCACCCAGTTACGTTGTGACGTTTGGTAGCACACAAAGTGTTCCTCCGGTAAACGGGAGTTGCATAATCTCATAGTCATAGGAACATGTATAAGTCATGAAGAAAGCAATAGCAACATACTAAACGATCGAGTGCTAAGCTAATGGAATGGTTCAAGTCAATCACATCATTCTCCCAATGACGTGACCCCGTTAATCAAATGACAACTCATGTCAATGGCTAGGAAACATAACCATCTTTGATCAACGAGCTAGTCAAGTAGAGGCATACTAGTGACACTATGTTTGTCTATGTATTCACACATGTATTATGTTTCCGGTTAATACAATTCTAGCATGAATAATAAACATTTATCATGATATAAGGAAATAAATAATAACTTTATTATTGCCTCCAGGGCATATTTCCTTCAGTCTCCCAGTTGCACTAGAGTCAATAATCTAGTTGACATCGCCATGTGATTTAACACCAATAGTTCACATCACCATGTGATTAACACCCATAGTTCACATCGTTATGTGACCAACACTCAAAGGGTTTACTAGAGTCAATAATCTAGTTCACATCGCTATGTGATTCACACCCAAAGATTACTAAGGTGTGATCATGTTTTCCTTGTGAGAGAAGTTTAGTCAACGGGTCTGCCACATTCAGATCCGTATGTATTTTGCAAATATCTATGTCTACAATGCTCTGCATAGAGCTACCCTAGCTAATTGCTCCCACTTTCAATATTTATCTAGACCGAGAGTTAGAGTCATCTAGATTAGTGTCAAAACTTTCATCGACGTAACCCTTTACGACCAACCTTTTTGTCACTTCCATAATCGAGAAACATATCCTTATTCCACTAAGGATAATTTTGACCGCTGTCCAGTGATATACTCCTAGATCACTATTGTACTCCCTTGCCAAACTCAGTGGTAGGGTATGCTATAGATCTGGTACACAGCATGGCATACTTTATAGAACCTATGGCTGAGGCATAGGGAATGACTTTCATTCTCTTTCTATCTTCTGCCGTGGTCAGGCTTTGAGTCTTACTCAATTTCACACCTTGTAAAATAGGCAAGAAAATCTTTCTTTGACTATTCCATTTTGAACTACTTCAAAATCTTGTCAAGGTATGTACTCATTGAAAAAACTTATCAAGCGTCTTGATCTATCTCTATAGATCTTGATGCTTAATATGTAAGCAGTTTCACCGAGGTCCTTCTTTGAAAAACTCCTTTCAAATACTCCTTTATGCTTTGCAGAATAATTCTACATTATTTCCGATCAACAATATGTCAATCACATATACTTATCAGAAATGTTGTAGTGCTCCCACTCACTTTCTTGTAAGTACAGGCTTCACCGCAAGTCTGTATAAAACTATATCCTTTGATCAACTTATCAAAGCGTATATTCCAACTCCGAGATGCTTGCTCCAGTCCATAGATGGATCGCTGGAGCTTGCATATTTTGTTAGTACCTTTAGGATTGACAAAACCTTCTGGTTGCATCATATACAACTCTTCTTTAATAAATCCATTAAGGAATGCAGTTTTGTTTATCCATTTGCCAGATTTCATAAAATGCGGCAATTGCTAACATGATTCGGATAGGCTTAAGCATAGATACAAGTGAGAAACTCTCATCGTAGTCAACACCTTGAACTTGTCGAAAACCTTTTTGCGACAATTCTAGCTTTGTAGATAGTAACACTACTATCAGCGTACGTCTTCCTCTTGAAGATCCATTTATTCTCAATGGCTTGCCGATCATCGGGCAATTCCACCAAAGTCCATACTTTGTTTCATACATGGATCCTATCTCATATTTCATGGCCTCAAGCCATTTTGCGGAATCTGGGCTCATCATCGCTTCCTCATATTTCGCAGGTTCGTCATGGTCAAGTAACATGAGCTCCAGAACAGGATTACCGTACCACTCTGGTGCAGATCTCACTCTGGTTTACCTACGAGGTTCGGTAGTAACTTGATCTGAAGTTACATGATCATCATCATTAGCTTCCTCACTAATTGGTGTAGTAGTCACAGGAACAGATTTCTGTGATGAACTACTTTCCAATAAGGGAGCAGGTACAGTTACCTCATCAAGTTCTACTTTCCTCCTACTCACTTCTTTCGAGAGAAACTCCTTCTCTAGAAAGGATCCATTCTCAGCAACGAATATCTTGCCTTCGGATCTGTGATAGAAGGTGTACCCAACAGTTTCTTTTGGGTATCCTATGAAGATTTACTTCTCCGATTTGGGTTCGAGCTTATCATGTTGAAACTTTTTCACATAAGCATCGCAGTCCCAAACTTTAAGAAACGACAACTTGGGTTTCTTGCCAAACCACAGTTCATATGGTGTCGTCTCAATGGATTTAGATGGTGCTCTATTAATCGTGAATGCAGCTGTCTCTAATGCATAACCCAAAATTATAGTGGTAAATTGGTAAGAGACATCATAGATTGTACCGTATCTTAATAAAGTACTGTTATGACGTTCGGACACACCATTACGCTGTGGTGTTCCAGGCGGCATGAGTTTGTGAAACTATTCCACATTGTTTTAATTGAAGACCAAACTCGTAACTCAAATATTCGTCTCCATGATTAGATCGTGGAAAGTTTAATTTTCTTATTACGACGATTCTCCACTTCACTCTAAAATTCTTTGAACTTTTCAAATGTTTCAGACTTGTGTTTCATCAAGTAGATATACCCATATCTGCTCAAATCATCTGTGAAGGTCGGAAAATAACGATACCCGCCGCGAGCCTCAACACTCATCGGATCGCATACATCTGTATGTATTATTTCCAATAAGTCAGTTGCTCGCTCAATTGTTCCGGAGAACGGAGTCTTAGTCACCTTGCCCATAAGGCATGGTTCGCAAGCATCAAGTGATTCCAAAATCCCATCAGCATGGAGTTTCTTCATGCGCTTTACACCAATATGACCTAAACGGCAGCACCACAAATAAGTTGCACTATCATTATTAACTTTGCATCTTTTTGGCTTCAATATTATGAATATGTGTATCACTACGATCGAGATCCAACAAACCATTTTCATTGGGTGTATGACCATAGAAGGTTTTATTCATGTAAATAGAACAACAATTATTCTTTAACTTAAATGAATAACCGTATTGCAATAAACATGATCAAATCATATTCATGCTCAACGCAAACACCAAATAACACTTATTTAGGTTCAACACTAATCCCGAAAGTATAGGGAGTGTGCGATGATGATCATATCAATCTTGGAACCACTTCCAACACACATCGTCACTTCACCCTTAACTAGTCTCTGTTCATTCTGCAACTCCTGCTTCGAGTTACTACTCTTTGTAACTGAACCAGTATCAAATACCGAGGGGTTGCTACGAACACTAGTAAAATACACATCAATAATCTGTATATCAAATATACCTTTGTTCACTTTGCCATCCTTCTTATCCGCCAAATACTTGGGGCAGTTCCGCTTCCAGTGACCAGTCCCTTTGCAGTAGAAGTACTTAGTCTCAGTCTTAGGTCCAGACTTGGGCTTCTTCACTTGAGCAGGAACTTGCTTGATTTTCTTCTTGAAGTTCCCCTTCTATCCCTTTGCCCTTTTCTTGAAACTAGTGGTCTTGTTAACCATCAACACTTGATGCTCTTTCTTTGATTTCTACCTTTGTCGATTTCAGCATCGCGAAGAGCTCGGGAATTACTTTCGTCATCCCTTGCATACTATAGTTCATCACGAATTTCTACTAACTTGGTGATTGTGACTAGAGAATTATGTCCATCACTATTTTATCTGGAAGATTAACTCCCACTTGATTCAAGCGGTTGTAGTACCCAGACAATCTGAGCACATGCTCACTGCTTGAGCTATTCTCCTCCATCTTTTAGCTATAGAACTTGTTGGAGACTTCATATCTCTCAACTCGGGTATTTGCATGAAATATTAAATTCAACTCCTGGAACATCTCATATGGTCCATGACGTTCAAAACGTCTTTGAAGTCCCGATTCTAAGCCGTTAAGCATGGTGCACTAAACTATCAAGTAGTCATCATATTGAGCTAGCCAAACGTTCATAACGTCTGCATCTGCTCCTGCAATAGGTCTTTCACCTAGCGGTGCATCAAGGACATAATTCTTCTGTGCAGCAATGAGGATAAACCTCAGATCACGGATCCAATCCACATCATTGCTACTAACATCTTTCAACTTAGTTTTCTCCAGGAACATATATAAAACATAGGGAAGAAACAACACGAGCTATTGATTTACAACATATATATGCTAATACTACCAAGACTAAGTTCATGATAAATTAAAGTTCAATTAATCATATTACATAAGAACTCCCACTTAGATAGACATCCCTCCAATCTTCTAAGTGATCACGTGATCCATATCAACTAAACCATGTCCGATCATCACGTGAGATGGAGTAGTTTCAATGGTGAACATCACTATGTTGATCATATCTACTATATGATTCAGGCTCGACCTTTCGGTCTCAGTGTTCCGAGGCCATATCTGTTATATGCTAGGCTCGTCAAGTTTAACCTGAGTATTCCGCATGTGCAACTGTTTTGCACCCGTTGTATTTGAACGTAGAGCCTATCACACACAATCATCACGTGGTGTCTCAGCACGAAGAACTTTCGCAACGGTGCATACTCAGGGAGAACACTTATACCTTGATAATTTAGTGAGAGATCATCTTATAATGCTACCGTCAATCAAAGCAAGATAAGATGTATAAAAGATAACATCACATGCAATCATAATATGTGACATGATATGGCCATCATCATCTTGTGCCTTTGATCTCCATCTCCAAAGCATCGTCATGATCTCCATCGTCACCGGCATGACACCATAATCTCCATCATCTTGATCTATATCAATGTGTCATCACATGGTCGTCTCGCCAACTATTGCTCTTGAAACTATTGCTATCGCATAGCGATAAAGTAAAGCAATTATTTGGCGCTTGCATCTTATGCAATAAAGAGACAACCATAAGGCTTCTGCCAGTTGCCGATAACTTTAACAAAACATGATCATCTCATACAACAACTTATATCTCATCACGTCTTGACCATATCACATCACAACATGCCCTGCAAAAACAAGTTAGACGTCCTCTACTTTGTTGTTGCAAGTTTTACGTGGCTGCTACGGGCTGAGCAAGAACCGTTCTTACCTATGCATCAAAACCACAATGATAGTTTGTCAAGTTGGTGTTGTTTTAACCTTCGCAAGGACCGGGCGTAGCCACACTCGGTTCAACTAAAGTTGGAGAAACTGACACCTGCCAGCCACCTGTGTGCAAAGCACGTCGGTAGAACCAGTCTCGCGTAAGCGTACGCGTAATGTCGGTCCGGGCCGCTTCATCCAACAGTACCGCCGAACCAAAGTATGACATGCTGGTAAGCAGTATGACTTATATCGCCCACAACTCACTTGTGTTCTACTCGTGCATATAACATCAACGCATAAAACCAGGCTCGGATGCCACTGTTGGGGAATGTAGTAATTTCAAAAATTTCCTACGCACACGCAAGGTCATGGTGATGCATAGCAACGAGAAGGGAGAGTGTTGTCCACGTACCCTCGTAGACCAAAAGCGGAAGCGTTAGCACAACGCGGTTGATGTAGTCGTACGTCTTCACGATCCGACCGATCAAGTACCGAACGCATGGCACCTCCGAGTTATGCACACGTTGAACTCGATGACGTCCCTCGAACTCCGATCCAGCCGAGATTTGAGAGAGAGTTCCGTCAGCACGACGGCATGGTGACGATGATGATGTTCTACCAACGCAGGGCTTCGCCTAAGCACCGCTACGATATTAGCGAGGTGGATTATGGTGGAGGGGGGCACCGCACACGGCTAAGAGATCCAAGAGATCAATTGTTGTGTCTAGAGGTGCCCCTTGCCCCCGTATATAAAGGATGGAGGAGGGGAGGCCGGCCAGCCCTTCGGGCGCGCCAGAAGTGTGGAGTCCTACTAGGACTCCCTAGTCCTAGTAGGATTCCTCCTCCCACATGGAATAGGAAAAAGGGAAGGGAAAAGGAGAAGGAAAGAAGGGGGCGCCCCCCTTCCCTAGTCCAATTCGGACCAGACCATGGGGAGGGGTGCGGCCACCTTTTGAGGCCTTTATCTCCTTTCCCGTATGGCCCATTAAGGCCCAATACGAATTCCCGTAACTCTCCGGTACTCCGAAAAATACTCGAATCACTCGGAACCTTTCCGATGTCCGAATATAGTCGCCCAATATATCAATCTTTATGTCTCGACCATTTCGAGATTCCCCGTCATGTCCCCGATCTCATCCGGGACTCCGAACTACCTTCGGTGCATCAAAACACATAAACTCATAATATAACCGTCATCGAACTTTAAGCGTGCGGACCCTACGGGTTCGAGAACAATGTAGACATGACCGAGACACGTCTCCGGTCAATAACCAATAGCGGAACCTGGATGCTCATATTGGCTCCCACATATTCTACGAAGATCTTTATCGGTCAAACCGCATAACAACATACGTTGTTCCCTTTGTCATCGGTATGTTACTTGCCCGAGATTCGATCGTCGGTATCTCAATACCTAGTTCAATCTCGTTACCGGAAAGTCTCTTTACTCGTTCCGTAATACATCATTCCGCAACTAACTCATTAGTTACAATGCTTGCAAGGCTTATAGTGATGTGCATTACCGAGTGGGCCCAGAGATACCTCTCCGACATTCGGAGTGACAAATCCTAATCTCGAAATACGCCAACCCAACAAGTACCTTCGGAGACACCTGTAGAGCACCTTTATAATCACCCAGTTACGTTGTGACGTTTGGTAGCACACAAAGTGTTCCTCCGGTAAACGGGAGTTGCATAATCTCATAGTCATAGGAACATGTATAAGTCATGAAGAAAGCAATAGCAACATACTAAACGATCGAGTGCTAAGCTAACGGAATGGTTCAAGTCAATCACATCATTCTCCCAATGAGGTGACCCCGTTAATCAAATGACAACTCATGTCAATGGTAGGAAACATAACCATCTTTGATCAACGAGCTAGTCAAGTAGAGGCATACTAGTGACACTATGTTTGTCTATGTATTCACACATGTATTATGTTTCCGGTTAATACAATTCTAGCATGAATAATAAACATTTATCATGATATAAGGAAATAAATAATAACCTTATTATTGCCTCTAGGGCATATTTCCTTCAGCGTAAGTATTTCCCTCAGTTTTTGAGAACCATGGTATCAATCCAGTAGGAGGCCACGCACGAGTACCTCGCACCTACACAAACAAATAGATCCTCGCAACCAACGCAATAAAGGGGTTGTCAATCCCTTCACGGTCAATTACGAGAGTGAGATCTGGTAGATATGATAAGATAATATTTTTGGTATTTTTATGATAAAGATGCAAAGTAAAATAAAAGGCAATAAAAATAACTAAGTGTTGGAAGATTAATATGATGGAAAATAGACCCGGGGGCCATAGGTTTCACTAGTGGCTTCTCTCGAGAGCATAAGTATTACGGTGGGTGAACAAATTACTGTTGAGCAATTGACAGAATTGAGCATAGTTATGAGAATATCTAGTATGATCATGTATATAGGCATCACGTCCGAGACAAGTAGACCGACTCCTTCTTGCATCTACTACTATTACTCCACACATCGACCGCTATCTAGCATGCATCTAGAGTATTAAGTTCATAAGAACAGAGTAACACTTTAAGAAAGATGACATGATGTAGAGGGATAAACTCATGCAATATGATATAAACCCCATCTTGTTATCCTCGATGGCAACAATACAATACGTGCCTTGCTGCCCTTACTGTCACTGGGAAAGGACACCGCAAGATTCAACCCAAAGCTAAGCACTTCTCCCATTGCAAGAAAGATCAATCTAGTAGGCCAAACCAAATTGATAATTCGAAGAGACTTGCAAAGATAACCAATACTACATAAAAGAATTCGGAGAAGATTCAAATATCGCTTATAGATAAACTTGATCATAAACCCACAATTCATCGGTCTCAACAAACACACCGCAAAAGTAGATTAGATCGAATAGATCTCCACAAGAGAGGGGGAGAACATTGTATTGAGATCCAAAAAGAGAGAAGAAGCCATCTAGCTAATAACTATGGACCCGAAGGTCTGAGGTAAACTACTCACACGTCATCGAAGAGGCTATGGTGTTGATGTAGAAGCCCTCCGTGATCGATGCCCCCTCCGGCGGAGCTCCGGAGAAGGCCCCAAGATGGGATCTCATGGGTACAGAAGGTTGCGGCGGTGGAATTAGGTTTTTGTCTCCGTATCTGGTAGTTTGGGGGTACGTAGGTATATATAGGAGGAAGAAGTACGTCGGTGGAGCAACATGGGCCCCACGAGGGTGGAGGGTGCGCCCAGGGGGTAGGCGAGCCCCCCTACCTCGTGCCTTCCTGGTTGATGTCTTGACGTAGGGTCCAAGTCCTCTGGATCACGTTCGTTCTGAAAATCACGTTCGTTCCGAAAATCACGTTCCCGAAGGTTTCATTCCGTTTGGATTCCGTTTGATATTCTTTTTCTGCGAAACTCTGAAATAGGCAAAAACAGCAATTCTGGACTGGGCCTCCGGTTAATAGGTTAGTCCCAAAATAATATAGAAGTGTATAATAAAGCCCAATAATGTCCAAAACAGAATATAAATAGCATGGAACAATAAAATATTATAGATACGTTGGAGACGTATCATTGGCGCGCTCCCAAACCAAACAAAGAAAGACCTCACCCAAAGGATGGTGAAGTCATCGTTTTTACTGATCACATGAATCAGAGCTTCTCACCGCCCGTATCAAAAAATTTCCGAGACGTTCTGCACATTTTTCAATTCCATCCTCAAGGCATCGGACCCAATTCCGTGTCAAACATCTTCAATTTTCAAGTCTTCTGTGAAGTGTATCTTCAAAAAGAACCCAGTGTTGAACTCTTCAGAGAATATTTTTATTTGAACCGGCAAAACGACTTTACCAACGGACCCAGTTTAGAACTTGGCGGGGTCTCAATTCAACGAAGAAGGGATGCTATGTTCCCCTATGCTCGCCTGCCGAGTCACCCCAAAGACTGGAACCAAACATGGTTCTACTGCAAAGATACTTCTCCGACTGATGAAAATCCATTGCTGGGTTATCGTGTCCAGCGGCTCGAGCCAATGCATCATCTCCCCGAAAAGCTCACTGTCGGTGTCAAAACTGGCGGATTTCGGGTAGGGGGTCCCGAACTGTGCGTCTAGGATCGATGGTAACAGGAGACGGGGGACACAATGTTTACCCAGGTTCGGGCCCTCTCTATGGAGGTAATACCCTACTTCCTGCTTGATTGATCTTGATGAATATGAGTGTTACAAGAGTTGATCTACCACGAGATCGTAATGGCTAAACCCTAGAAGTCTAGCCTGTGAGTATATGGTAATGAATCTGTCTTATCCGGACTATGCTCTCCGGTTTATATAGGCACCGGAGAGATCTAGGGTTACATGGGGTCGGTTACACAGGAGGTAATCTTCATAATCGATCGCCTAGCTTGCCTTCCACGCCAAGTAGAGTCCAATCTGGACACGGGTATAGTCTTCGGCCTTCATGTCTTCACGACCCATCAGTCCGGCCCAGTAGATAACAGGCCGGACGCCCGAGGACCCCTTAGTCCAGGACTCCCTCAGTAGCCCCTAAACCTGGCTTCAATGACGAGGAGTCCGGCGCGCAGATTGTCTTCGGCATTGCAAGGCGGGTTCCCCTTCTTCCGAACTCCAAGATAGTCTTTGGATGTAGTAAATATATCTGGACCTGTGTATGTAATCGCAGAAAATACAATACTCCACGAGTCCAATCTGCTGACAACTGTTTATGACATTGTATCACGCCTGCCCGGTTATTATTTCCAACTGTTGGCTAGCCCGTCGCCCCACTTCTCAGGGAGCGGTTTTGTTGGCACGTCTTCTCAAAGCAGAGATCGTGTCCCCTTATTTACGGGATTTTCAATAATGTAGGTATGGGTAACCCAACCGTCCCCTGGGTACAACTCTTTGAGGATAGGTAAGTTTCGAGACCCAGGAGGGGACGCTCGATATTCTGGGCCTTTATATAGGGACCCAAACTTGTCTTTCTCTTCTGCGTTTGCTTCTTCCTCAACCCTAGCCACCTCGAGTTCTAGCCCTCGGGTTCCAATCGCCACCAGCCCCAATCATGTCCGGGTCCAGCCATTCAGGCCGGTGGGTGGCCTCTTCTGTCATGGAGGAGGATATTGTGAAGCTCCGCGTGGCGAGGTATCTGACCCCAGAAATCCTTCATTGACTTCCCGCCGAGGGGCAGGTTATTCCCACCCCCAAATCCAGCGAGAGGGTAGTATTTGTGTCCCAGTTCCTCCATGGGTTAGGGTTCGCGCTTAACCCCTTCGTCCGGGGGCTCATGTTCTACTATGGGCTAGATTTTCACGATCTGTCCCCAGACTCTATTCTTCTCATCTCGGCATTCATCGTCGCATGTGAGGCCTTCCTCCGGACTCCTCCACACTTTGGTTTGTGGCTCAAGACTTTTGACGTGAGGCCGTGGGTGACAGAGGAGGAGGAGGCAGAGTGCGACAGCGTTATAATAAACAAGCTTGCCAGCGCGGTTTGGTTTGAAGGATCTTTCGCCGAGTCTTCTGACCTATGGCAGCAGGGGTGGTTTTATGTCAACGAGCCACGGGGCTCCAAGTGGGCGGCTACACCTGCGTTCATGGGTCAACAAGGGATTGGACTGGGGATCCGTCAGTGAGGTGCAGACTCTGCAAGGTTGCATCCGAAGCCTTACCGAGAAGGGCATCGATCTTGTGAACATCGTTCAAGTAATGCTGGTCCGCCGGACCCTGCAGTGTCAACGGCGGCCTCTCCGTATGTGGGAGTTTAATCCAGGGCGGCGGACTCTTCAGCACTTCTTCGGCACTACGCACGAAGGAATGTGGAAATTATATTTCAGGGAGCGAGAGCAATGGCCGGACACCACCGAAGATGTTGGCCTCGACTGCAATCATCCGGACACTCCGGTAAGTATTCAATCTCCGAACACCTTTCATTCAAGCACCTCTTGACGAGACACTGATCAACCCGTCCCTATACAGGACTGGATAAAGAAAGCGGTGTTAATCTGGTGTCCGGCACCCCTTCCCGAAGACCCTGCGTCCGCCCTACTGACGCAGATGTTGACTCCGACACCGTACCAGGTGTCTGCAGAGGGGGGCGAGAACGGGGAGCCCAGAGGAGATGCCCATCCTGGGGGAATTTAGACGCTGTGTTCGGGGAAACCGAAACCCTTTTGCCCAGGGGAAAAGGTGTAGAGGGGGCACTTCATGCCAAGAAGAGGGTCGCTTCTGGAGGTCAGGTGGGGAAACCTTCCAAGAAAGGTAAAATGCCATTGTCAGGCGGCTTGGGCCGGGCAAGCGATGTCGACGTAGAGCTTGACGATGAGGACGAACCTTCGGCCAGACCGTAAGTGGAGCAGGGTACTTTAACCATACCTCATCCTTTTCTTATTACTGAAGTAATCCTCCAACATATGTACGTCCTTGCAGGTTAACGCCCGGTGTTTCTCAATCGTCCTCCTCCTCGGGAGACCTTCTTCCGGAGATGATGGAGAGTGACACGCCTTCTCCGGCCTCCTCGCCCAATAGGGCGGATGATCTTGAGGTGTCGTCCCGGAGGGCTCCTCCCGACCGGCCAGCAGCGTAGGAAACGAGGAAGGAGTTACCCGAAGGTGGTGCCTCTGTCACTCAGGGTTCGGGGATCAAGAATGACGGCCCCGAACTATCCGGTTTATAGCCGGAGACGATTCTGGAGGCGGGTAAGCGGATTCCTTCAAAGGAGTGTCGTGCTCCGGCGGCGGTGTCCGAAGACCCAGGAGTGCCGGAGACGCTGACGGACATGTTGCAACATGCGTCTGTTTCAGAGGAGCACCGTGCCTTGATGGTTACGGTGGTCGAAAAGGTTCTCTCCGTGAAGAGCGGGTTGAATGAGGCCTTTACGAGCCTCCTAAGGGGTTTCAAGGTTTGTGATGTAATTTTGTCAATGGAATTTTATTGACAGAATGCACCTGTTGTATATGCAATAGCCCCTGAGACTCGGATTGCCTTCCAAGGGAAGCGATCGGAGGATCAAAAAGATATTCTTAGGTACTAACCTTGGTTTAACTTGGAATGCAGGCTGTCTCCCCTCCTGCGGCTGCCCGGAATACGGAAGTGGCCGAACTGCAGCGAAAGCTGGATACTGCGGAGGATGACATTGCATTGATCAATAGGCGTCTTGACGACTCGCAAGGTATATATTTCTAGCATTCCTTACACGAATGTGCTTGTAATTTTAAGCCTGACTCTGAAAAGAGTTTTATATGAAATGTGCACGATGCAGATGGTGCTGCCGCCGTGGAAGCACTTCGGGCGGAGCTAGCCCGGGTCAAGGAGCAGGCCCGGTTTAGTAATGCGGCTGCTGAAAAGGCATCGACTGAGTTGAAAGCCGAACAAGCTGCGCGGCGCCAAGACAAGGAGAAGATGTCCACCATGGCGCATGAGTTAGAGGATGCGGCTAGCCGCTGTAAACTTCTTGAGAAGGAAAATGAAGCCAAAACGGCTGAACTTGACAAGGCCTTACGAGAGGCAAGAGAAGCGCGGTCTGAATCCAGAGTAGCCCGTGAGGAGATCCGACAAGGTGGGGAGATTGTGGCTGGCAAGCCCTTTTTGCTACAGGCTAAGTTCGGCGATCCAAACTATGCTCAGCTTAACAAAGTGTGGAGTTCTCCGGACAATTTTTTAGACTTGCCGAAGAGTTCTTCCGATGCGGCGCAGATTTACCATGCGCAAGAGGGGTATGCAACGAAGAAGCTTTTCTGGTCACAATGTGGCGCGTCGAAGCGCCCTCTGTTGCTGAATGAACAGATGTCCCAGTGGGCCGAGCTGCATAGGATATCCGGCGCTGCCATAAAGAGCGTCATAGTCCGGTTGTGGCCGACTGAACCTGTTCCGAGTAGTTACTTCGACCTGGTGCAGCGGCTTGTTGATGCGGTGGCGCGTATCGACGCTGTGAAGCGGTCGGCGTACATTGAAGGTGCACGGATGGCCTTCGCCCGAGTCAAGACATTCTGGGGGAAGATGAAGGCCATCGATGTTGCGGCGAAGAGTCCACCCAAGGGCAAGGACCGTCCGGAACCGGAGCATTATTTTGAAGACGTCCTAGAGGCCGCCCGCTTGATAGAGGGCCAGTGCTCGAAAGACACAGTGTTTGAGTGATGTGTATAAGTGTTGTAACAGACAATTTTATGGTTAATCTGTTACCATGTTTTGCTCGAAAGCTTGTATTCCTCCTGTGCGGCCGTTTTACTGTGAACTGAAAGTTTTCCAGTCGTCGGCTTCAGCCCCCTCGTAGGAAATACGGGGGTGTTCGGAAAAGCATTAAATCACTCTTTATCTAACGTCTTGGTCCATAAAGGAGGTGATAATGCGGCGAACCACGCAATCGGACTATAGGGCGTCAACACTTTCACTTAGCCATAGGAGTTTTATGGTGGGGCTATGACATAGCCCCTGGTATGTATACGACGCATAGTGCCTTACATATGTTGATCTAACAAAGATCCCTTGTGTTACACGGAGAATCACTAAGGATTCGAATAATTCGTCAAGTGGTTGACCAGCTCTTGCCGCATCATGACAGTCAGTTTTCGGCTTTCTCTACTGAGGTGCTCATCCGGTCAAAGCCAGGGCACAATCGCAGTAGTTCTCCCTTTACTACCCTAGCCGATAGAGCGGAACGTAGGGTAGCAAGCACAGGAGCCGGGCAACCCAACTATTGACCAAGGACAATGATTCGGAGCTGATGCATATAAGGCCAAACTTGCGACACCGAAGTACGCTATAGAGCTGTTCGGACTTTTATTGGCGACTCATTTGTTCCCATACCGAGCCCCTGGCAGGTTATGCCGAGGTGCGTCTTGTAACACAGCCGTTACGGCCGTACTCATTGTAGGAAGAGTATGAAAGATTGGTTCGGATATAGTTTACTGGGAGTGGAGTAATAAGCCAATGATAAATTCATATATAAAAAGGAAAAACCACAACCCGGCTATTTGACATGCTCGGGGTCAGGAACGGAGGAAAAAAGGCATAGTATAGGCTCAAAATAAAGAGTGCGGTATACAAAAAGCTGTTTTGGACCTCCTGTCGCACATCTGCGCCGCCCGTCCTCACGGAGGGGAGTCCGTAACGGAAGTAACCCCTTAGGTGAATGTACGGATCCGAACTCCGATAGAGTCCGTTGTAGATGTTGTCCTGATGGTCACCTGTTTTTAAGAGATAATAAAGAAAGGTAAGGGAGACAGATAAAAAATGTTACGGGAATGCTTGCAGGGTTGTCCGTATTGTGCTTCTGCCGATTCCCATGGTATCTTGAGCGCGTAGTGATGTACGCGTGGCGTAAATCTTGCCGGCATAGTGGGTGGGTGGCGGAAGCGGAACTGCTATTTCCGTTCCGGGAGTGATCGAACTTCGGAGGGAAACTGTTTCTGGCCCCTGGTGTTCGGCTGGCGAGCTGCTCCGTCGTCTTTATCACTTGATGGCCTCCTCCCCTTGTGCTCGGTGTTAAGCTTGCGTGCCTGCTTGAAGACCCAACAGTTTCTGTTGGTGTGATTAGCTGGCTTATCAGGGTGACCATGAATCTGACAAGGTCGGTCTAATATCCTGTCGAGGGCGGATAGTCCATCCTGGTTGGCCTTAAATGGCTTCTTCCGTTGACCGGGTTTTGGATTGTGAAATCAGGTGTTGACCACTGTGTCGCCTAATCTTTCATTATTGCTGCGACTGTTGTGTTTGTTTAGTCGGGGCTTGCCGTTGCCGTCTCGGATTTCAGAACTGCCTGGGTCGCTGGCATTGTTGCTTTTACGAGCGAGCCAGTTGTCTTCTCCCGCACAAAAGCGAGTCATTAGAGCGGTAAGGGCTGTCATGGATTTAGGTCCTTCCTGGCCAAGGTGACGTGCTAGCCATTCATCCCAGACGCTATGTTTGAAGGCCGCAAGGGCTTCCGCGTCCGAACAGTCGATAATTTGGTTCTTTTTGACTAAGAACCTAGTCCAGAGCTCCTTGGCTGACTCGCCGGGCTGTTGGACAATATGACTTAAGTCATCGGCATCTGGCGGCCGGACATATGTTCCTTGGAAGTTGTCATGAAAGGCGTCTTCCAAATCCTCCCAGCTGCCAATAGAATTTTCTGGCAAACTGTTTAGCCAGTACCGTGCTGGCCCCTTAAGCTTGAGAGGCAGGTATTTAATGGCATGAAGGTCGTCTCCGCGAGCCAGGTGGATATGGAGGAGGTAATCCTCAATCCATACTGCGGGATCTGTTGTTCCATCGTATGATTCGATGTTGATGGGTTTAAACTCGTCTGGAAATTCGTGCTCCATTACCTTGTCGGTGAAGCAAAGAGGGTGCGTGGCTCCTTTATGTTGGGCCATATTGTGAAGCGCCTCCGTTGGATGCCTTTGGCGGCTTCGGGCGTGGTTGGCTCTGTTATGTCCGGCTAATTGGCCATCATCGCCGGTCGGGGCATTTCCCCGCGATCTGTATGTCGATCTTGTCTGTCCTGCTCTGCCCACTAAGCTTTGGTGGATATCGCGATTGTTTTCCCGAACCATCTTGTTCTTGTTTTTACGGCCGGATTGGTTGGTATGGTGTTCTGCTTGGGCTGCTGCTTTATTCGGGCCGAACTGTGGTCGACCTACCGCATTGTTAGATGGTGGTATGGGCTCCAGCGTCTCGCCACCATGTGGAGGGAGCCACCTGCACTTGGGGTGGCGTTTGTCCGGGCCATTAGGGCCGTATTCTTCGGTGGCTAGGACCTGGGTCCATTTATCATTGAGCAGATCTTGGCTTGCTTGAAGCTGCAGCTGCTTTATTCCTAGATTCCTTGCCGTGGCTATTAGCCGGCGTTTAAAGCGCTCCTGCTCGAGAGGTTCCTCAGGCACGATGAATTCCTCGTTGCCGAGGCTCTCTTCTTCCTCGGAGAGTGGGAGATAATTACTATCCTCCGAGTCTCCATATATGACTTGTTCATCAGGGCTATCTTGCCCGCTTTCCTGGTCCTCCTGTTCGGATCCTGTCTCGACAGGGTCTTTGTTGTCCAGAGTACTATCACCTCCGGTGCTAGTATTGTTTTCTCTTAAGTGACGTGACTGAGAGCGGCACAAGGGGCGCTGGTGTTCGGACTGTGTACCAGGAGGTTTATCCTCAACTAGGTCCTCCTTGTCATCATCGAGATTGTCGTTGGGTGTGTCTACCATGCATACGTCATACCAGGAAGTGGGCGTCCCGCGTCTAGCGGAGAGCAAGCTCTGGCCTTGCCCCTCATCGTCGTCCAGACCGTCGATGTCTTCGGAGCAGGAGTCAGGCGTGTTGGTTGGGTCTTCGACGGTCGCTATGAAGTGGGTGGCGGGTGGGAAGCAAAATTCTCCATCATCCGCCGTAAGGTCTAACCGAACATAGTTCGGCGACGAGCCGTCTGCCAGGGATAGGTTTTTTAGTGAGTTTAGTAGGTCGCCTATGGGGAGTGTTGGAAGATATCCGCGACGCTGAACTTGAAGATCGATAGCCGATCGAGTTCGGTATCCACGGGCTCACAGGGTTCGGAACTCGATACCGGAGACGAGTCCGGGGTTCCGTCAATGCAAGTATCGTACGAAGTGGAATATGCATGCGGCTCCAACGCCACTGAATCGGTAGCCCCCGTGGTGGGGTTAAGTTTCCCATCTTCTGATGACTTGATCTGCTCCGGATCTAAGGCTAGAGTTGTTACAGGAGCTATCTCCTGGATGTGGCCCGATGACAAGTTTAAGCCATGTTCATCGGGGCGAAGGGGAGCGGTTGCCGCGGTCTCGAATCCGTCGAAGATCAAGTCTCCACGGATGTCCGCGACATAGTTTAGGCTTCCGAATCTGACCTGATGGCCATGGGCGTAGCTATCGATCTGCTCCAGATGGCCGAGCGAGTTGGCCCACAGTACGAAGCCATCGAATACGAAGATCTGTCCGGGGAGGAAGGTTTCTCCCTGGACCACGTCATTACTGACGATTGAAGGGGCCATCAAACCTTTCGTCGACGGCACAGTGGAACTCTCAGTGAAAGCACCAATGTCGGTGTCAAAACCGGCGGATCTCAGGTAGGGGGTCCCGAACTGTGCGTCTAGGATCGATGGTAACACTAGACGGGGGACACAATGTTTACCCAGGTTCGGGCCCTCTCTTTGGAGGTAATACCCTACTTCCTGCTTGATTGATCTTGATGAATATGAGTGTTACATGAGTTGATCTACCACGAGATCGTAATGGCTAAACCCTAGAAGTCTAGCCTATGAGTATATGGTAATGAATCTGTCTTATCTGGACTATGCTCTCCGGTTTATATAGGCACCGGAGAGATCTAGGGTTACATGCGGTCGGTTACATAGGAGGAAATCTTCATAATCGATCGCCTAGCTTGCCTTCCACGCCAAGTAGAGTCCAATCCGGACACGGGTATAGTCTTCGGCCTTCATGTCTTCACGGCCCATCAGTCCGGCCCAGTAGATAACAGGTCGGACGCCCGAGGACCCCTTAGTCCAGGACTCCCTCACTCACCACCGCTGAATGTGCAAAGCTTGCACCCACTATTGCAAAGGTCAAGGCCCTGTTGGGAAATGGGTTAACCAGCGTTGATTTGGTTCGGTGCTGGGTTTCTTGGTGAATCATACCCCCGAGCCGCCGATCCAGCTTAATGTGTAATTATACGGGCGGTGCAAAAGATCCACTGCGCCATAGCTCTGTGTGCCTCACTGATGATGCTGTCAATGAAATGACAAAGACCCTTCTGAACGAGAGCCTAAGAAGCTGCAGCAAAGTGGGGCTGAACCCTTTCTGCAAACTTTACCCGCCACCAGATGTGAGTCTCCAATTCACTTACTTCACCTTATTACTCGAATGTTCCATTAACTCAATGTTGACTATTTTCATAGGCCGAATCCGAGTTTTGGAAGAAAGAGTATGACCATGAAGCTGTCAAGAAAGCTAGAGCCAAAACAAAAGCCGTCAAGAAAGCCGCCAAGAAGAACAAGAAGAAATTAACTGCTTTTGAGCTGCTTAAACTGGACGATAGTTCTGAGTCGGAGGTAGCCCTTGATTCCCTTGGCTCCTTTTTCAACAATCTTATTGACACTGATTATCATCAGGATGACACGGGGGCCAGTCAAGCGGTCGAAGAAGAGGTAATGATTATTTCCTCCGACTCAGAGCCTTTGCCAAGACAGAAAATTCGACGGGTAACCCGGAAAGTAAGCTTTTCACACCCCTTAGCTCATTTGGATCCTTACTTTCTTTTGAAGCAATAGCAGCACGAGAACCGGAGACAAACTCGTAATAGTGGAGGCGAAGAGTTATCCTCCGGCTTACCAAATACTCTAGCTCCATGGAAACGTCGAAACGAGGTCCTTCCAGATTTAAACTCTTTTTATCCACTGGCGGGTCACATTCGCCAACCACTTAATTCTTCCGATTCAAATTATCAGGAGGCTTCTCGCTCTTCCTCCGGCGACTCATCACAGACCCAGCTACCGGCTTTCAAAACTGCCCCTGGGTAACAACAATTACTTTTTATTCTCTACCTCCTTATGCTCTTATACTTGTACTAACTTGTCATAACCCGTGCAGTGGACAAGCAAAGCCTAGCAAGAAGGCAAAGGTGATCAAGACGGCTGAAGATCCCAATGTCCATGAGCCGGAGCATCAAGTCCCAACATCAGAAGCTTCTGAAAAACAACTAGAAGAACCTGCCCATGATGCCCCGCCAGAAATTCCTGATCTCTCCCATGACCACACAAACATCAATCCTTTGAACACCGAATCATCAAGCCCACTTAAAACGTCAGAAGAGCATAGGGAAGATGTTATGATCACTGGCACCGGCTTCAAAGAACCAGGACAGCCTACCGTCTCGGCCAAGCACTCCGCCAAAGAAGAGTTCGTTGAAAGGCGGAAAGTGAGATTTGACATTGCTGATTATTCTCAACTAAGCGTCAGTGAAGTATTCTCTGGTTATCTCAACCAAGTTCATACTAGCCGCGATCTTGAGATTGACATGGTGAAACAGATGCACCAGAAATATGAGGTATGAATTCCGGCTTAAATAAATTATGCATATCCTGTCAGCCCCCAAGTCTACTGTGTATAATAGAATAGAATATGCTGTAGACTTAGAATAGCGATGAGTATAAAACTTCTTTGATAGAAAATCCTTCAAAAAACCATCTTTCACTTTCAGAGTTAAACTAGATTTTAATGAGCAACATTGCATCCGTAGACCCCAAGGGCCGGTTTAACCAGCATGAATGAACAGATACTTATCATTGTTTAAAGATCAAAACTTACTTATGTAGCCCCCATGAGCCGGCTGTGGTTGTTTGTGGCACAACCGGGTCATCATAAAGTAGTAATGAAACGCGAGCAAATATGCATTAGCCCCCAAGTGCCAAGTACTCTTGCTTGCAAAGTGCTTGGGACTTAGTCATATAAGCCGTTGTATGAAGAATTTTTCGATAGGCATTATCCCCCAAGTGCCAAGTGTTGTTGCTTGCAAAAGGCTTGGGACTTATATTCCTGTAACTCGGATATGAATGTGATTGCAAATCTGTGTTTGTACAGAACGCCACTGCTCAACTTCAATCGCAACTGGCTGATGCAAAGACCCGGCTGGAGAATCAAGAATCCGAGACCCGTAAGGCCGACTGAAAATTCCAATTTAGCGTGGCTGAAACGGAAAAACTAAAGACCAGCTTTGATTCTGAAAGAACCGCCTGGGCTGAAGAGAAAAATGGTCTGACGCAGTAGGCTAAAAAAGCAGAAGCTGCTCTTCAAGAGGTGACGACTGAGCTTACCGGTTTAAAACACCATATATCCCAGATTGTTTCTGCTATCTTTGGTGAGTAACTTTGCCAGCCTCAACAGTGAGTTTTATCTTTCATGTCATAAACCGCCGCTAATCAGTCCGCAATTATTACTCAGGTCCGAGGAGCAGCAATCTTGGTCAAGACATGCTGGTGAAGCTTAAAGCCGTATATACGCTTGTTGAACAGCTATATACCGGAACTCAGCGCACGCTGGCCACGATTTCTCCGACTAATCAGGCCCCCACTCTGTCGAGTGACATCTTGAAGAAGCTTTCTGTTCTGCCTGCTAGGATTGAAGAAATAAAGCGGTCAGCTGCGAGAGCCGGTGCCGTGACGGCCTTGAGCTGGGCTAAGGCATGGTTACCAGATCTAGAACCGGCCGAGGTAGCTACTGGATATCCGAGCTTGAAAGAACATGGCACTTCATTTGACCAAAAGGACTTTGCTACCTGTGTGAAGGAAATACGTCCTTTGGCGACTCTGATTGCTGATGAGACAAATCTATCAAAATACCAGCCGGCTTATAAAGTGATGGATCTGATTCCCCCAATCCGTAAGCATACTTTCGCCCCTGATGTTGATCCGTCCGACCTTATAGATGATGAAGCTGAATTCCAAGCCTTGTGTGACATTGATTGGTCATCACCAAACTTCCAGACTGCGGAGGAGGGCGAAGAACCGGAGAAGGATGATCCAAAAGCTTCAAGTCGCCAAGGCCAAGAAAATTGATTCGCTGGGCAGTTCGAGTATTTGATCTTCTGAAAAACACTTGATCTTTTTGGCTCACTAATCATGTAATAGGCTAGTGAAACTTTAATCTGTCGTGCCATCGTGCACGTTTTGTTTTGCGCAAACTATTGATCCGCCAGTTGAAAAGCTACCACTTTATGCTTATGATAGCGTCGATTTATGCAGATCAGATTTAGCAATACCCTGCACACAAACAGATCACAAGTGCCCTGGCTGTTTACCGCGGGTCGGGTCACAATACCCCGTATTAAACCACTGGGGACCAATAGTCCATAACCAGGGCCGGTAGAACCGCAATCTTTATATAATTATTAATAAAAGATCATACTTGTGGTAGCTGATCACCCTGCCGGTTTAACATACCAGTGCAGTAAGGGTGACAACCCAAAGATTGAACACATAATGCCTTTGTTTAATTGTCATATACTGTCGGCTTGCGACGCCTTATACAGCAAGGGGTAATATCCCAAGACTTAGAATACGATGCTTCCAAGTATCATATACTGGCGATTTGTAGGCTGCCATCATGGCGGTTATAAAAACCCAAAGATGCTCAAATATGAGACAGATAGGGCTGCTTGGCCCGAGTTGTGGAAAAACATAAGGTGAGAAAAAAGAGTGACATAAATCCAAGATAAAAAACGAGGCTGTTATAAATCTCGAAAGCCAAATCTCAACATAAAACTTCAATGAAACTAGCATGATAGCCACTGGAGTATCCTCGCTTTCCATAAGCCGGCTCTCACATGACCCAATCGATGTTTTAACCTGGATAAGTTCATATTTGACTTATCGAGAGTACACGAGGTCGGAGTAGCATCATGCAAACAGGCAGGTTTAACCAAGTTTCAATGAAGGTGGCTTAATAGCCTGGATTCATCCTCGCTATCCGTAAGCCGTGCCCTCACATGACAATCCGGCGTTTTAACCTTAACGAGTTCAGGGTCTTGTTTAAAGATTGACTGTTCAGAGTTCGTCGGGCCAATCAGGATTACCTGATGGAGAAGCAGCTGGCATACAGGCAGGATGACCCGGAAGGGTTATGTCCTCTTTGGTGAATACACCTATGTTTGAACAAGATAACCCAGTCAAAAAGGTAGTAACGCTATGTTCTCTTTGGTGAATACACCTATGTTTGAACAGGAAGCCCCCAAGTGACATATTCGTGAGATGTGCTCGCCGGGTGCCTATGTTTGAGTTGTGCTATGCAACAAGACTCTTTTTGGTCCCCGTAAACCGGGCGTCAAGCCGCGGAAGTTAATCATATGTCATGACAATGACAAATCAGATTATGTGATTTGAAGACAAGAGAGGCCCTGAATTATCAGGGGTGCTCATTTTATTATACTTCTCATAATATATACACTGATATAAATATGTACATCACAAGAGCCAGTGACTCTAGTGTAGTAAGGCCGAAGATGAGCAATATTCCACGGCCACCGGGTCTCCTCCTCTGATTTGCGTGAGTCCTTGTGGTCTCGAACGTCAATAAGATAATATGACCCATTATGCAGGTTCTTGCTGACCACAAAGGGCCCTTCTCAAGGTGGGGATAGCTTGTGCATATCAGATTGATCCTGGATAAGCCGGAGCACCAAGTCACATTATTGAAAGGTTCTGGTTTTAACCCAGCGACTGTGATAACGGCGCAGGTCTTGTTGATAAATTGCCGAACGAGCCGCCGCAAGGTCACGCTCCTCATCTAACAGGTCAAGTGCATCCGGACATGCTTTTTCATTATCAGCCTCAACATAAGCCGCCACGCGGGGCGAGTTGTGACGGATGTCACTAGGGAGAACCACCTCCGCTCCGTAAACCATGAAGAAAGGCATGTAACCCGTAGATCTGTTGGGGGTAGTATTGATACTCCATAACACTAAGGGTAACTCCTCCACCCAACAACCCGGCGTCCTTTGCAAAGGAACCATAAGCCGGGGCTTGATGCCTCTCAGGATCTCTTGATTGGCTCTCTCAGCTTGACCATTAGACTGGGGGTGAGCTACTGATGATACATCAAGCCGGATATGCTCATGTTGATTAGTGCCATTATCAGTCATAATGCTGTGGGGAAAACCAAAATGGAAAATCACCTTTTTGATGAATTGAACCACCGTCGCCGCGTCATATTTACTGACCGGCTCTGCCTCAACCCACTTTGTGAACTTGTCAACCACCACCAGGAGGTGTGTCTTTTTATCTTTGGACTTTTTGAAAGGTCCAACCATATCAAGCCCCCATACTGCAAACGCCCAAGTAATTGGAATCATCCTCAATTCTTGAGCCGGCACATGGGCCCGGCGTGAAAACTTCTGACACCCATCACATTTACTAACTAGATCTTCAGCGTCAGCATGAGCCGTCAGCCAATAAAACCCGTGACGGAAAGCCTTGGCTACCAGAGATTTAGAGCCGGCATGATGACCACAATCTCCTTCATGAATCTCTCGCAGAATTTCACAGCCTTCTTCAGGAGAAACACAACGCTGAAACGCACTAGTAACACTGCGATGATGCAACTCTCCATTGACAATAGTCATTGACTTAGACCGCTGAGGGAGTCCTGGACTAAGGGGTCCTCGGGCGTCCGGCCTGTTAGCCATGGGCCAGACTGATGGGCTGTGAAGATACGAAGACCGAAGACTCTCCCCCATGTCCGGATGGGACTCTCCTTGACGTGGAAGGCAAGCTTGGCGACCAAATATATAGATTCCCTTCTTTGTAACCGACCTTGTGTAACCCTAGATCCTCCCGGTGTCTATATAAACCGGAGGACTTAGTCCGGAGAGGAGGGAGATTCATTATCATAGTCATACAGGCTAGGCTTTTAGGGTCTAGCCATTATGATCTCGTGGTAGACCAACTCTTTTAATACTCATATTCATCAAGATCAATCAAGCAGGAAGTAGGGTATTACCTCCATAGAGAGGGCCCGAACCTGGGTAAACATTATGTCCCCTGTCTCCTGTTACCATCGACCTTAGACGCACAGTTCGGGACCCCCTACCCAAGATCCGCTGGTTTTGACACCGACATTGGTGATTTCATTGAGAGTTACACTGTGCCATCCTCAAAAGGTTCGATGGCCCCTTCAATCGTCAACAATGACGCTGTCCAAGGAGAAACCTTCCTCCCCGCACAGATCTTCGTGTTCGGTGGCTTCGTGCTGCGGGCCAACTCGTTTGGCCACCTGGAGCAGATCGATAGCTACGCCTCTGGCCATCAGGTTAGATTTGGGGGCTTGAATTACGTCGCGGACATCCGTGGAGATTTGATCTTCGCCGGATTCGGGACCTCGGCGACCGCTCCTGGTCACCTTGATGAACATGACCTAAATCTGTCGTCAGACCGCATCCAGGAGATAGCTCTAGTAACCGCTCTGGCCTTAGATCCGGAGCATACTACGACATCCAAGGATTGGAGGCTCAACCCCACCACGGAGGCCACAGATTCCCTGGTGTTGGAGCCGCACATGGACCTAACCTCACACAATATTTGTGTCACCGGAACTCCGGACTCTTCTCTGGGTGTAAGTTCCAAACCATGTGACTCCGCGGATGCCGAACTTGATTGTTTATCGATCTTTGAGTTCAGCGCCGCAGACATCTTCCAGCACTTGCCCTTGAGCGATGTGCTAAACTCATTAAAGAGCCTGTCCTTGGCGGGGGACTCACAGCCGAACTATGTTCGGTTCGAACTAGGGACTGATGATGGAGAATCTTGCTTCCCACTCGCGTAATGCGTCCGATCGACCACTACGCGGCCAGGACAGTGCGGCGGACCGACCACCACGTGGTCGGGATAAAGCGGCAACTCAGGCCGAACAGCAGCCTGCCCCATCGCCTCGTAAAAATAGAGACGAAGTAGTTCGGGGTCATACATACGACCTCCGATAGACCCTGGATAGTAGAGCAGGATATACCCGATCGATTTATGGATCGCGAGGACGTCCCTCGACACATGATGATGGCTACCTATTCGGACGTGACAAACCTAGTCACACCCGAGCCGATAACCGCAGACGAACTCCATCGGAGCTACGACGCGATGCGGCCAGGTATAGAGGCGCCGCACACCCTCTTTGCTTCACTGATGAAGTAATGGATCATGAATTCCCCGAAGGGTTCAAACCCGTGAATATTGAATCATACGACGGGACAACTGATCCCACGGTATGGATCGAGGACTTTATCCTCCACATCCACATGGCCCGGGGAGATGACCTCCACACTATCAAATACCTCCCGCTAAAGCTTAAAGGACCAACTCGGCACTGGTTAAACAGCCTGCCTGAAAATTCTATTGGCAGCTGGGAGGACTTGGAAGAGGCCTTCCTCGACAACTTCCAAGGTACATATGTCCGGCCACCAGACGCCGATGACTTAAGCCAAATAGTCCAACAACCTGGAGAGTCAGCCAGGAAATTTTGGACTAGGTTCCTAACCAAAAAGAACCAGATCGTCGACTGTCCGGATGCCGAAGCCCTAGCGGCCTTTAAACATAGCATCTGTGACGAATGGCTCGCCCGCCACCTCGGCCAAGAAAAGCCAAAATCTATGGCAGCCCTCACGACACTCATGACCCGCTTTTGCACGGGTGAGGATAGTTGGTTGGCTCATAGCAAAAACACAGCCAGCAAGGCAGGCCCCTCTGAGGTTAAGAACAACAACGACAAGCTCTGACGTAACGGACACAAACGCTGAAGCAATGGTGATAATACCAACGACATATAGTCAATGCCGGATTCAGCGGCTCCAAGTCCAGCCAGTGGAAGAGACCGTACAAGAGAAACAATCAGGGACCATCCAGCCTTGACCGCATACTCGATCGCCCATGCCAGATACATGGCACCCCAGACAAACCAACTAATCATACCAACAGAGATTGTTGGGTTTTTAAATAGGCCGACAAATTAAACGCTGAGAATAGGGAAAAGGGATCACAAAGCGAGGACGACGACGAGGAGCCCCGGCAACCGAACACAGGGGGACAGAAGAAGTTTCCCCCAAGTCAAAACAGTGAACATGATATATGCTACACACATCCCTAAAAGGGAACGCAAGCGCGCACTAAGGGACGTCTACGCGATAGAGCCAGTCGCCCCAAAATTCAATCCATGGTCGTCATTCCCAATCACCTTTGATCGTCGGGATCATCCGACCAGTATCCGTCATGGCGGTTCGGCCGCACTAGTCCTCGACCCAATCATTGATGGATTTCACCTGACGCGCGTCCTTATGGACGGAGGTAGCAGCCTCAATCTGCTCTATCAGGATATAGTGCGAAAATGGGCATTAATCCATCACGGATCAAGCCCACAAAGACTACCTTTAAAGGAGTCATACCAGGTGTGGAGGCCCGTTGCACGGGCTCAATCACGCTAGAGGTTGTCTTCGGGTCTCCGGACAATTTCCGAAGTGAGGAGTTAATCTTCGACATCGTCCCCTTTCGCAGCGGCTATCACGTACTGCTCAGACGAACCGCATTCACGCGATTCAATGCAATGCCACACTATGCTTATCTCAAGCTCAAGATGCCCGGTCCACGCGGCGTCATCACGGTCAACGGAAATACGGAACACTCCCTCCGTACAGAAGAGCACACAGCTGCCTTAGCAGCGAAGTACAGAGCGACCTTCTCAAGCAGAACCCTAATTCGGCTGCCGAGCCCACGGACACCGTTAAGAGGGTCCGAACTACCCTGCAGCAGGACAGCTCGGCTCGTCAGGAGCTCGACTAGCAATCCGGCCTCCATCACAGTCCCTATCAAGTGGTGGCAGTCGTGCTGCGCGTACATAACTACGCACGCAAAATTCCATGGGCATCGACGGAGGCATAGCTAACTTGTGATCCACAAGGCAGCTCGACCGCCCCGGACACTCATACTTTCACTATTTCCCTTTATTCTTTTCTTTTTTCTTTTTACAGGCCTTTCCTGGCGGCCTGATTATCGGTCCTCTTGAAGGACAAACACACCAAGACAACAAGAAGCATGGACGTACTGGAAAACTCTTAGGTGGTCTCTTTAACGATCCCTTTACCTATCTTCAGAACCCATACACAACCCTCTCTTGGTGAAGGCATAGTAAATAGCCTTTCTGCTTATTGCACTACTTGTATAAATGCGCTTTAACGCACCAATGAAATTATAATGGAAACAGTTTGCGGCCCAAATTTCCACGGCTTTAGCTTACCACTGCTTCTTCCTCTTTCTTTCTTTTTGCTTTTTCCTTTCTGGTAATTTTATCAGATAACACCCGTACACTCGGTGCGTTCCAACTTGCCAGGGGCTTCATAGCGCCCGCAACATGGCAACAAAAGTCCGAACACTTTTACAATATAGTTCGGCACCCCGAATTTAGCATTATATGCATCAGCTCCGAATCATATCTTTGGTCAATAGTTGGGTTGCCCGGCTCCTGTGCTTGCTACCTTACGTTCCGGTATATCGGCTAAGGTAGTAAAGGGAGAAGTACTGCGATTGTGCCCTAGTTTATCCAAAGGAGCACCTCAGTAGAGAAAGCTGAAAACTGATTGTCATGATACGGCGAGAGCCGGTCAGCTGTTCGGAGGTTGCAAATCGTTGGAGATTTCTCCCGCATTACGCGAAGGATCGGTACTTCTCGATCAGATGCTCATAGCACTCTAGTTTGGATACTAGGGGCTGCGCCCATGTTTTATTGTAAAACTCCTATGGCTAAGTGAGGGCGTTCAAGCCACATAGTCCGATTGCCTGGTTCGTTGCACTAAACAACTCCTTCAAGGACCATATAATTGGATCAAGATTGTTTAGATTCCATCCCGAACACCCCCGTACTACCTACGTGGGGGCAGAAGCCGACGACTGGCCAACCCTCAGATTTCATACAACACGGCCGCACAGGAGGAAAAAAATTAAAACATAACAAGCATTATATTACAAACCGACTTTGTTTCATTATACAGGGCAAAGACAACACGAATGTATTCATTCGAAAATAATGTCTTGCCCACACTGCGTTGCTACAATGCGAGACCCCTCTAGGACATCCGCAAAATAGCGCTCGGGTGTGCGGCGCTCCTTGCCCTCTAGTGCCCCCCTGGGCAGCTCGACGGCGTCCATCTTCGCCCACCACATCTTGCAACGGGCGAAGGCCATGCGCGCACCTTCAATACAGGCCGATCGCTTGACGACGTCCAGCCGAGGACAGGCGTTCACCAGCCGCTTCACGAGCCCGAAGTAGCTGCCGGGCATAGCTTCGGCTGGCCATAGCCGAATTATCAAATCCTTCATGGCTAGTTCGGCCACCCTATGCAGCTCCACTAGCTGTTTCAGCTGATCGGTGAAGGGCACGGGATGCTCTGGCGCAAGATACTGCGACCAGAACAATTTCTCAGTGGAGCTCCCTTCTTCGGCTCGAGAACTCCGCGGCGTCGGACACACTGCGCGGCAGATCTGCGAAGGCTCCTGGAGAACTCCGAATCCGGATTAGTAAGAAATACTTCTTCTTCTTCTTATACTTGCTTTGCATACTAAATGCCTTACCCGCCACGATCTTCCTGGCCTCCTGGATCTCTTGGAGGGCGCCCTAGGCCTCATTCCGGGCCGTCTCTGCGCTCTGACAAGCCTTGGCGAGTTCGATCTCTCGAACCGACACATCGCGCTCCAAGGTCTCGCACTTCCTCACCGCATCCTGGAGCTCTTGTTGGACCTCGTTGACCCGGGCCTTGAGCTTCTTACGGGCGGCCTGCTCCTTGACAGCTTTCCACTCGGCTTCGGCCAGGGCCTTCTTCAGGGCCTCGACCTCGGTCATTGCTCCTATACATATCATGACACTTCGGTCAGTATACAACATTTACTCTTTCAAAATATATAGCGAGCCATTGCATACCTCGCTGGTCTTCCAGCTGCTTCCTCGCCTGGCCGAGCTCTTTTTTGGCCCGCTCCAGTTTCTGCTTCAGTCCGGCGACGTCGGCAGTGTGAGAAGTTGCGGCCAGCAGCGACGCCTGCTTATTCACATCAGACACAGTTTGGTTAGTTTCCTGCGAAATTTAATTGATCCTCTGTCCGGCTTTTCTTTCCAAACACCGGACAGTGTCTCAGGGGCTACAGCCTGTGTGGGGATTTTCTCGATTAAAACGCCGCTTACCTATAAACCTGTCAGCAGGGCATTGCAGCCTTCGGTCAATCCGCTTTTAACGGACGGAACCGTCTCAATCACCGTACCCGTAAGGATACGGTGTTCTTCCATGATGGAAGCGCCTCGCAGCGCTTCCAATAGATTGTCCGGTGCCTCTGGTTGGACAGAGGTTACCGGCGGGACAGGCACACCTCCTTCTCTTGAAGGAAGCTGCTTGTCGGATTCCGGGGCCGTACGGGTCTCCGGATCCGTGCTCATATGGGGGCCGAATTGAGCTCGGCCCCCATAGTCAGTCTCCATGGGGGCTTGCTCCCCCATGTGTCCGGCGGCCGAGGTATCGCCCTTTGGTGCCACCTTGACGGCCTCCTGAACCTCCCCCTGGCCAGGGAAGGTCTGTTGGGAGAGCACCTCGTCATCTCCCTTTCCAACGAGCCTCTTGATGAGGATCACTGGGAGCTGTCATGGGCCGGACTGCAAAAGCATAATTAATCATGTCAATACGACAAAGAGGAGATGTTAGATTTATGGGCATGTACGAGTCTTAGCACTTACGATGCAGCCCGAGGCTTAGTGCGGGGGCGTCGCTCCGGGCTGCTGTCGACGTCCCATGCGGAGCTGCCTGCGAGCGGGCCTTTCCCCTTCTTGGGCACCTCCGCCTCCAGAATTGTGGAGGTCGCCCTCTTCTTTCTCCCCCCAGCAGGGGGAGAGTCGCTCTCCTCCTCCTCCTCCTCATCGTCGTCGTCTTCGGCGACGGAGGAACAGGTCTTGTCTTCGGACATCGCGTCCGAAGCACCCTTGCGGCGGGGGCCACTCCGGACCCCCTTGGCCTTCCCCGTGGCCTTCTTCATCGGTGTTGTATAGGGCGCCGGCACCAGCATCTTTGCTAAACGTGGAATGACTGGTTCTTCAGGTAGCAGAGCCGGACATTGGATCCGCTTCGCCCTCTCCATCCATTCCTGAAGAAGCAATGACAATAAAAGTTCAGATATCCTCCTTGAAGCAAACAAGTAGAGGACGCGTTAGAAACTTACCTCGCTGGCGGGGTGGTTAATGTCGTGCCCACGGTCCGAATCTGTGGCTGGCGGTATCTCGTTGCCCTTAAAGAGCAACTTCCAGGCATCTTCGTGAGTTGTCTCGAAGAGCCTCTCCAGGGTTTGGTGCCTCTTCGGACTGAACTCCCAAAGGGAGCATTTTCGGCTTTGGCAGGGGAGGATCCGGCGAACTAGCATCACTTTGATTACGTCGACGAGCTTAACGTCCTTGTCCACCATGCTTTGAACGCGCGTGTGCAGTGCTATCAGCTCATTTGGCGAACACCAGTTCGGGCCCTTTTCAACCCAGGAGGTGAGTCACATGGGAGCGCCGGAGTTAAATTCGGCAGCCGCGGTCTAGTTTGTGCCACGGGGTTCTGTGATGTAGAACCATTGTTTCTGCCATTCCTTGACAGTCTCCACGAAAGTGCCTTTTGGCCAGGAGACATTGGTCAGCTTACTCACCATGGCTCCTCCGCACTCCGCGTGCTGGCCATCCACCACCTTCGGCTTCACATTGAAGACCTCGAGCCACAGCCCGAAGTGGGGTTGGATGCGGAGGAAGGCCTCACACACGACGATGAACGTCGAGATGTTGAGGAAAGAGTTCGGGGATAGATCATGGAAGTCTATCCCGTAATAGTACATCAGCTCGCGGACGAAAGGGTGGAGTGGAAACCCTAGCCCGCGGAGGAAATGAGGGATGAATACCACCCTCTCGTTGGGCTTCGGCGTGGGGACGACTTGCCCCTGGGCTGGGAGACGGTGGGCGATTTCCTTCGCCAAGTACCCGGCCGCCCGAAGCTCAGTAATGTCCTTCTCCTTGACGGAGGAGACCATCCACTTGCCTTGGCCTCCGGATCCGGACATGGTTGAGTGCTAGCTTGAGTGGGAAGAAGGTGAGAACTTGGGCGCTGGAGCTCGAGAGCGGAAGGGCAGAGGAAGAGAGAAGGCGTGGGAGAAGAAGGGGGAATCCTTATCCCTATATAAAGGCAGTGAATATCGAACGTCCCCCCACTCGCCCTAAAACTCGCCTATTCCCAAGGGCTGTGTAAACGGCACGGTTGGGTTACCCACACCCGCATTGATGAAAATCTCGCAATAAGGGGACACGATCTCTGCTTTGACAAGACGTGCCAATGGAAACCGCATCTCGAAGCGCGGAACAGCGGACAAAATTGGTTCAATATAGTGACCGAACAGATGTGATGTCATCTTGCAAAAGGTTGTCAGCAGATGGGACTCGTGGAATATTATATTCCCTCTACGGTGGTGTGCGGTACGCGTGTTACAGGTCCGGACACGTTCAATACGTCCGAAGACTATCTTGGAGTTCGGAAGGAGGAACCCGCCTTGCAATGCCGAAGACAGATCTATGCGCTGGATACCTTGTCATTGAAGCCAGGTTCAGGGGCTACTTAGGGAGTCCTGGACTAAGGGGTCCTCGGGCGTCCGACCTGTTAGCCACGGGCCGGACTGATGGGCTGTGAAGATACGAAGGCCGAAGACTCTCCCCCGTGTCCGTATGGGACTCTCCTTGACGTGGAAGGCAAGCTTGGCGACCAAATATGTAGATTCCCTTCTTTGTAACCGACCTTGTGTAACCCTAGATCCTCCCGGTGTCTATATAAACCGGACGACTTAGTCCGGAGAGGAGGGAGATTCATTATCATAGTCATATAGGCTAGGCTTTTAGGGTCTAGCCATTACGATCTCGTGGTAGATCAACTCCTGTAATACTCATATTCATCAAGATCAATCAAGTAGGAAGTAGGGTATTACCTGCATAGAGAGGGCCCGAACCTGGGTAAACAATGTGTCCCCTGTCTCCTGTTACCATCGACCTTAGACGCACAGTTCGGGACCCCCTACCCGAGATCCGCCGGTTTTGACACTGACAACCGCCGGGTTATCTGCCTGGCCAAAGTTTCATCCTCAGGTAACTCGCCCCGGGTCATATAAGCCAAATATGGACCTGTCCAATCAGGAATAGCATGAAGAGCCGCCACCAGTTGTGCTTCCGGGTCAGGAATAGCAAGATCCTCCTCTATAGGCAATTTGACAGAAGGGTTATGCAGAATATCCAGGAAAGTGTTTGGTGGCACCGGCTTACGCTGAGACCCTAACCAGCTTAAAGCATCAGCCACCTCATTTTTTCTGCGATCAACATGTTCAACTCGATAACCCTTGAAGTGACCCGCAATAGCATCAACCTCTCGACGGTAAGCCGCCATGAGTGGATCCTTAGAATCCCAAGTGCCGGAAACTTGCTAAGCTACCAAATCTGAGTCGTCGGATCTCGGGTAGGGGGTCCCGAACTGTGCGTCTAAGATTGATGGTAACAGGAAATGGGGGACACAATGTTTACCCGGGTTCGGGCCCTCTTGATGGAGGTAATACTCTACTTCCTGCTTGATTGATCTTGATGAATATGAGGATTACAAGAGTTGATCTACCATGAGATCGTAATGGCTAAACCCTAGATGTCTAGCCTGTATGATTGTGATTGCCTTTACGGACTACACCCTCCAGTTTATATAGACACAGGAGAGGCCTAGGGTTGTATAGAGTCGGTTTACAGAGGAAGGAATCTTCATATCCAAATGCCAAGCTTGCCATCCATGCAAGGAGAGTCCCATTCGGACACGGGAGGAAGTCTTCTATCTTGTATCTTCATGGCCCATCAGTCCGGCCCACGTCACACAGGCCGGACCTCCGAGGACCCCTTAATCCAGGACTCCCTCAGTAGCCCCTGAACCAGGCTTCAATGACGATGTGTCCGGCGCGCAGATCGTTTTCGGCATTGCAAGGCGGGTTCCTCCTACAAATACTCCAAAGCAGCCCTCGAACACAGAAAACGTGTCCGGCTCTGCAAAACAAGTACCACACATAACCACAAAAAGTATAATATATCATGAGTCCCATCTACTGACAATTTTTGTAGCGAGACATACTTCCCTGCCCGGTCATTATTTTGAACCTTTTTTGGCCTCCCGCTCCATGTTTCGAGATGCGGTTTTCATTGGCACGTCTTGTCACAACAGAGATCGTGTCCCCTTATTGCAGGATTCTCATCAATACGGGCGTGGGTAATCCAACCGCGCCGTCTGCCCGGCCCTTGGGGAATAGGCGAGTTTTAAGGCGAATGGGGAGGCGCTTGATATTCGCTGCCTTTATAAAGAGATAAGGATTCACCCTTTCACCCACGCCTTCTTTCTCCCTGCCCACCCATTCTCCAGCTCCAGCGCCCAAGCTTCCATCCTTTCTGCCTAAAAAAAGCACTCCGACCATGTCCGGATCTGGAGCGCAGGGCAAGTGGATGGCCTCCTCCGTCACGGAGAAGGACATCACGAAGCTCCGGGAGGCGGGGTACTTGGCCCAGGAAATCGCCCACCGGCTTCTGGCCAAGGGGCAGATCATCCCTACCCCGGAGCCCCATGAGAGGGTGGTGTTCATTCCCCACTCCGTCCGCGGGTTAGGGTTTCCTCTCCATCCCTTTGTCCGCGGACTCATGTTCTACTATGGGCTAGATTTCCACGATGTAGCCCAAATTCTTTCCTCAACATTTCGGCATTCATTGTCGTCTGCGAGGCCTTCCTCCGCATCCCACCCCACTTCAGATTGTGGCTAAAGATCTTCAATGTGAAGCCGAAGGTGGTGGGTGGTCAAAACGCAGAGTGCAGAGGCACTATGGTGAGCAAGGTGTCCAACGTCACGTGGCCTAAAGGCACCTTTGTGGAGACTGTCAATGGGTGGCAGCAGCAGTGGTTCTACGTCACAGAACCCCGCGACACCACCTGGGCCGCGGCTCCCGAATTCACGTCCGGGGCCCCAATGCGGCTCACCTCCTGGCTAGAGAAGGGCCTCGACTGGGCTTCGTCGGACGAGCTGATAGCGCTGCAGACGCGCATCAAGAGCATGGTGGACAAGAACATCAAGCTTGTCAATGTGATCCAGGTGATGCTTTTTCGCCGGATCCTTCCTTGCCAAATCCGGACTTGCCATTTGTGGGAGTTCGATCCGGCCAAGCACCAGACCTTGCAATAGTTCTTCGGCGCTACAAGCGAAGGCATCTGGAAGGTGCTTTTTAAGGCTAATGAGACGTGGCCAAAGATGACCGAGGACCATGGGTACAACCTAACCCATCCCGCCAGTTCGGTAAGTTTTTCGTATTTCAAGGTGTATCCTTCACCTGTACATTTGAGGAAGATGTCTAAGATTCCCTATCTGTCTTTTCAGGGCTGGACAAAGAAGGCGGAGCAGATCCAGTGTCCGACTCTGCTGCCTGAAAACCCAGCTATTCCACTTCTGACGAAGATGCTGGTCCCGTCGCCCTACCAGGCGCCGGAGAAGAAGGGCCCGACTGGAAGAGGCGGCCTTCGTCGAAAGGCACTTCGGACGTGACGTCCAAAGACGCTGACACCCACTCCTCACCCGCGACCGAGGACGATGAGGAGGAGGAGGAAAGCAACTCTCCCCTGAGGGGGAAGGAAGAAAAGGGCGACCTCCACGGATCTGGAGGCAGAGGCGTCCAAGAAGGGGAAGGTCTCCCTCGCGGACAACTCCGCGTTGGACACTGATAGGAGCTCTGAGTGGCGCCCCAGGGAGAAGCCCCTAGCCGAATCGTAAGTACTCAAAGGCACTTACATATATCCAACTTCTTTACTTCGTGGTTTTAATATGTCGAATCATGCGCTGCAGTCCGGCCCATGCCCGCCCCAGCCAATCCTCGTCTTCGGGGAATTCGCTGGATCCAAATGTGATGGACAGTGGGTCACTTCCGACGGCCTCCTCTCCCAAGGCCACAGACGACACCGAGGTGGCGCCAGAGGGTGATACCTCGGCCACCGGACACATGGGGGAGAAAATCCCCGTGGAGACTGGCGATGGGGGCCATATCCAATTCGGCCCCCAGCCGAATACTATTCCGGAGGCCCGTACGGCTCCGGAATCAGGCAAGCAGCCTCCTTCGAAAGAAGGAGGTGCACCTATTCCACCGGTGACCTCTGTCCATCCAGAGGCACCGGATACTCTATTGGAAGCATTGCAAAGTGCTTCCATTGTTGAGGAACACCGTATCCTCATGGGTACGGTGGTTGACAGGGTTCGGTCCGCTAAGAGCGGACTGTCCGAAGCCTGCACCAGCCTTCTAACAGGCTTTGAGGTATGTGACTTAATTATGCAAAGAGAATGTCATAGTATAGATAGTAGCCCCTGAGACTCTGTCCGATGTTCGAAAAGAAAAGCCGGACAGATGATCAAATAATTTTCGCATGAGACTAACCATACATGTCTATGCGAATAAGCAGGCGTCGATGCTGGCTGCGACCTCCAATTCTGCCGAAGTCTCCAAACTGAAGCAGAGTCTGGAGCGGGTCAAGGAAGAGATCGGCCGTGTGAAAAAACAGCTAGAGGACAAGCAAGGTATGCAATGGCCTATTCAGATCTAGAAAGATATGAATTGTTTGTGTTGATCATGTTATCATGATATTTCGTAGGAGCTGCGACCGAGGTGGAGACCTTCAAAAACACGATGGCCGAGGCCCAGAAGAGAGCGGCAAAGGAACAAGCTGCCCGCGAAAAACACGAGGCAAGGGTCGGGGAGGTCCAGCAGGAGCTCTAGGACGCCGTAAAGAAATGCGAGTCCTTGGAGCGCAAGAGTGCGAACCAAGAGTCTGAACTTGCTAAGGCCCACCAAAGCGCACAAGAGGCACGGGTTGAAGCCCAGGGCACCCTCCAGGAAATCCAGGAGGCCAGAAAATCGCCGCGGGTAAGGCATTTATTATGCAGAGCAAATATGTGAAGAAAAGGTACCTCTTACTGACCCGGATTTGGAGTTCTCCAGGGGCATTTACGGATCTGCGGCGCAGTGTTGCTGATGTTGCGGAGTTCTTCTGAGCCGAAGAGGGGAGCTCAACGAATTAGCTGTTCTGGTCGCAATACCTTGCGCCAGAGCATCCGGTGCCCTTTAGCGATCAGTTGAAATAGCTGACCGAACTGCATAGGGTGGCCGAATTGGACATGAAGGATTTGATAATCCGTCTATGGCCTGCCGAAGCCATACCCAGCAGCTACTTCGGGCTCGTGAAGCGGCTGGTCGATGCCTGCCCTCGGCTTGACGCCATCGAGCGGTCGGTCTGCATCAAAAGTGCGCGGATGGCCTTCGCCCGTGTCAAGGTGCAGTGGGCGAAGATGAATGCAGTCAAGCTCGCGACCGAGGGACCGGCCGCTGGCAAGGAGCACCGCATGCCCTAGCTGTATTTTGATGATGTCGTGGAGGGATCCCGCATTATAGAGGGCCAGTGTGCAAAAGACATTATCTTTGAATGAAGACATTCATGTTATCCCGTCCTGTATTATGAAACGAAGCCGATATGTAATATAATGCATGTTGTTTATTTAAAATTTTGCCTGCTGTGCGGTCGTTTTATGAAATCTGAGAGTTGGCCAGTCGTCGTCCTCAGCCCCCACGTAGGTAGTACGGGGGTGTTCGGGTTGAAACCGAAACACTCTTGATCCAAGAGTTTGGTCCTTGAAGGAGGTGTTTAGCACGATGAACCAGGCAATCGGACTATGTGGCTCTATCACCCTCACTTATCCATAGGAGTTTGACATTAGGAATGTAGGCGCAGCCCCTAGTTAGTATTTGTTAATCCGGACTAGGGTGCTGTAGACACCTGATCGGGTGGAGGCCGATCCGTCGCATAATGCGGGAAAAAATCGCAAGAGATTTTAACCTCCGAATAGCTGACCAGCTCTCGCCGCATCATGACAGTCATTTTTCGGCTTTCTCTACTGAGGTGTTTATCCGGGTAAACCAGAAACACAATCGCAGTAGTTCTCCCTTTACTACCCTAGCCGATAGGATGGAACGTAAGGTAGTAAGCACAGGAGCCGGGCAACCCAACTATTGACCAAAGACATGATTCGGAGCCGATGCATCTAATGCTAAATTCGGGCTGCCGAACTATATTGTAAAAAGTGTTCGGACATGGTTGCCGTAGTATGGAGCGCAATGAAGCCCCTGGCGAATTAAAGCGTACCAAAATGTACAGGTGCAATCGATAAGAATAGCAAAATAAAATGAAGTAGTAAGCCAGTGCCACATAAGTTGGGCCGCAAACTGTTTCCATTATAGTTTGATTAATATGTCAAAGCATATTTGTACAAATAGTGCGATAAGCAAAAGGGCTATTTAACATGCCGAGAAAAAGGGGGAGCTGCATGTGGGTCCTGAAAACAGGTAGAGTGATCGTCAAGAAGACCACCGTGAGATTCCCCCACACGTCTATGTTGCTTGCCGCCTTAGTATATCTATCATTCGAAAGGATCCATGATCAGGCCGTCATGAGGGGCCTGTGGAAAAGAAACCTAAAAAGGATAAAAATAAAAGGGAAAGTATGTGTGCCCGGGGAAGGTCGAGCCGTATTATGGACCACAATCAAGTTATGCCTCCGTCTTTGCCCATGGTATTTTGAGTGCGTAGTTATGTACGCGCGGTACGTACGCCGCCATTTGGTCGGGACTGAGACGGAGGCCGAATTGCTAGTCGAACTCCTGATGAGCTGGACTGTCAAGCTGCGGAGTAGTCCAGACTCGTCTGACAGTGTCCGGGAGCTTGGCCGCTAAATTAAAATTCTGCTTGATAAGGCCGCTCTGTACTTCCGCTGCCAGGGCCGCAGTGTGCTCCTCGGTACGGAGGGAGCGTTCCGTGTTTCCATTGACTGTTATGACACCACGTGGTCCGGGCATCTTGAGTTTGAGATAAGCATAGTGTGGCACCGCATTGAATCGAGCAGATGCAGTTCGTCCGAGCAGTGCGTGATAGCCACTGTGGAAGGGGACGATATCAAAGATCAAGTCTTTGCTTCAGAAGTTGTACGGGGATCCGAAGACGACTTCCAATGTGATTGAGACCGTGCAACGGACCTCTACACCTGGTATTACTCCTTTAAACGTAGTTTTGGTGGGCTTGATCCTTGATGGATCGATGCCCATCTTGCGGACTGTATCCTGATAGAGCAGGTTGAGGCTGCTGCCACCGTCCATGAGGACTCGCGTGAGGTGGAATCCATCAATGATTGGGTCGAGGACCAGTGCGGCTGAACCGCCATGACAGATACTGGTCGGATGGTCCGTGCAATCGAAGGTGATCGGGCAGGACGACCATGGGTTGAATTTTTTGGGCGACTGGCTCTATCGTATAGACGTCCCTGAGCGTGCATTTGTGCTCCCTCTTGGGGATATGGGTAACGTATCATGCTCACCATTTTAACCTGGGGGGAAACTTCTTCTGTCCCCCTGTGTTCGGCGGACGGGGCTCCTCGTCGTCGTCCTCACTTTGCGACCCCTTCTCCTTGTTCTCGGTATTTAACTTGCTGGCTTGTTTAAAGATCCAACAGCTTCTGTTGGTATGATTGGCTGGTGTATCAGGGGTTCCGTGGATCTAACATGGACGATCGAGTATGCGGTCCAAGCTGGATGAGCCCGGATTGTTTCTTTTAAATGGCTTCTTCCGCTGGCCGGACTTGGAGCCACTGAATAAGATGTTGACCACCGTGTCATCGGTATTGTCACCGTTGCTTCGACGCTTGTGCCTGTTGTGTCGGGGCTTGCCGTTGCTATTTCTGGCTTCAGAGGTGCCAGGTTTGCTTGCATTACTATTGCTACGGGCTAGCCAGCTATCTTCACCCGTGCAAAAGCGGGCCATAAGTGTCGTGAAGGCTGCCATGGATTTAGGCTTTTCTTGGCCGAGGTGTCGGGCGAGCCATTCGTCGCAGATGCTATGCTTAAAGGCCGCTAGGGCATCGGCATCCAGACAGTCGATGATCTGGTTCTTTTTAGTTAGGAACCTAGTCCAGAATTTCTTGGCTAACTCTCTGGGCTATTGAACTATGTGACTTAAGTCATCGGCATCCGGAGGTCGGACGTATGTACCTTGGAAGTTGTCGCGGAAGGCGTCTTCCAAGTCCTCCCAGCTGCCAATGGAGTTTTCTGGCAGGCTGTTTAACCAGTGCTGAGTTGGTCCCTTGAGTTTTAGCGGGAGGTACTTGATGGCATGAAGATCATCACCGCGGGCCATATGAATATGGAGAAGAAAGTCCTCAATCCATACCGCGGGATCTGTTGTTCCATCATATGATTTGATATTCACGGGTTTAAACCCTTCTGGGAATTCGTGCTCCATTACTTCATCAGTGAAGCAGAGGGAGTGTGTGGCGCCTCTATATCGGGCCAAGTCGGACGTAGCTCGGATGGAGTCCGTCTGCAGTTTTCGGCCCGGACGTGGTTATGCTTGTCACGTCCGGCTAGATAGTCGTCGTCGCGCGTCCGGGCACGCCCCGGCGATCCGTAGATAGACCTGGTCTGACCTGCTCTATTTTCTAGGTCCTGCCGCAGGTCATATGTATATCCCCGAGCTGTTGTGTCTCTACCTTTGCAGCGAGGTAGTATGGGCTGGTGTTCGGCTTGAGTTGCCGTTTTGTCCCGGCCACGTGGTGGTCGGTCAACCGCCTTACGTGCTCATGGTACGGGCTCAAGTGCCTCGTCGTCGAATTGAGGTAGCAGTTTACGCTTCGGGTAACTTTTGGTTGGGCGCTCGAGGTCGTATTCCTCGGCTGCTAGGACATTAGTCCACCTGTCGTTGAGTGATCTTGATCAGCTTGTAGCTGTTGATGCTTCTTTCTCAAGCTCCTTGCACTGGCTATTAGCCGGCGCTTGAAGCGCTCCTGCTCGAGGGGTTCCTCAGGCACGATAAAGTCTTCATCGCCAAGGCTCACCTCATCCTCTGAGAGTGGAAGATAATTACTGTCCTCCGAGTCTTTGTTTATGGCCTGCTCATCAGGGCTAACTTGCCCATCTTCCCGATCGTCCTGTTCGGAGCTTGGCTCGACGCAGTCTTCTTGGTCTTCGGCGTTGTCTGGAGTATTGTTGTCTCTCGTGCCGGTACTGCTGTCTTTTCCACGGCGTGGTTTAGAGCGGCACCGGTGACGTCGGCGCTTTGGTTGTATGTCAGGAGGTTTGTCCTCGACTCCATTCTTCTTGTTATCGCCGTTAACCTCTTTGGGTGTATCCACCATGTACACGTCATACGAAGAGGCGGCCGGTAAACGGCGGGTTTTGGGCCTGCTCCTCTCCGGCTATGAAGTGGGTGGTGGGTGGGACGTAAAATTCCCCGCTCTCAGCCCCTAGTCTGGGCTGGGCATAGTTCGGATGTTGCTCCTCTGTAATGACGAGGGATCGCATCAAGTCCAGAGCCTCGCTTAAAGGCGAGGTTGGGAGAAGAGAGTCCGTGGAGTAAGGCGGGAAGGAGAGTCCTTGGCCGAGCTCACACGATGCTGACTCCGAGGGTTCGGAGCCAATGTCCGGAGCAGAGTCCGGCTTCATGATGGCTGCCAGCGGCAGTACTTCATCCGGCTCTCCCGTACTAGGCTTAGCGGCCGCATATAGTTCGGCAGGCTCAGGAATCCCGTCTTCGGACCTGGCGATGTGCTCCGGATCTAAGGCCAGAGCGGAGGTTGGGTCGTGAACCCTTGGAAGATCAAGTCTCCTTGGATATCAGCGACATAGTCCAGATTTCCAAAACTAAACTGGTGACCTAGGGCGTAGCTGTCGATCTGCTCTAGATGGCCAAGCGAGTTGGCCCGCAGTGCGAAGCCGCCGAATACGAAGATCTGGCCAGGGAGAAAAACTTCCCCCAGGGCGGCATTGTTGTAGATGACTGATGGAGCCATCGAACCTTCTGATGATGACACAGCGGAACTCTCAATGAAAGCACCAATGTCGGTGTCAAAACCGACGGATCTCGGGTAGGGGGTCCCGAACTGTGCGTCTAAGGTCGATGGTAACAGGAGACGGGGGACATGATGTTTACCCAGGTTCGGGCCCTCTTGATGGAGGTAATACCCTACTTCCTGCTTGATTGATCTTGATGAATATGATGATTACAAGAGTTGATCTACCATGAGATCGTAATGGCTAAACCCTAGATGTCTAGCATGTATGATTGTGATTGCCTCTACGGACTAAACCCTCCGGTTTATATAGAGACCGGAGAGGCCTAGGGTTGTATAGAGTCGGTTTACAGAGGAAGGAATCTTCATATCCGAACACCAAGCTTGCCATCCATGCAAGGGAGAGTCCCATCCGGACACGGGAGGAAGTCTTCTATCTTGTATCTTCATGGCCCATCTGTCCGGCCCACGTCACACAGGCCAGACGTCCGAGGACCCCTTAATCCAGGACTCCGTCACCCGGTTCGCCGATCTTGCCGATGAAGAAGTGAATTCTGTCGAAGGGGACCCGGTACCCGTACTCGATTGAGCTGGCCTCGGGGCCCAAGCCCACGTCGTCGATGTAGTGCTTGCCGCAACGACTCTTGGTAATCCGGCCCACAGCGTACCCTTTGATCCCTTCAAAGTTTCCCTGTAAGAACTCGAAACCACCATGCGCTGGCCCCACGGTGGGTGCCAAATATCATGGGATTGTCACGGCAAATGTCCTAGCAGAAGGACTTAGTCATGGAGCCATCGCAACAGGGTTAGCTTAAAGGGGTTAAACGGGACAAAGGACACAAGGAGTTTATACTGGTTCGGCCCCTTGCGGTGAAGGTAAAGGCCTAATCCAGTTTGAGGTGGTATTGCTTATGTCTTGATTACCAGGGAGCGAATACGCTTGACCTAGCTCTCGATCTGTTGTTTCTTGCCCTAAGCCGCCGCCTGGTCGTCCCTTTATATACACAGGTTGACTCCCTGCTGCTTACAGAGTCCCGACTGGTTCATAAACAACGTGCCCGGCTCAGTGACTAACTACACTTGCCTTACAATACAAGTCACACATATATGGCAGTTTACACTTATGGGCTTTAAGCCGCCTCTGGGCTTTAGGCCTTTTAGTATGTCTTCATCCTGGACCGTCATCTTCGACGTCTTCATGGGCTTTATGATGATGAATCACCATTGGTATAACCCAACCCCTCCTAGGCGGGTCATACCCAGTATTTATATCCCCAACATCTAGCGACTAGCTATGGACTCGTAGGTCTGTGGTGAAGTACTCACGCATCATCGGAAGGTAACAAGGATGATGTAGAAGCCCTCCGTGATCGATTCCTCCTCCGGCAGAGTACCAGAAAAGCTCTTCAGATGGGATTGTGGAAGAACAGAAGCTTGTGGCGGCAAAAAAAGTGTTTCGGGTGGCTCTCTGTTGGTTTGGGAATATTTATGAATTTATAGAGGTGGAATTAGGTTTGACGGAGTTAAGTGGGGCCCATGAGCTCAGGGGGCGTGATACGTCCATTTTGCATCATGCTTTTATATCAATATTTATTGCATTATGGGTTATTATTACACGTTATGTCACATTACTTATGCCTATTATTCTCTCTTATTTTACAAGGTTTATATGAAGAGGGAGAATGCCGGCAGCTGGAGTTCTTGGCCGGAAAAGGAGCAAATAGTAGAGACCTATTCTGCACAGCTCCAAAAGTCCTGAAACTTCACGGAGGCAGTTTTTTGAATTAATAAAAAATACTGGAGAAATAATTAACCAGAGGGGGCCCACACCCTGGCCACAAGGGTGGGGGGCGCGCCCTACCCCCTGGGCGCGCCCCCTGCCTCGTGGGCCCCCTGGTAGGCCTCCGATGCCCATCTTCTGCTATATGAAGTCTTTTACCCTGGAAAAAATCATAAGCAAGCTTTCGGGAAGAAACTCCACCGCCACGAGGCGGAACCTTGGCGGAACCAATCTAGGGCTCCGGCGGAGCTGTTCTGCCGGGGAAACTTCCCTCTGGGAGGGGGAAATCATCGCCATCATCATCACCAACGATCCTCTCATCGGGAGGGGGTCAATCTCCATCAACATCTTCACCAGCACCATATCCTCTCAAACCCTAGTTCATCTCTTGTATCCAATCTTTGTCCCAAAGCCTCAGATTGGTACCTGTGGGTTGCTAGTATATCTGGCCATGGGCCGGGCCAGGCCGGGCTTGGGCCGGTCCTAAAAAAGCCCATGGCATAAAACTGAGGCCTAGGCCCTCCCAGGCCCTACCATCGGGCCTACTTTTCAAGCCCAAGCCCGGCCCATCTGGTAAAAAGCCCTGAAAAGCCCTTAGGGCTTAGGGCCATGGGCCGGGCCTCTTCCTTTAAATGCCAATATGCGAAGCCCAAACCCGTCCAGGCCCTGCTGGTGGGCTCAAAACTCAGGCCCAAGCCCGGCCCACGGGCAAGCCCATCGGGCCTAGGCCCTAGATTTTAGGCCGGGCCTGGGTGGGCAGACAGGGCCGGGCCTGAGATGGCCAGGACTAGTTGCTAGTAGTGTTGATTACTCCTTGTAGTTGATGCTAGTTGGTTTATTTGGTTATGAACATGAATATGATTTGTGAGTAGTTACATTTGTTCCTGAGGACATGGGAGAAGTCTTGCTATAAGTAGTCATGTGAATTTGGTATTCGTTCGATATTTTGATGAGATGTATGTTGTCTCTCCTCTAGTGGTGTTATGTGAACGTCGACTACATGACACTTCACCATTATTTGGGCCTAGAGGAAGGCATTGGGAAGTAATAAGTAGATGATGGGTTGCTAGAGTGACAGAAGCTTAAACCCTAGTTTATGAGTTGCTTCGTAAGGGGCTGATTTGGATCCATATGTTTCATGCTATGGTTAGGTTTACCTTAATACTTCTTTTGTAGTTGCGGATGCTTGCAATAGGGTTTAATCATAAGTGGGATGCTTGTCCAAGAAAGGGCAGCACCCAAGCACCGGTCCACCCACATACCAAATTATCAAAGTAACGAACGCGAATCATATGAGCGTGATGAAAACTAGCTTGACGATAATTCCCATGTGTCCTCGGGAGCGCTTTTCTCTATATAAGAGTTTGTCCAGGCTTGTCCTTTGCTACAAAAAGGATTGGGCCATCTTGCTGCACCTTGTTTACTTTCATTACTTGTTACCCGTTACAAATTACCTTATCACAAAACTATCTGTTACCGATAATTTCAGTACTCGCAGAGAATACCATACTGAAAACCGCTTGTCATTTCCTTCTGCTCCTCGTTGGGTTCGACACTCTTACTTATCGAAAGGACTACGATAGATCCCTATACTTGTGGGTCATCAGGTTGCATTCCCACCTAGGGTGCGCCGTGTGAGCTCGTGGCTCTCCCATAGCTCTGATGGCCTCCTCCCGGACAATCTAGGGTCCCTTCTGGTCTAGAAAAAATCATTCTAAAGTTTCGTCACGTTTGGACTTCGTTTGGTACATTTTTTCTAGAAAGCCAAAAACAAGCAAAAAAACAGGAACTGGTACTGCGTACTGGGTTAATAGGTTAATCCCAAATATGATATAAAATAGCATATAATTGCATATAAAACATCTAAGATTGATAGTATAATAGCATGGAACAATAAAAAATTATACATACGTTGGAGACTATCAGTCCTTCGCCTGTATCCAACGCGGGAGACGGGACCCAGCCCCGCGCCACCGAGGTGACTCCACCTATGGCCGGGACCAACAAAGATGCCGAGGAGGAGGTTAACTCCATGATACGCCATGTGGAGGAGCGACATCCTCCACACATGTTGATCCGACCTCGACGGGCGGGTCGTCCATCACGCCAGCTCCTTTGCGCGTCTACTCCTCCCCCACCATCGTCTTTTATTGCCATGTGGGATGCGACACTGGAGCAGGAGACATATGTAGCTTACCCTACAACGCCGGGAGGAGAACAAGTCCTGGACAAATCGGGTAATGACCTCGGCACAACGGGGCAGTCTCAAACTGGTGCGGAGCAGGCTGACTCTGAACAAGGTCGTGAAGGACATGATGGATGTCTTCGCGGCCTACATAGAGATAAGCGTCCATCATGCATGGTAGTATAGCCAGTAGCCCTTAAGGCGTGTGTCGATACAAATTCCGGTAGACAGCTAGACACTTAGAAAAAGTAATTCATAGTTTTGCATTTTGCCTTTCACCAAGGTGCGGCTCGGTCAGGGAAAATGTCGAGTTGCAGGTTGGTGAATCACTGCCTTACAAAAAACGCAGTGTGCAGTAGCCTCCGAGACTCAGGTTGCGCGCAAGCAGCCGACCCAAGGATTGAAATCATTCTCGGTAGGATCTTTATTTGCTAAGTGAAAAACTGCAGGTCTAGTAGCCCCTAATACTCAGGTCGATATGCATAAATCGGCCCGAGGATGGAATCTGACCTCACGTACATACTTAGAAAAACAACATATATGTGCAGTAGCCCCGAGACGTAGGTCAGGCGCAAGAGGGTGGCTTGTGGATTAAATATTACTCAAAAACCCTATAGCACTCAGTACTTGTTAGAAATATGAACACATCAGCCCCCGAGATAGAGGTCGGCTCAAAGAGGTGATCGCAAGATCGAATCATGTCGGATCACATAGCACTTCTCAATTGTTTCCATTTTCGACATATGCAGAAAGTTGCGCAGGAGTTCCAGCTCCTCACCGCAGACTTGGTGAGGCCTAAGGCAGTTGGAGCTCAAAACACAACACCTTGAGCACAGCATCAGAATCGCCATAGGTATGGCACATCGGTTATGTCATTTTTTACGAAGGTAATCATTTTTCCTTCGTCTTGCCTTCTGTTCTCACAACACTCGAGAAGCGCATTGCCAAGCTGGAGATGCAACTCCCGATGGCTCAACTGAAGGAAATATGCCCTAGAGGCAATAATAAAGTTATTATTTATTTTCTTATTCATGATAAATGTTTATTATTCATGCTAGAATTGTATTAAACCGGAAACTTAGTACATGTGTGAATACATAGACAAAACAACGTGTCCCTAGTATGCCTCTACTTGACCAGCTCATTTATCAAAGATGGTTATGTTTCCTAACCATACACATGTGTTGTCATTTGATGAACGCGATCACATCATTAGGACAATGATGTGATGGACAAGACCCATTCATTAGCTTAGCATTATGATCATTACAGTTTCATTGCTACTGCTTTCTTCATGACTTATACATGTTCCTCAGACTATGAGATTATGCAACTCCCGAATACCGGAGGAACACTTTGTGTGCTACCAAGCATCACAACATATCTGGGTGATTATAAAGGTGCTCTATAGGTGTCTCCGATGGTACTTGTTGAGTTGGCATAGATCAAGATTAGGATTTGTCACTCCGATTGTCGGAGAGGTATCTCTGGGCACTCTCGGTAATGCACATCACTATAAGCCTTGCAAGCAATGTAACTAATGAGTTAGTTGCGGGATGATGCATTATGGAACGAGAAAAGAGACTTGCCGGTAATGAGATTGAACTAGTATTGAGATACCGATGATCGAATCTCGGGCAAGTAACATACCGATGACAAAAGGAACAATGTATGTTGTCATGCGGTTTGACCGATAAAGATCTTCGTAGAATATGTAGGAACCAATATGAGCATCCAGGTTCCGCTATTAGTTATTGACCGGAGATGAGTCTCGGTCATGCCTACATAGTTCTCGAACCCGTAGGGTCCGCACGCTTAACGTTCGGTGACGATCGGTATTATGAGTTTATGTGTTTTGATGTAACGAAGGTATTTCGGAGTCCCGGATATGATCACGGACATGACGAGAAGTCTCGAAATGGTCGAGACATAAAGATCGATATATTGGAAGCCTATATTTGGACATCGGAATAGTTCCGGGTGAAATCAGGATTTTACCGAAGTACCGGGTTACCGGAACCCCCCGGTAAGTGTATGAGTCTTATTGGGCCATAGTGGAGAGAGAGAGAGGAGACCAGGGCAGGCCGCGCGCCCCCTCTCCCTTTGGTCCGAATTGGACTAGGAGGGGGGGCGGCGCCCACCCTTTCCTTCCTCCCTCTCTCCCCCTTCCTTCTCTCCTAGTCCAACTAGGGAAGGGGGGATCCTTCTCCCAGTGGGAGTAGGACTCCTCCAGGGCGCGCCATAGAGGGCCGGCCCTCCCCCTCCTCCACTCCTTTATATACAGGGGAGGGGGGCACCCCATAGACACACAAGTTGATCATTGATCTTTTAGCTGTGTGCGGTGCCCCCCTCCACTATAATCCACCTCGGTCATATCGTAGAGGTGCTTAGGCGAAGCCCTGCGTCAGTAGCATCATCATTACCGTCATCACGCCGTCGTGCTGACGGAACTCTCCCTCGAAGCTCTACTGGATCGTGAGTTCGTGGGACGTCACCGAGCTGAACATGTGCTGATCGCGGAGGTGTCGTACGTTCGGTACTAGGATCGGTCGACCGTGAAGACGTACGACTACATCAACCGCATTGTCATAACGCTTCCGCTTACGGTCTACGAGGGTACGTGGATGACACTCTCCCCTCTCGTTGCTATGCATCACCATGATCTTGCGTGTGCGTACGATTTTTTTTGAAATTACTACGTTCCCCAACAGTGGCATCCGAGCCAGGTTTATGCGTAGATGTTATATGCACGAGTAGAACACAAGTGAGTTGTGGGCGATACTAGTCATACTGCTTACCAGCATGTCATACTTTGAATCGGCGGTATTGTTGGATTAAGCGGCCCGGACCGACATTACGCGTATGCTTACGCGAGACTGGTTCTACCGACGTGCTTCGCACATAGGTGGCTGGCGGGTGTCAGTTCCTCCAACTTTAGTTGAACCGAGTGTGGCTACGCCCGGTCCTTGTGAAGGTTAAAACAACACATACTTGATGAAATATCGTTGTGGTTTTGATGCGTAGGTAAGAACGGTTCTTGCTCAGCCCGTAGCAGCCACGTAAAACTTGCAACAACAAAGTAGAGGACGTCTAACTTGTTTTTGCAGGGCATGTTGTGATGTGATATGGTCAAGACATGATGCTAAATTTTATTGTATGAGATGATCATGTTTTGTAACAAAGTTATCGGCAACTGGCAGGAGCCATATGGTTGTCGCTTTATTGTATGAAATGCAATCGCCATGTAATTGCTTTACTTTATCACTAAGCGGTAGCGATAGTCGTAGAAGCAATAGTTGGCGAGACGACAACGATGCTACGATGGAGATCAAGGTGTCGCGCCGGTGACGATGGTGATCATGACGGTGCTTTGGAGATGGAGATCAAAGGCACAAGATGATGATGGCCATATCATATCACTTATATTGATTGCATGTGATGTTTATCCTTTATGCATCTTATTTTGCTTAGTTCGGCGGTAGCATTATAAGATGATCTCTCACTAAATTTCAAGGTACAAGTGTTCTCCCTGAGTATGCACCGTTGCGAAAGTTCGTCGTGCCGAGACACCACGTGATGATCGGGTGTGATAAGCTCTACGTTCACATACAACGGGTGCAAGCCAGTTTTGCACAAGCAGAATACTCGGGTTAAACTTGACGAGCCTAGCATATGCAGATATGGCCTCGGAACACTGGAGACCGAAAGGTCGAGCGTGAATCATATAGAAGATATGATCAACATAGTGATGTTCACCATTGAAAACTACTCCATCTCACGTGATGATCGGACAAGGTTTAGTTGATATGGATCACGTGATCACTTAGATGATTAGAGGGATGTCTATCTAAGTGGGAGTTCTTAAGTAATATGATTAATTGAACTTTAATTTATCATGAACTTAGTCCTGGTAGTATTAGCATATCTATGTTGTAGATCAATAGCTCGTTTAGCTCCCCTATTTTATTTTTGATATGTTCCTAGAGAAAACTAAGTTGAAAGATGTTAGTAGCAATGATGCGGATTGGATCGTGATCTGAGGATTATCCTCATTGCTGCACAGAAGAATTATGTCCTTGATGCACCGCTAGGTGATAGACCGATTGTAGGAGCAAATGCAGACGTTATGAACATTTGGCAAGCTCGATATGATGACTACTTGATAGTTTAGTGCACCATGCTTTACGGCTTAGAATCGGGGCTTCAAAGATGTTTTTGAAACGCCACGGAGCATATGAGATGTTCCAAGAGTTGAAATTAGTATTTCAGACTCATGCCCATGTCGAAAGGTATGAGACCTATGACAAGTACTCTGCCTACAAGATGGAGGAAAATAGCTCAGCTAGTGAGCATGTGCTCAGAATGTCTGAGTACTACAATCACTTGAATCAAGTGGGAGTTAATCTTCTAGATGAGATAGTGATTGACAGAGTTCTCTAGTTACTATCACCATGTTACTACAACTTCGTGATGAACTATAATATGCAAGGGATAACGGAAACGATTCCCAAGCTCTTCGTGATGCTGAAATCGACAAAGGTAGAAATCAAGAAAAGCATCAAGTGTTGATGGTTGACAAGACCACTAGTTTCAAGAAAAGGGCAAAGAGAAGAAGGGGAACTTCAAAAAGAACGGCAAGCAAGTTGCTGCTCCCGTGAAGAAGCCCAAAACCCAAGCCTGAAACTGAGTGCTTCTACTACAAAGGAAATGGTCACTCGGAGTGGAACTGCCCTAGATACTTGGTGGATAAGAAGGATGGCAAAGTGAACAAAGGTATATTCGATATACATGTTATCGATGTGTACTTTACTAGTGTTTATAGCAACCCCTCGGCATTTGATACTGGTTCAGTTGCTAAGAGTAGTAACTCGAAACGGGAGTTGCAGAATGAACAAAAACTAGTTAAGGGCGAGGTGACGATGTGTGTTGGAAGTAGTTCCAAGATTGATATGATCATCATCACACACTCCCTATACTTTCGGGATTAGTGTTGAACCTAAATAAGTGTTATTTGGTGTTTGCGTTGAGCATGAATATGATTTGATCATGTTTATTGCAATATAGTTATTCATTTAAGTTAGAGAATAATTGTTGTTCTGTTTACATGAATAAAACCTTCTATGGTCATACACCCAATGAAAATGGTTTGGTGGATCTCGATCGTAGTGATACACATATTCATAATATTGAAGCCAAAAGATGCAAAGTTAATAATGATAGTGCAACTTATTTGTGGCACTGCCGTTTAGTTCATATTGGTGTAAAGCGCATGAAGAAACTCCATGCTGATGGGATTTTGGAATCACTTGATGCTTGCGAACCATGCCTTATTGGCAAGATGACTAAGACTCCGTTCTCCGGAACAATGGAGCGAGCAACTGACTTATTGGAAATAATACATACTGATGTATGCAATCCGATGAGTGTTGAGGCTCGTGGCGGGTATCGTTATTTTCTGACCTTCAGAGATGATTTGAGCAGATATGGGTATATCTACTTGATGAAACATAAATATGAAACATTTGAAAAGTTTAAATAATTTCAGAGTGAAGTGGAAAATCATTGTAACAAGAAAATAAAGTTTCTACGATCTGATCGTGGACGAGAATATTTGAGTTCCGAGTTTGGTCTTCACTTAAAACAATGTGGAATAGTTTCACAAATTCATGCCACCTAGAACACCACAACATAATGGTGTGTCCGAACATCATAACCGTACTTTATTGGATATAGTGCAATCTATGATGTCTCTTACCGATTTACCACTATTGTTTTGGGGTTATGCATTAGAGACAGCTACATTCACGTTAAATAGGGCACCATCTAATCTGTTGAGACGACACCGTATGAACTATGGTTTGACTAGAAACCTAAGCTGTCGTTTCTTAAAGTTTGGGGTTGCGATGCTTATGTGAAAAAGTTTCAGCCTGATAAGCTCAAACCCAAATCGGAGAAGTGTGTCTTCATAGGATACCGAAAAAGAAATTGTTGGGTACACCTTCTATCACAGATCCGAAAGGCAAGATCTTTGTTGCTAAGAACGGATCCTTTCTAGAGAAGGAGTTTCTCTCGAAAGAAGTAAGTGGGAGGAAAGTAGAACTTGATGAGGTAACTGTACCTGCTCCCTTATCGGAAAGTAGTTCATCACAGAAATCTGTTCCTGTGACTCCTACACCAATTAGTGAGGAAGCTAATGATGATGATCATGTAACTTCAGATCAAGTTACTACCGAACCTCGTAGGTCAACTAGAGTGAGATCCGCACCAGAGTGGTACGGTAATCCTGTTCTGGAGGTCATGTTACTTGACCATGACGAACCTACAAACTATGAGGAAGCGATGATGAGCCCAGATTACACGAAATGGCTTGAGGCCATGAAATCTGAGATGGGATCCATGTATGAGAACAAAGTGTGGACTTTGGTTGACTTGCCCGATGATCGGCAAGCCAGAGAAAATAAATGGATCTTCAAGAGGAAGACAGACGCTGATAGTAGTGTTACTATCTACAAAGCTAGACTTGTCGAAAAAGGTTTTGACGAAGTTCAAGGTGTTGACTACGATGAAATTTTCTCACTCGTAGCGATGCTTAAGTCTGTCTGAATCATGTTAGCAATTGCCACATTTTATGAAATCTGGCAAATGGATGTCAAAACTACATTCCTTAACGGATATCTTAAAGAAGAATTGTATATGATACAACAAGAAGGTTTTGTCGATCCAAAAGGTGCTAACAAAGTGTGCAAGCTCGAGCAATCCATTTATGGACTGGTGCAGGCATCTCAGAGTTGGAATAAACGCTTTGATAGTGTGATCAAAGCATATGGTTTTGTATAGACTTGCCGTGAAGCCTGTATTTACAAGAAAGTGAGTGGGAGCACTACAACATTTCTGATAAGTATATGTGAATGACATATTGTTGATCGGAAATAATGTAGAATTTTCTGGAAAGCATAAAGGAGTATTTGAAAGGAGCTTTCAAAGAAAGACCTCGGTGAAGCTGCTTACATATTGAGCATCAGGATCTATAGAGATAGATCAAGACAGTTGATAAGTTTTTTCAATGAGTACATACCTTGACAAGTATTTGAAGTAGTTCAAAATGGAATAGTCAAAGAAGAAGTTCTTGTCTGTGTTGCAAGGTGTGAAGTTGAGTAAGACTCAAAGCCCGACTATGGCAGAAGATAGAAAGAGAATGAAAGTCATTTCCTATGCCTCAGCCATACGTTCTATAAAGTATGCCATGCTATGTACCTGTCCTATTGTATACCCTGCCCTGAGTTTGGCAAGGGAGTACAATAGTGATCTAGGAGTAGATCACTGGACGCCGGTCAAAATTATCCTTAGAGGACTAAGGAAATATTTCTCGGTTATGGAGGTGATAAGGAGTTTTTTGTAAAGAGTTACGTCGATGCAAGCTTTGACACCGATCTAGATGACTCTAAGTCACAATCCAGATACATATTGAAAGTGGGAGCAATTAGCTAAAGTAGCTCCGTGTAGGCATTGTAGACATAGAAATTTGCAAAATACATACAGATCTGAATGTGGCAGACCCGTTGACTAAACTTCTCTCACAAGCAAAACATGATCACAACTTAGTACTCTTTGGGTGTTAATCACATGGCGATGTGAACTAAGATTACTGACTCTAGTAAACCCTTTGAGTGTTGGTCAGATGGCGATGTGAACTATGGGTGTTAATCACATGGTGATGTGAAATATTGGTGTTAAATCACATGGCGATGTGAACTAGATTATTGACTGTAGTGCAAGTGGGAGAATGAAGGAAATATGACCTAGAGGCTATAAAAAAGTTATTATTTCTTTCCTTATTTCATGATAAATGTTTATTATTCATGCTAGAATTGTATTAAACAGGAAACTTAGTACATGTGTGAATACATAGACAAAACAAAGTGTCCCTAGTATGCCTCTACTTGACTAGCTCGTTTATCAAAGATGGTTATGTTTCCTAACCATAGACATGTGTTGTCATTTGATAAACGGGATCGCATCATTAGGAGAATGATGTGATGGACAAGACCCATTCGTTAGCTTAGCATTATGATCGTTGCAGTTTCATTCCTACTGCTTTCTTCATGACTTATACATGTTCCTCAGACTATGAGATTATGCAACTCCCGAATACCGGAGGAACACTTTGTGTGCTACCAAACGTCACAACGTATCTGGGTGATTATAAAGGTGCTCTACAGGTGTCTCCGATGGTACTTGTTGAGTTGGCATAGATCAAGATTAGGATTTGTCACTCTAATTGTGGGAGAGGTATCTCTGGGCCCTCTCGGTAATGCACATCACTATAAGCCTTGCAAGCAATGTAACTAATGATTTAGTTGCGGGATGATGCATTACGGAACGAGTAAAGAGACTTGCCGGTAATGAGATTGAACTAGGTATTGAGATACCGACGATCGAATCTCCGGCAAGTTACATACCGATGACAAAAGGAACAACGTATGTTGTTATGCGGTTTGACCGATAAAGATCTTCGTAGAATATGTAGGAACCAGTATGAGCATCCAGGTTCCGCTATTGGTTATTGATCGAAGATGAGTCTCGGTCATGTCTACATAGTTCTTGAACCCGAAGGGTCCACACGCTTAACGTTCGGTGATGATCGGTATTATGAGTTTATGTGTTTTGATGTACTGAAGGTAGTTCGGAGTCCCGGATATGATCACGGACATGACGAGGAGTCTCGAAATGCTCGAGAGATAAATATCGATATATTGGAAGCCTATATTTGGACATCGGAATAGTTCCGGGTGAAATCGGGATTTTACCGGAGTACCGGGAGGTTACCGGAACCCCCCGGTAAGTGTATGGGCCTTATTGGGCCATAGTGGAGAGAGAGAGAGGAGACCAGGGCAGGCCGCGCGTCCCCTCTACCTCTGGTCCGAATGGGACTAGGAGGGGGCGGCGCCCCCCCCCTTTCCTTCCTCCCTCTCTCCCCCTTCCTTCTCTCCAAGTCCAACTAGGGAAGGGGGGATCCTACTCCCGGTGTGAGTAGGACTCCTCCAGGGCGCGCCATAGAGGGCCGGCCCTCCCCCCTCCTCCACTCCTTTATATACGGGGGAGGGGGGCACCCCATAGACACACAAGTTGATCATTGATCTTTTAGCCATGTGCGGTGCCCCCCTCCACTATAATCCACCTCGGTCATATCGTAGCAGTGCTTAGGAGAAGCCCTGCGAAGGTAGGATCATCATCACCGTCATCACGCCGTCGTGCTGACGGAACTCTCCCTCGAAGCTCTACTGGATCGTGAGTTCGTGGGACGTCACCGAGCTGAACGTGTGCAGATCGCGGAGGTGTCGTACATTCGGTACTAGGATCGGTCGACCGTGAAGATGTATGACTACATCAACCGCATTGTCATAACGCTTCCGCTTACGGTCTACAAGGGTACGTGGATGACACTCTCCCCTCTCGTTGCTATGCATCACCATGATCTTGCGTGTGCGTACGATTTTTTTTTGAAATTACTACGTTCCCCAACAGTGGCATCCGAGCCAGGTTTATGCATAGATGTTATATGCACGAGTAGAACACAAGTGAGTTGTGGGCGATACTAGTCATACTGCTTATCAGCATGTCATACTTTGAATCGGCGGTATTGTTGGATTAAGCGGCCCGGGCCAACATTACGCGTATGCTTACGCGAGACTGGTTCTACCGACGTGCTTCGCACATAGGTGGCTGGCGGGTGTCAGTTCCTCCAACTTTAGTTGAACCGAGTGTGGCTACGCCCGGTCCTTGTGAAGGTTAAAACAGCACATACTTGACGAAATATCGTTGTGGTTTTGATGCGTAGGTAAGAACGGTTCTTGCTTAGCCCGTAGCAGCCACGTAAAAACTTGCAACAACAAAGTAGAGAACGTCTAACTTGTTTTTGCAGGGCATGTTGTGATGTGATATGATCAAGACATGATGCTAAATTTTATTGTATGAGATGATCATGTTTTGTAACAAAGTTATCGGCAACTGGCAGGAGCCATATGGTTGTCGCTTTATTGTATGAAATGCAATCGCCATGTAATTGTTTTACTTTATCACTAAGCGGTAGCGATAGTCGTAAAAGCAATAGTTGGCGAGACGACAACGATGCTACAATGGAGATCAAGGTATCGCGTCAGTGACGATGGTGATCATGACGGGCTTTGGAGATGGAGATCAAAGGCACAAGATGATGATGGCCATATCATATCACTTATATTGATTGCATGTGATGTTTATCCTTTATGCATCTTATTTTGCTTAGTTCGGCGGTAGCATTATAAGATGATCTCTCACTAAATTTCAAGGTACAAGTGTTCTCCCTGAGTATGCACCGTTGTGAAAGTTCGTCGTGCCGAGACACCACGTGATGATCGGGTGTGATAAGCTCTACGTTCACATACAACGGGTGCAAGCCAGTTTTGCACAAGCAGAATACTCGGGTTAAACTTGACGAGCCTAGCATATGCAGATATGGCCTCGGAACACTGGAGACCCAAAGGTCGAGCGTGAATCATATAGAAGATATGATCAACATAATGATGTTCACCATTGAAAACTACTCGATTTCACGTGATGATCAGACATGGTATAGTTGATATGGATCACGTGATCACTTAGATGATTAGAGGGATGTCTATCTATGTGGGAGTTCTTAAGTAATATGATTAATTGAACTTTAATTTATCATGAACTTGGTAGTATTAGCATATCTATGTTGTAGATCAATAGCTCGCGTTTAGCTCCCCTGTTTTATTTTTGTTATGTTCCTAGAGAAAACTAAGTTGAAAGATGTTAGTAGCAATGATGCGGATTGGATCGTGATCTGAGGATTATCCTCATTGCTGCATAGAAGAATTATGTCCTTGATGCACCGCTAGGTGATAGACCGATTGCAGGAGCAAATGCAGACGTTATGAACGTTTGGCAAGCTCGATATGATGACTACTTGATAGTTTAGTGCACCATGCTTTACGGCTTAGAATCGGGACTTCAAAGATGTTTTTGAAACGCCACGGAGCATATGAGATGTTCCAAGAGTTGAAATTAGTATTTCAGTCTCATGCCCATGTCGAAAGGTATGAGACCTTTGACAAGTACTCTGCCTACAAGATGGAGGAGAATAGCTCAGCTAGTGAGCATGTGCTTAGAATGTCTGAGTACTACAATCACTTGAATCAAGTGGTTTGGTGGATCTCGATCGTAGTGATACACATATTCATAATATTGAAGCCAAAAGATGCAAAGTTACTAATGATAGTGCAACTTATTTGTGGCACTGCCGTTTAGGTCATATTGGTGTAAAGCGCATGAAGAAAGTCCATGCTGATGGGATTTTGGAATCACTTGATGCTTGCGAACCATGCCTTATGGGCAAGATGACTAAGACTCCGTTCTCCGGAACAATGGAGCGAGCAACTGACTTATTGGAAATAATACATACTGACGTATGCGATCCGATGAGTGTTGAGGCTCGCGGCGGGTATCGTTATTTTCTGACCTTCACAAATGATTTGAGCAGATATGGGTATATCTACTTGATGAAACATAAATCTGAAACATTTGAAAAGTTTAAATAATTTCAGAGTGAAGTGGAAAATCATCGTAACAAGAAAATAAAGTTTCTACGATCTGATCGTGGAGGAGAATATTTGAGTTACGAGTTTGGTCTTCATTTAAAACAATGTGGAATAGTTTCACAAATTCATGCCACCTGGAACACCACAACATAATGATGTGTCCGAATGTCATAACCATACTTTATTGGATATAGTGCAATCTATGATGTCTCTTACCGATTTACCACTATCGTTTTGGGGTTATGCATTAGAGACAGCTACATTCACGTTAAATAGGGCACCATCTAATCCGTTGAGATGACACCGTATGAACTATGGTTTGACTAGAAACCTAAGCTGTCGTTTCTTAAAGTTTGGGGTTGCGATGCTTATGTGAAAAAGTTTCAGCCTGATAAGCTCAAACCCAAAGCGGAGAAGTGCGTCTTCATAGGATACCCAAAAAGAAACTGTTGGGTACACCTTCTATCATAGATCCGAAAGGCAAGATCTTTGTTGCTAAGAATGGATCCTTTCTAGAGAAGGAGTTTCTCTTGAAAGAAGTGAGTGGGAGGAAAGTAGAACTTGATGAGGTAACTGTACCTGCCCCCTTATTGGAAAGTAGTTCATGACAGAAATCTGTTCCTGTGACTCCTACACCAATTAGTGAGGAAGCTAATGATGATGATCATGTAACTTCAGATCAAGTTACTACCGATCCTCGTAGGTCAACCAGAGTGAGATCCGCACCAGAGTGGTACGGTAATCCTATTTTGGAGGTCATGTTACTTGACCATGACGAACCTACGAACTATGAGGAAGCGATGATGAGTCCAGATTACACGAAATGGCTTGAGGCCATGAAATCTGAGATGGGATCCATGTATGAGAACAAAGTGTGGACTTTGGTTGACTTGCCCGATGATCGGCAAGACATAGAAAATAAATGAATCTTCAAGAGGAAGACAGACGCTGATAGTAGTGTTACTATCTATAAAGCTAGACTTGTCGAAAAAGGTTTTGACAAAGTTCAAGGTGTTGACTACGATGAAATTTTCTCACTCGTAGCGATGCTTAAGTCTGTCTGAATCATGTTAGCAATTGCCACATTTTATGAAATCTGGCAAATGGATGTCAAAATTACATTCCTTAACGGATATCTTAAAGAAGAATTGTATATGATACAACAAGAAGGTTTTGTCGATCCAAAAGGTGCTAACAAAGTGTGCAAGCTCCAGCAATCCATTTATGGACTGGTGCAAGCATCTCAGAGTTGGAATAAACGTTTTGATAGTGTGATCAAAGCATATGGTTTTGTACAGACTAGCGGTGAAGCCTGTATTTACAAGAAAGTGAGTGGGAGCACTACATCATTTTTGATAAGTATATGTGAATGACATATTGTTGATTGGAAATAATGTAGAATTTTCTGGAAAGCATAAAGGAGTTTTTGAAAGGAGTTTTTCAAACAAAGACCTCGGTGAAGCTGCTTACATATTGAGCATCAAGATCTATAGAGATAGATCAAGACGCTTGATAAGTTTTTTCAATGAGTAAATACCTTGACAAGTTTTTGAAGTAGTTCAAAATGGAACAGTCAAAGAAGAAGTTCTTGCCTGTATTGCAAGGTGTGAAGTTGAGTAAGACTCAAAGCCCGACTACGGCAGAAGATAGAGAGAGAATGAAAGTCATTCCCTATGCCTTAGCCATACGTCCTATAAAGTATGCCATGCTATGTACCAGACCTATTGTATACCCTGCCCTGAGTTTGGCAAGGGAGTACAATAGTGATCTAGGAGTAGATCACTGGACAGCGGTCAAAATTATCCTTAGAGGACTAAGGAAATATTTCTCGGTTATGGAGCTGATAAGGAGTTTGTTGTAAAGATTTACGTCGATGCAAGCTTTGACACCGATCTAGATGACTCTAAGTCACAATCCAGATACATATTGAAAGTGGGAGCAATTAGGTAAAGTAGCTCCGTGCAGAGCATTGTAGACATAGAAATTTGCAAAATACATACGGATCTGAATGTGGCAGACCCGTTGACTAAACTTCTCTCACAAGCAAAACATGATCACACCTTAGTACTCTTTGGGTGTTAATCACATGGCGATGTGAACTAAGATTACTGACTCTAGTAAACCCTTTGAGTGTTGGTCACATGGCGATGTGAACTATGGGTGTTAATCACATGGTGATGTGAACTATTGGTGTTAAATCACATGGCGATGTGAACTAGATTATTGACTCTAGTGCAAGTGGGAGACTGAAGGAAATATGCCCTAGAGGCAGTAAAAAAGTTATTATTTATTTCCTTATTTCATGATAAATGTTTATTATTCATGCTAGAATTGTATTAAACCAGAAACTTAGTACATGTGTAAATACATAGACAAAACAAAGTGTCCCTAGTATGCCTCTACTTAACTCCCGAATACCGGAGGAACACTTTGTGTGCTACCAAACGTCACAACGTATCTGGGTGATTATAAAGGTGCTCTACAGGTGTCTCCGATGGTACTTGTTGAGTTGGCATAGATCAAGATTAGGATTTGTCACTCCGATTATCGGAGAGGTATCTCTGGGCCCTCTCGGAAATGCACATCACTATAAGCCTTGCAAGCAATGTAACTAATGAGTTAGTTGAGGGATTATGCATTACGGAACTAGTAAAGAGACTTGCTGGTAACGAGATTAAACTAGGTATTGAGATACCGACGATCGAATCTCGGGCAAGTAACATACCGATGACAAAAGGAACAACGTATGTTGTTATGCGGTTTGACCGATAAAGATCTTCGTAGAATATGTAGGAACCAATATGAGCATCCAGGTTCCGCTATTGGTTATTGATCGGAGATGAGTCTCGGTCATGTCTATATAGTTCTTGAACCCGTAGGGTCCACACGCTTAACGTTCGGTGACGATCGGTATTATGAGTTTATGTGTTTTGATGTACCGAAGGTAGTTCGGAGTCCCAGATATGATCACGGACATGACGAGAAGTCTCGAAATGGTCGAGACATAAAGATCGATATATTGGAAGCATATATTTGGACATCAAAATAGTTCCGGGTGAAATCGGGATTTTCCCGGAGTACCGGGAGGTTACCGGAACCCCCGGTAAGTGTATGTGCCTTATTGGGCCATAGTGGAGAGAGAGAGAGGAGACCAGGGCAGGCCGCGCGCCCCCCTTTCCTTCCTCCCTCTCTCCCCCTTCCTTCTCTCCTAGTCCAACTAGGGAAGGGGGGATCCTACTCCCGGTGTGAGTAGGACTCCTCCAGGGCGCGTCATAGAGGGCCGGCCCTCCCCCCTCCTCCACTCCTTTATATACGGGGGAGGGGGGCACCCCATAGACACACAAGTTGATCATTGATCTTTTAGCCGTGTGCGGTGCCCCCCTCCACTATAATCCACCTCGGTCATATCGTAGAGGTGGTTAGGCGAAGCCCTGCGTCGGTAGCATCATCATCACCTTCATCACGCCGTCGTGCTGACGGAACTCTCCCTCGAAGCTCTACTGGATCGTGAGTTCGTGGGACGTCACCGAGCTGAACGTGTGCAGATCGCGGAGGTGCCGTACGTTCGGTACTAGGATCGGTCGATCGTGAAGACGTATGACTACATCAACCGCATTGTCATAACGCTTCCGCTTACGGTCTACAAGGGTACGTGGACGACACTCTCCCCACTCGTTGCTATGCATCACCATGATCTTGCGTGTGCGTAGGATTCTTTTAAAATTACTACGTTCCCCAACATCAACAACAAGTTGAGTCCGTCTGGAAAGAAGCTCGACTTTCCCAGGAAGAGGCCCAAGAGACCGCCACACTCCTTCAAGAGGAGCAAGAATTCGGCCAAGCTACCCGAGCCGCCACCACCTTCCTCCAGGAAGTCATCAAGAAGCATGTCAAGTTGCATAATTAGGTCAAGCTTGAGCGTGACACCATGGCCGGAGACGTCAAGAGCCAGGCCTCGGATCTACTAGAGGCCAAGGTGCACCGGGCCAACTCTAAGGAGGAGGTGAAGCAGGCGACGAAGAGCATATCCTCTAAGCCATATCTTCTGCAGTGCATTTTCAGACGTCGGGTGTATGCCAAGCTGACCTAAGCTTGGCGTTCTTTAGAGAGCTTCATCGTACTGCCACAAAGTGTTGCCCATGCGTGCCAATTTTACTATGAAAGCCACGGTCTAGAGCACGGGCAGGACCGGGCCTTTTGGCTTCAATTCCATTATGTCTCCCACCTAGCTATCCTTGGAGACGAGCTCAAGCAGCTCCGGGAGCTGCACACACTTTCCAAGCTGGCGATGGAGGGAATCTTCTAGATGCTCGGGCCCGAAGAGGGCAACCCGTGCAACCTCTTCGAACTCGTCATCCGTCTTCAAGGAGCGCCACTGCGGCTTGGCGCCTAGAAGGCATCTGCCGCCCGGGAAGGAGCATGTCAGGCCTAGGCAATACTCCAGGCCCACCACCCGATACTCAACATATGTTCCATTGCGCAGGCCATCCCCTTGGGTGTAGATGGTAACGAGGTGGCGTCGGACAATTACTTCGACGTTGTGATGGGGTGAGCTTGTCTGACTGAGCAAGACTGCCTCCTAAGCAAAATACGAGAGTAGTCATTAGTAATAGTTTGACCTCGGAATGCCTAGGAAGTGTTGTAAAAACATTTAAGCCCTTTAACTACTGCATCATATTTTGGGTGCCAAAAACTAGTTTGGTCTCAAAAATATGTGCTTCCATCGTGATTTAACTTTGCCTGCATCCGAGCTCAAATACTTGTGTTGGACAGCTTTCGACTTCAACCTCCTTGGTTATAAGGCAAACTTAGGGGGAAACTAATGAAAACTTAGGGGCAAACAGAGAAGCCGGGCAACCGGGCTATTAGCCAAAGACACAAGCCAAAAATCACAGCAAGGGAAAAATCATCAAAACGACTAAAGAAGAAAACATAAAAGCCGACTAGCGGCACAAGTTAAAGCAAAGGCTTTAACAACCCCTAAGTCTGGCCTAGGGAACAACACCAAACTACTAGGTGTGACTGGACTTGGGTAAATTATTGAGCACGATCAAAAATTAAATAAATGCACAAAAAATGAATAAAGACACTCCCTTCAGTCTTTTTTACTCCTCGTATTAGATTTGTGTCAAGTTAAACTTTGCACAGTTTGACCAAATTTATCTTAAAAAATATCAACGTTTACAATACCGAATATATATACTATGAAACTACATTTCATGATGAATCTAATAATATTGATTTGACATTATGAATGTTGATATTTTTTTCTATAAGTTTAGTCAAAGTAAAGATACTTTGACTTCGGACAAAACTTATATGCAGACTAAAAAGGACCGGAAAGAGTACCTGGATTATGGGTAACAAATTTTATTTAATTCACACTGTAATGTTTGGGATCAAGCTAAACAATAATTGAACGTTGTACCATATCAGTAACTCAATGTATGTGAGCTTAAACTTGATAAATAAGAGATGAAAGAATATGGAAGCTTTACTGTTTTTTCACAGGTTGTTGGTTTATGCCTGTGCAACATTATACTTTTACTCTTTATTTGTTAGTCGACATATCATAAAAAAAATCTTACATACCAATTATTTATGATGTTCTTTGTAGTGCCATGACACATTATGAATAGCAGATAGTTTGGTAGACAGGTCGGATCGGTTCATGGGAAATTGGTGACGCGGCTGAGAGTGGTTGTCTGGTCCTGCCGGTTCGTGAGACTTGTGAAGGGCCTTTGCGCGTGTGAATTGCATCTTTTTTTAACACAACACATGCACAGACGTTTACATACACTCAACCTTGTGAACGCACGCACATCCATCCTGCTTCTATGAGCATCTCCGAAATACTGAACCGGCACATCATCTTAAGATTGATGAAGTCGCCATAGTCTATGACTTGAACCTTTGTGGGCTGGGGTCTTTTCTTTTAGATGAGTGGGCTTGGGTCTTGGGGATTGAAGTCTGAGGTCTGGCTGGTATCTGCCTCCGGTTACATCATTCAGGGCGACGTCACGGACAGGGCGTCATGGCTCACTGCACAAGTACTGGTGTACTCTGGATCCTGACCCTTTCTGTGCATCGCTGCAGAACAGTAGTACTGCAATTAATGAAGTCGAGTCAGACCTTGCGGTCCACCAAAGAGTCTCGTGCAGTGCAGGGCCATGGAAAGTACAGTACTATGCACCAGATGAAACGGTGGAGATACGCGCATATGCGATCACGCTCGGTGCTTTGCTTGTGTGGATACGAATTTCGTTCCGATCGGCATGTTTTCCACGGGACGGATGCCAAGCTCGGGCACTCTACCATGTGATCACCATGCCTTTTCAACTATTAAAAGGCGCGATGCTATCTCCAGATTTCTAGGAGACTTGTTCATACTGTTTTTGTGCTGAGAAATCGGAAGAAAGTTGTGGGAAACTCCACTGCTGCCTTCCTTTAATTTTATTTCAGTTGATTTCCTTGGCTCTTTTTTATTTGCGGGAGAGTTGATTTCTTTGTTACACCTGGCCTATGCCTTGCAAGCAGTTCACACATGTTTCTCTCTTGGGTTTTCCTTGAACACGCGACTACTAACAGAACGTGAAGAGAGCTATCATCGGTGGTCGCTCGCAGGCTACATGCGCCTCGCGTCACCGTTCGTGATTTTTCTGTACATTGAAACCTTTTTCAAAAGGGAATCTTTTGTTGATTAATTTTGTTATTGGTTACTTTACGTAGAAAAAAATATAGGGACGCGCATGATAGCTCGTTAATTCTCAAAGAAGTCTTTCTGTACGGTGTTGACCTGTTCGAGACAGTGGAGAAACCATGTAAATAAATTGTAAAAATACCCCATAACATGTTGGCATTCCCCGAGCGAACTATCATCTCCCCACTCAAGTAGGAACGAGCATCTGTCGCTAAAAAAATCACCCCCAGCAAATGCCACAGAATTATCATGCGAAAACGGATAAATTTGCCATGATGTTAGACAAGGATTTGCTATGTTTTAAAGTAAAAAAATTTGCATGCTGCAAGAGAGTAATTGTCATGTGTTTTGGGAGATTTGCCATGATTGCAACATGCATAATTGCCATCCTAAAAAAAAGGTTGTCAAGCCCAAATTTTGCCATGTTGGCTGAAGGGAATTGCCATGCTGCATCAACAGAAAAAAATATATGCAAATTACCACTCGCTAAATCAAAATTTGCCATTCTCAAATGTGCTCACTCAGATTGTCATCCTGAACAAACCAATTATTGTCGTCATCTCGTAGTTCGTTCATAGGGCGCGTTTGGAGCAAACGCTTTAGGATTCGTGCGCGGGATCCGACATGCATGAGGGCGTTTGCTCGGAATCCCGAGAAACCCGACGAGGTCGGATTGATTGAACCGAAGTAATACATATTAACTACGAAAGAAAAATCTTAAATATAATAACATCAATCAAAAATGGTTCGGTCGATGCTTTGGTGTATCATTATTGCAGATTATTTTTTCAGTGCGAGGTGATGTTTCCCTTGATAATGAGGTGCATGTGTTATATCGACGGTCTTGAAACTCTAGAAATTTGTTCTTCGTATGCATTGTGTGGGTGTGTCAATGCATATGTGTATGTTTATATTGTCAGCATTTCAAGAAAAATACTTCACATATTCCATGCGTGAAGACGAGGTAATTAGACTAGTAAGTGTCGGTGTCATCACCCTTAGCCAACACCAAGGGGTGTACTTTTCCTCCCATTTTTCTATGTTTTTCCTTTTTTTTATTGAGGAAAAGGACACCTTTTCATTTTAAACTCAAGTCATTAATTTGGTACTCAAGTGCCATTTGTAATTATCATTTGCGGGAACTACTTAATTAATCTTGACTACTTGACCTTGACATGACCAACACTTGTTTATAATCAATCTGCGCGTGTCTTTGCTTTCTCGTTAGATTTTATTATGCCCATGCGTGTACGCAAGCAATATGACGCGGCCCAGTTTTGTCATCCTTGTCCCGGTGGTTTCGCCTAATCCAAGTTCCACTTTCCTTTTTTCTAGATTTATTGTGTTGCGTGTTTGGAGTATATGTGAAGTTGAGCACTGAGAGCATGGTTAATAATACAACCAATAATCGGCTATAAGAGGTTGGCATGTCATCTATAACCAATCTAATAGCCGTCATGTACAATAGTAATTTTAAATGTGTACTACTTCATTGATAGTTGGCCCACCTTACAACCTCACAAAGAGTCTCGGGGCTCGTGCTGCAGCTAGCTACTAGTGAAGAGTCCGCTTCTGTTCTCTCTCCTCTTCTCTCTTCACCAATTAAGCAAAGATATAATATTTTTAATCATTATAGCCTGCTTATGTCACCTTATTGTACTTGCTTTGAGGTTAGTCCAATTTTCAAGCTTCTTTGCGAGTACATAAGCGAAACTGCTATGTAGACGACACTTCATACACGACATCCAGCCGACACTGTATCCAACAGTGGACCTGCCCTGCTGCTGGGCACTGCATGGTGTGATCTTGTGCATCGTCTTCAAATCGTCTGGAATCGTCGTGTGTATAGCAGGGCTCGTACATAAGACTACTCACACTGGGGAGTAATTTCGACTAGTAATATGCATATGTTACTAGTCTATGTTACTACCTCCATAGTGGGGAGACTAGCCACAATGGGTAGTAACATAGAGTAGTAACATGCCCATGTTACTACCTCTATAGTGGGGAGTAACATATGTGTGGTAACATGTAACACTTTATTTATTAGGCTATAGACTCATTTTGCGTTGATATGTGTGATGTTACTCATACTAGTAGTAAGTAGCTATGTTACCACATGCCTCTTTTTCTTTATTTATTGCTTGCCACATCATCTATTTTATCTAGATATGTGTGATGTTACTACCTATGTTACTCCCATTGTGGGTAGTTAACATATGTGTGATATCATGTAACACTTCATTTATTAGGTTGTAGACTCATCTTGTCTTGGAATGTGTGATGTTACTCATACTAGTAGTAACTAGCTATGTTACCACATGCCTCTCTTTCTTCATTAATTACTTGCCACATCATCTATTTTTTCTAGATATGTGTGATGTTACCACCTATGTCACTTCCATTGTGGGTAGTCTAAGGATAAGCTCTATATAATGGTTTACACCGGCGATATGATATGAAATGATTGGATGGTTAGAAATATTAAATGCGACCTTAACGCTGCAAGCAATTAGGATTAATAATTAATCGTACTCCCTCCGTCTAGATGAATAAGTCGTCTTAGATTGTGCACCGTGACCAAGGAGGAGGGGAAAACGAGAGAACTTAATGTTTATTTGCTAATTAATAGCATTACATGCAATGAACTAATCACTGCATGTCGTGTTTGGTAGTCTCAAGTCATCAAAAGCATGCGCACCCACATCTCTTATTGGTTAATATGTCAGGAAACAAGAAACGAGGTAGAAGTTAATGCACCGCGCCTAAGTGTTCTGGGATTATTTGATTTTCGTAAGATGACTTACACACCTAGATGGAGGGAGTAAGCTTCTTCTTGGAATAATCTTTCAGCATGTGGGCGTCACTTGTGCATGAAATCATCCTTCATAGGAGCATGACATCTTCCATTATTGATTAGCGTCACCAGAAACTTCAACGCAATTGAGCATCTCCAAAACTTGATGGCTACCATATCGGTAAACAAGTATATCACACGTTCACACCAACTAACAATGTGTCATATGCGAACCAACCTGTAGTTGAATGGTTAGGAGTACAGTGATATTCCGTACCCATGAGAGTTCAAGTCCCAGACCTGACATTGGTGCTCAAAATTTTCTTGGATTATTCCAGGCCTTCCGGCGATGTACGTTCAGTGGGAGGAGACGTTTCCGTCGACCTCTAAGATGCTCATAAGGATAGGGGTGTGCGTGTGTGCATTCATAGGGGTGTGTGTATGCACATATGTATGAGCATCCGTGTCTGTGCTGTGTTAAAAACACAACGTGCCATATAAGTACTTCAATGCATGCAAGCTCAACTTGATAAACTAGATGATACCCTGCGCGCTGCTACAACAATCAACTGCAATATATTTCAATGAAGTTTGATTGTGTGGAATATATATATTTAAATTAATAACACGTGAACAAAAATTAAAAATACATATGACTTATTATATTTAATTATGTATAGTTCTAAAATATTTATTGAATGTTAGTAGAATAATAGAATAAAATATTTCCTCATCCATGGTTGCATATGATGGTGGGTCTTTTGTCATGCATGGTTGCCTGTTGAGATGGGTCTTATCCCATTATAATTTTATGGTGATGTGGCATGCCTGCATTTTGAGCTAAAAATGTTAGCGAGGATCACTCTCTTAGGTATATAGATAAAATATACTATGAGGATATGAAAGTTGCTCTCTTTGAACACAAGTTCTTGGTTTATCTCCGTGCAACTTTACACTCTTACTCTTTTTTGAATTCTTTACAGTCTTACTCTTAATTTGTTACTTGACTTACCTGCAAAATAAAAACAAAAATATTTGTTACTTGACTTATCATAGAATCTATTGATATCTATATTCTACGTGATATTACACTTACTTTCATCATATCCCTCCAATCTTGGGTTTAACATGTCTCAACAGTACAAGTGTGTAGCTACAAAGAATTCCACCTATACATACTAATATAAAAACGCCAAATAAGCATTAGAGAAAACATTATTTTTCTACTTGTAGTGTGTTTGTTTAGCTTATCTCAACAGTACAAGTACTTGGCTCTAGAGGGTTTTACGCATATGTATAGGTGCTTCCCTCCCAGGCTTTCACTCAATACACAGTTTGACTTTCACAAAGGACATATTACTAGGGGTTTGACTCCCCCCTCCCCCACAAACAAACAAAAAGTTTCTCTAGTTAGAATTTTATAACCAAGAACATACGTACATTGAACAAATGTTACTACACAAATCATTAGTTGTTAATAAAACAAGACTTACATTTCTAATGCCAAATAATCTATTGAACCATTGCTATTTTCATATTAGAAAAAATATAAAATTTATAGAGAGTGGTTGTACAGTATGTACACTAGCTAGCTTATCCGAATTTTCGATTTGCGTAACGACCTAAGGGCCAAAAAAGTGATTTTTAGAGTATGTACATTAGTTACCTATCCGCATTTTCTACTCGCATTAGGCATAAGGGGGTGTTTGGAGGCATTGGTTGAAATATGGGTGCAGTTATAAACCTACAAAAATAAGCTCTGTTACAAAATCACTATTTGGCAACCTAATTTCACCCCAATCCAAATTCGTTGGTTTTGCAACGACATTTATAAAGAAAGGAAAACATGTGAGAGTTAGGTTTTGAATCCCACAGATATTTAGGTTGGTGGCGACAAAGTAGGTGTCACCGCCATCCCGACTTTCTATCTGCGAGCAACCACCACACATGATGAGGGACGCTCCAATTGCCATGCCTCTACAGAATCTCTGCCGCCAACAGCCACAACAAGCAAGGAAGACCAAGCTGATCACACATGACGAAGTCCATGCCGTCGACCACTCTATCTCCTTCCTCCGAAATCATGTTGTGTCATGTCGGCTCGGATTCCCCCTCGCCTCATCTTAACTCTATGGATATTCCTTCCCGGCTTGCTCATTGCAGATTACGTCATCAAAGTAAGCAAGCATGCACCTCTTCTTAGATCTTTCGTTAATTTTTCCTTGCCTCTATTTTGGTAAGTAAAATCAAATCATTTCATCAGATGTTGGCACTAAGTAGTCAAGCACAATTTTTCTTGTTCTTATTTTGTGTTGTGTTGCTCCTCATTGTGATAGCATATTTCAATAATTTGAACACCTCAATTCCAAACATCGATTTACATACCAGAATAAACACCCTGACACTCAAGTGTTCTTCTGGGGGTCTAGTACATTATCCCGATAATGTGTTTTCAAGGGATACTATTGTTTTGCTCCTGACCAGGCTTAAGGAGGACAATAAAACGAAATGAGAGCCAGTCCACCATGTCATTTTCTCTTCGTGTTCCCACAGAAAATTCAGATGTAACTCTCGGAATCGTGTACTCTATACTTCTACTTTCTCTGTATCAAATAAATATACATGTCATGTTTGGATATTGAAATGGTTTCAACAATAGTATACATACGTAACAGAAGAAATCATTATATTATAAATATACTTTTTGAGACAAATCTAACATATGATTTACGAGTTCTCACTTAAATAATTAAAAAGTATTTCAGTCAAAGCTTTAAAATTTTGATTAAAACATATTTGAAATGATGTGTGTTTATGATATAGAGCCGATACACGCAACATGGACGCGACAAATGTATGTCTCGATCCCCTGTGCTAGTTTTTGTTGCCTGGTTGAGGAAGGCAAGAGCACAATGACGCCCCTGCTTGTGAGCCTGTGAAGTGGATGGTCGATCGAGACCCGAAAATTACTCTCTAGCTCGGGCGACCGATGGCTGAGTGCAACTCTGATCCACATGGTGGCCTTCGGAAGGCATACCACTATTGGTGCTTGGTGGGCATTTGGGCAGTGACTTGCGACATATCCCGTTTGGACAGACTCTCGAATATCCCGTTCTAGCACTGGTGAGGCGGATCTCGGCTGATATGATCGGATTATGGTCGGCTCAGCTTCGGCATCCATGTCTTGGTACCTAACTGGTGCGACCACGGAGAAGGAGTGCTTGTTTTTGCCATGTTTAGCTTTACACATTGGCCCCCTTCTGGTCTACAATCCATAGGCATGGGTACAAGTGGTGGAGTGTCCGATGGTGCTGGGGGTGTTGCGCACGACTTGGTCATTGGTCTTCGTCTGCCAGGCTACCTCATGCCTCCAGCCCAAATGACGGATCTTCTGGCCGGAGTATATTTGTAATACCCATATTTTTGGGTTATTGATTTAAATTAAGATGAGTAATTAATTTTCTATTATCTGTTAAGTTATGCTAGATTCTTGTTTCAAAGAATTAAGATAGAACTGTAATTTTTGCATGCATAAAATATTAGATGAAATAATTACACAATAAGTAAGAGTATGGATGTATGAACGTACAAGCATCCATGCACTCACGTGTGTTGGTACTACAAGCTAGGTAGTTATGAGGGAGTAGAGCTTTGCATGCATACGTGCACGTAGATTATCAAGGATAATAATTTTAACTACCACTACATGTATGTATTCATGAGAGGGCCAACGTGGCCTGATACTAGATGAAGCTAGGTTGTGCTGGCAGCACACTTAGATATTTAGGACAAAGAAATTGCTACGTGGAGGTTTTGTATAGTGGTCAGGTTTGTTTGGCTTTTGCACAAGCAAAAGGGGCAGAAGTTCGAAGGGGAAAGGGGCAAGGGTCAAAGGCCATTGCGGCTTGATCTTTTACCAGGTTCTCCACGTAGACCAATGCATGCATGCCACGTAATAGGTAGAGTCCAGATGATCGTGTGCTTCAAGAACAGCTCAGCTGAGTTCACTCTGGGCTCACCATCTATAAATAGCTGCTGCTACTCGTTTTGCACATCCTCATCACCAAGAGTGAGAGCATGAGAGAAATAGAGCGAAGAGAAGATACCATAGGAGAAAGAGCATGAGAGAAATAGAGCATACCAGCGGAGAGAGCGAAGAGAAGAGAGATGAAGAATACATGTATGCATGCGTCCATGTTTGAAGATATATAGATCGTGTAGGTGCTGCTGAAGGGAAGAGGCGTGCCATACATCAGGAGAATATTAGTATATCTGCGTTTGCCAGATTACATAAAGATGATGGAGTTTCATCTTCTGGCAGAATATTATTCTAAAGGATAAATCATATTATCTAAGGCAAGTAGCTACTTTGCTAACTCCCTAGTTCGTTGTCTTTCTTGATTATATACTGCTGCACCCGAATCTTATTTATCCTCTGTTGATCCCTGTTCTATTTGAGAAGGACATGTTGTCCTCGATAATCCATTTGTTGAAGGACATGTTGTCCTTAATAATCCATTTGTTGATGGAATCAGTTTGATATGAGAGGAATTCATCTAAAGGCATGAGTTTATTGTCTTATGACCGGAGCCATGCGGAGCACAAAAAGTGTAGAGAAAGGATTTGTTCACCACTTTAAGCCAAGATCTTTCTATTCCCTTTAGTAGGTACACACATCGAAAATCGATATCAGTGAAGTAATCCCGGAACTCTAGAAATCAGAAAGACTACAAACCCTAGTCTCTAGTATACCGAGAAGGCCAAAGAAAACGGACTGATATTTCGGTGATTCTATAGCTGATCCGGCCACATATCATATTATGTCCATCTATATTGGTGTCACGACGGCAAACGTATTGTACCGGTCACAGTTCAGGTATGGGACTGTCTGAGTTCTCCGCTAAGAACGGCACTCGTTCGGAAGCGTGTCGATGATGGATCCGTAGGAGCGATCGACACTAGTAAGTCGGGTGGCCGGTTCTTGGGGGATCAAAGGGCTCTGCTCTTCTGGAACCTGTGTGGTTCTAGTCGAGGCTGTTGACGTCGGAGTACCCCTCTTAAGAGCGTATAAGTGTGAAATTTTACCCCTGTGACTTCCGGGTTGGGAAGCTTGCGGTCATGTGTGACGCCAATAAATTCCCGATTGTTCCAATTAAATCCAGTTATATGTTCTTTTGTCCATTTACACCAAAATATGTTTCAATGAATATTACCTTGTTCAGTTCATCTATTAATCTACACCATCATACTATTCTCCTTGTTGAATGGTGAAGTATCTGCTTGCTGAGTATGACATGTCGTATTCACCCTTGCTTCCTCTGCTTTTTAGATGCAGTCGTCGACTAACGTAAGAACATCCAGAAGATGTCGTCATTCAAGACTAGGCTTGACCAGAGGGTGGGAAACGACTAGAGAATAAAATATTAAGCCATTTGTAAATGTAAAGTATTTTGTAAGGTTAATATATGAGCTTTTGTGATCCACTACTGATTTATGCCTGCTTAATCACGCCTTGCGTGACTATAGGCCTCTGGTCTATAGGCTTGCGGCGGCTGTCTCGCCTAGGCCCGGTCTCGGGGCGTGACAATATTCACCGCGGTCAGGTGATGGCGGAGATTTTCCGCTCCACAGGTGCTAGCATGCTCGATGTGTCTGCATTCGCAGATCCGGCATGTCAACAATTGCATGATGTGCGGAGTCCACTTTAATTGTGTTTTCGGTGTTGATTGGGACATTACAGCATGACTTCTCTAGTGAGTTGGTGTCGACAACACATTACACTTCGTGAAATAGTGGGGCACTTTGAGTATCAGGTCTCGAGATCCAGAGTGAAACCCTAGGTCCAACCTAGTCTAGTTGTACCTGACAGTGACGGTTTACGCTCCTTTGTAGAAGGCATTGTGTGGAGCTTACTTGACATTTATTTCCTGAGTGAAAATTCATGAAGAAGTTTACGTGGTTGGATCTGGCAACTACGGCGTTCATGCACTGTCTCTTGGTTGAAGGCGTTGTTGTTGGAAACCCTCTCGTCTAGGTCTTGTCAACGGTAATAGTAATAGTTGATGTTTTGCTAAAGTGGGTCCTTCACCTCGCCCAAATCCATGTTGTTGGTCTACTTTTTTTTCCTTTTTAGTGGTGTGCATCCTACTAATACAGACCAGTTTACTTATTGTTATGCAACACCATAACTTAATAAATAAAATCTTTTATTGAGTTTTTTCTAGGAACGTAGTCGTTCTGAGAGAAGAATAAAACGAGGATGGTATACGTCCACTTGACACCTCGACGTTCACCGTCCAACAAAAACCAAATCCATTTTTCCATTCCGAGCTGTGCTTCACTTAGCACGTAAGCCATAGCCGGTGACGTACGCAAGATGACGCAGTCTGTTAGGTGTCGGTATGATGTCTAACGAGGTTGGGCGTGTCAGCTCAGAGTAGTAAAGCTTTGCGCTTTGCTTGTGAGGGTTTCTGCATATATGCTGGTCAATCAGCGAAAAGTGGAAGCAGCAACCGCATTCCACAGAGCTCTTTATTTTTCTTTCAATGAAAATACTTTTTCACACTTCAAAAAAATCTGAAAAAAAAGTATACACATAGACATATGTTTGTAGTATACATGTGTAAATTTTCATAAACATATATGTTAATATGTGATGTATACAAAAAAGACAAATACATGAAGTAAAATATGCCTTTTCTTTTTTGTTTTTGGGACTGATATTTGTCTTTTTTGTGTAGGATACAAATAGTCAAATTAGTTGATGAAATTTTATAGATATTTGAGGAACATGCATATGTATATATAGAAAAAGATTTGTCATTTTTTGAAACTTTTAAATATATTTTAATTTTTTCTTTTGGTAAAACGGGCTCTAGGGAGCCCGGTCTCTGCGACGCCTCACTCGGTCAATCAGATCATACTCTTCTTCCTCTAAAAGTAGCACCACGTGGTCCGAGAAGACAACAGGACAATCGCTTAATTAAGCTAGACTAAATCATGACCCAGGCGTGACACTAACTTGTTTACGATGAATCGGCGACTTGTCCCCACTTTCTAGTTGGATTGGATTACTGTATAACCTTGCATACGTAATCAGCATGACCTCACCAGAATACGGCAACTGTGCCCCGGTGGTTCTTCCCGATCCGAGTTTTACGGTCGTTTAGATTCGGAGTTCTACTGTTTTATTATCCGTGCGCGACCTCTCAAGTGGGTCTACAGCTTTGTTCTCCTTAACCTCCATTCGTATTCCTACCCTTCTCCTACGTTGAAGATTTATTATTTTTTTGAGAGCAGGACATCAGAAAATAAGCAGTGGTACAATGCAATTCTAGAAAGATACTTCCTCCGTCCCTAAATAAGTGACTCAACATTGTACTAACTTTGTACTAAAGTTAGTAGAAAGTTGAGAGGGAGTAGAAAATTACAAATAGCGCCCTGGGGAATCAAACTAGCCCCACCACCAACGCGGGATGAGGGTGCGCCGCCGTCGCTATCGTGGCTCCCTGCTGGAACCAACGAAACCCTTGATTGTGCGCACGGATTAAAAATGCTGGGAAGTCACCATCCTCGGTCCAGGAGGATCAACACCCGTGGTTGAACGACGATGATGAAGCGCCGCCGCTGATGATAACCTGTAAATCCGGAGTCACCACGCTCGTACAAAAGCTCCACACCCCATGTTGACGCCAGAGCGTGTCTCACCACAACGGCAGGGCCAGGGCATAAAATCCACCTCGAGGTCAGCACCGCCGCCGCAACAGCCTCGATTGGTTATCCTACTACCAGGTCCGTCGACGAATGCCTCGCAGCAACCGACCAGAATCGAAGCCCAAGCAGATTAATTTCCACGCCGCCACCACCATAACCGTGAAGACAGAAACAAAACCTAGCCCTAACCTAACTAAGCGCAATCAACGAGACGGCGAGGTCCCCCCCCTCTCCCACCGCCGGAGTGGCTGGCAGAGAAAGGATGAATCCCTCGACTCGCTGGCGGAGGCCGGTGGCAGCCGGGTCGGGTCACCTTCGGTTTCGCCTCTCTCGCAGGGGAGGGGAAAGTTCCTTTTATGATGAAGATTCTTTGAAGGTGTGTATGGAAGATAATTCAATAAGTCCTCACAGTGATAGGATAAGATATGATTGGATCGTTTCTCAGAAAAAAAGAAGATATGATCGGATCATTACAAAGACTCAACGCACCAACTTAAATTGAATAGACAAATCACTAGGATTATGAAGCATGAACTTTTTCTTGGCATATTCTCTGTTCATGTGAGTGTGCGGTTGTCTGTTGTTGAGTGAGACATGCGTCGCACGATTATGATATCTGATATTATTTGTTAATGACGTAAGAACTTCAACGCCTTTATGGAGTTGGATTGATCATCCCTTAAAGTTTAGGTTCCTTCGCGGTTCTATATCTTGTGAAGGTTTTTTTTTTGCAAGAGAAATTTCCAATCTATTCATAATCATGGTAGTACAGATAAACACTAGAGGTAATAAAAATTACAACCATGTCCATGGACCACCCAAGAACGACTACAGACCCTAGAGCAAGCCAAAGACATGCCGCCGTCATCGCCCCTCCCTCATCGGAGCCGGGCAAGCCTTGTTGTAGTAGACAGTTGGGAAGTCATCGTGCTAAGGCCCCAAAGAACCAACGCACTAGAGCAACAACAATCGCGGATGAAAAGAGTTGTAGATCAGAAAGATTAAACCTGTAACCACACGAATGGAGATGAACAAAAACTGGATACAAATAGATCCACCAAAGACCAGTACCGATCGAATCCCATGAGATTCGACGAAGACACACCTCCACATATCCTCCGACAACACTATTCGCAAATATAAGACTGAGAGCCTTCTAGGTTCACAAAATAAGCCGATTATCATGAGAAATGTTTTAGTGCTACAAACAGTCCGCCTGTCACCATCTTACCATTGCTAGGTAGCAACCCCAAACATTCTGATTCTTTTAAAGAATGGACTAAATTGACAAGATATATGTCGAAATTGAGAAGTCACTGAAATCAGCTAAGTTCATAGTTAGCAAATTATTCCGCATAGCATATGCGAAGATTCATAGTAGCAAGGAGATACTCCTTGTTGAAAATCCGAGGGCTCCCTAAGCTTCGAGATGAACCGTAGAAACCCGCCGCATGGTGACTCCAATACTCACACTCTTAAGGACCTTCACTTTGGGATATGACACTCTCACAATGGGTAACTCAACCCTTTATTATTCACAACTATAAACTTGATACAACTCTTTATCTATGGCTACCTGTTACTACTATGACATCTCTGTCTCTCTCGCTTGGTAGCTCTTACTCCATAGCTTTCTTGCTTTGTCACATACATGGGAGGGGTGGCACCATTATTATAGGATTACAATACCGTTGGACCTTTACCAAGTGGCAACCATCCAAGCCTACAACTAGAAACATCTTTTTAGATAACAAGCACAAGGAGCGCCCGACTTTAAATCAATAAAGACGACAACGGCAATAGTAATAGCTTACATCATGGTACAACAAGGTTCAAAATAAATAGAAGGTACAAGGCCAACTCAAAGATGAGCGCAAAACTGCTATAATACGCATCCTAACTATCAGAAGCGCCTCTGTGGACGGCGTGAATAAGCTTGATCTTTTGGAGAATGGATGACCAGGCTTCATTCTCCTTCCTCTTCCCTAGAGGTCGCGAGAGCTGAAAATAAATAGACCATTTGAAGATATAGTTAGCCAGGTGGGACGGAATAGCTCCTTTGATGACGAGTTTGTTACGGGTAGTCCACGATGCCCACCCACTAGAAACATCTTCATTGTAGATTTCTCTACACTATTATGTTAGTACTAGATATTTTCTTACTACACCTAAATATTTTACTCTATAGCTTTTCATAATTCTAGAGTTCTCTTTAAATATGTTCACCATGATTATTCATGGAGGTTGTTGAATCTTATTGTCAAATATCCTCCTTTCTCAAGATATACTTCATAATCCGCTTGAAGCTTCTCACTTTGCCATGAACACTTTATCAAGTATCTTCCATGAAAAATATATCTTGTTTTCTTGAGAGCTCAAGTACCTTCTAGAATATTCGCAGGTATGCACTGCTTTATTTTCAACACTCCCCTTAGTGGGCGATAACCCACACACTAATATACTTTGTACTAAATCAGTGACAATTAACATGGATCAGAGAAGTACATCACAAATATACTTCCAAACATATATGTTTACCACAACCTCAAATAATAATACTATCGAATATGCACTTTAGCTAGACTATTCTCATCTCCTACAAGGATCACATTACAAGAGCTGCTCTAACTAATCCTTTAAAAGGGTTGCAACCCCTAGAAATTGCTAGTATAGAGAAAAACATCACTACGAGATTTCTAATAGCACAACTCATCCCGATAACATTTCTATAGTCGACTCTAAAATCACACCCACATGCCTCGGAAATTTCATCCCTTGGCAGAAAGGAAGTTTCACGTTCCAATCTGAATCTATCACCACACCATTCGGAATGTACCACCACTACAGGCCATCCACTTGCGTCGCCATCGTCGGTGTGCCTCCTCCATCGCTCTCCGTCACTCCGTGATGCCTCAGCCCTACACGCACCTTCCTCCCGCCCTTGGACATGGTCGTCGCTTGTAGCTCGCCGCCAGCCAGCAGCTATTCGTGCATTGATGCCTGAGCTCCATCGTGCTTCCTGAAACTCACCCCCAATCACCGCCCTTCTCCCCCCCCATGCCTCCCTTCCCAGCAGCTGGCAGACGTCATGTCGACTGTGCTCGCCGCCGAGAGCTCCGAAGTGGTGGCTCAAATCTTTAGCAATTTAAAGAGACTGCACCCAAATCATTGAAGAGAATTTTTTTTTTTTGCGACTGATTGAAGAGAATTTGTTAGAGTTGAAACGGATCAGATAGCTGATCTGACCCATGTTTTGTTCTTTTCACCGTTCCCACAGGAAATTCAGGTGTAACTTTGGCACGTACAAAAATATGCCTCCGATCCGATCTTGGCAAGTGTGCAATGATGGCAATGCCCGGCCCGGCTGTAAAGTAGACGGCCGGTCAAGCAGGAGACGAGTCGCAGAAGAATACGAGAAGGAGAACATGTGCGTCCACTTGAGACATCAATGCGACGCTCGGGCAAAAGCAAATCGATCTTTTGTCGTCCGCGCGCCGGTCGCGTCACCACGATGACGCACCGTGTGTGTAGTACTAGTACCCGATACGCTGTCACAGGAAGTCATGGACAAGTCGGTCACTAAGTCTTGCAGCTCCAAATTAACAACGAGATCTGGCGTTGTCTGCTCAGCGTCAACTAGTTGTCTCGCTTTGCTTTAAATTAGCACCACGTGCTATGTATTACGACTGTATACAATTACTCCAAACAACCCTAATGATGACGTCACCTCGATGACGCTGGTTTTCATTTTAGTTATCAAACTGCTTGCAAAATCCAGTAGGTAGGTTTGCTTGATTGTCATGATTAAATACTAGTGCTACCTCTAGTGCGTCTTGAGAAAGCTCATCCTCTCACGTACATTTATGTTTCAAAGTGCAACTCTCTACTTCATTTTTTTTAACTAAATGTACGACACTATTAAATTGCAAGATGCAAAGAATTATATATGGACAAGTAGGCTACATGACTGTTTGTCTGTTGTAATCATTTGCACATTATATTGCTCTGTTCTGATTTGTTTTGTACTCTGCTTAATAAGTAATAAGAATGGTTTCAATCTCCTTTTCAAATCTTTTTCACATCTACTCTTCTTAAATAGTTCACCCCCGCTACAAGTGATTCTCTCAATAGCTTTCCACCTTACCAAGCGTGCCATGTCAGCATCCACTAGCACTATTTTTCAGTCATGCACCACACCCACTACCTTTAATCTACTATAACTAAAAAGTTAGCCCCCACTACTAGATTTCTCTAAACCTGCGTGCTTCCGCATCGCCTTAATTATTTGTAGCTATTCGATCAAAATGGTGTGAACTTAGAAGTCATGCATGTACTCATAAGTTACACTTCTTCCATTAATCTATTCATGAAATCCTTGCCACTTCATTAAGTCATGCGTGTCTTTTTTTTCTTGAGGAATTAGTTCATGAATGTTTGTCACAATTTATACTTCTACGCTAATTTTTGTGTAGTCATGAACGGTATATGTGTTGGACCCTTGGAGCAAAAATATATAGCATATGCTTAACATATTTGTTAAAAGATGGTGTCACATTATGTGGACTCCAAAAGGTTTCTCTTTTATGCATCATGTTTTCACATACTTTATATGTTTATTGTTTTTAAAACATACACTAAGAACACTCTTATGTTTTTTATTTTCATTAGTTTTGTTTGTTTTTAAGCACTTATTGATGTATTTGTTTTAACATGTTCCCGCGGCAACACACGGGGCATCATCTAGTTATTACAACATGCACTCTCCCACCTCACCAAGTCATGCATGTCATACGTGTCTACCATGTCATAATTAGTCACGTAATTATCCACATCGACATCTTACACAAACTCATGTCTTTAGCATGCCATCTCATTCATGTGGTATGAAAATTTAACTATAATTTGTTGCACACATTGATCGTTAGGATGAATTAAAGAGTGAAAATATGAAAGAAGGCATTACATGCATACAAGTATTGGCTCTATTCGTAAATGCTAAAACATCATCTCTTGATAAACTCTACAATGCTACAAGATCTTTTGGAGATACATTTATTGAAATGAAAAAGGGAGAAATCCAGATATTAATCTGACAGTATGACTTAAGATGTTTTTATTAGAAAAATAATTTATTTATTTCAAAAATTTCTTAAACCGTTAAGTTGCTAACTTAACAAAGTAAATGTTAGGGTGCAGTAATAATATTTCGTTGCTACATGTCTCTTAGTGTTTTAGCAGCAATCGTGCGGGGAATCATATAGTTATTATATATGGACGTGCAAGTTTGACAACTTTCAAAAAGATATATTATGTGACTAATACCACTCATAGATCTACCGTTGGTTTATGCATGCTTTGAGGCTTGCACTTTCATTATCTTCATGGTAGCAGATATCATCTTACAACTTAAACAAGACACACTCTACATTTTCACGTGTCTAAAACAAAGAACAATGAGGTCTAGTTTGGACTACCACCTAATCATTAATTCAGTTTTCAACACCTAATACACACACAAATGAATTTATAAAAGTAAATATGAATTAGTTATGTGGTCTCAATGCATGAGTTCTGATAATAATAGGGGGTCTCCCAAATATGCTAAAACGTTATGCTCTCTTCCAAATTTTTGCACGAGTAAACTGGACGAAACATGCAATAGATGAAGCATGCGAAATGGTTTTTGCAGTCAGTTTATAATAAGAGCTACCTAGATATTTTTGTATTGCAAGTGGTTTTCCATGAAGACCACATGTGAGAAGGTTTGGAGCAAATTATTCCTTAAGAACATGCAACATGCTTAAGGCCTTGAGCCCTTGACCCCAGATTATAGGATATGTTGGTTCAGGGCTGAAAATCTTATGCTTCTGAGACCTCAAACAGTACTCACAAATTCAATCACCTAGCATACGAGAAGATAGATTTTTGATATATGAAATTTTGTCTCGCTGATGGGAACTTGTCTGCATTAACGGAGATACACCTCTTCTCACCAAGAAAAGCACATGGCGGCTAGCGGTCCTCAGCTCAAAATTATGAGAGCACCTATAAGTCAGTTGCTGAGTCATCTTTCAGTCGATTTGCGTGATACGTTAGATTTCAATCCAATATGGCTATCTTTCCTCTTTCCTCGCCGGCCAACCACTGTTCACTTTCTTCGTCAAGCGCACACTTGATTTCCTCCCCGTCTCTCCTACGTCGGCAAAACCGCGTCGTCTCTACCTCCGGCGAGGTTATGGCAAGTCCTTGCCTGCACCGGCGACACTGTGGCCAGCTCGGCGTCAGATCTGCTCCTGACTCCACTGTGCTCAAATTGACTGATGCTTACAAAGTTTCAGCTGACTAGAAATAGCAAACGTGCAAATTATACCATAAGAAACCACCATTGTGTCGACATTTCTATCCACACCTAAATACTTGGGCACATTAACTTAGCCGGGCTGGAATATTTTCCAGTATTCTCTCAGCCACCGCATATGTTAGAGCATGCATGAAATCTGCATCATTCTTGAGCGAATTCACCATCTTCTCCACTAGAAGCTTCTGAAATTCAGGCGTAACAACCTCCCTCCGGATAGTCTCCAGGTCCAGCCTCGATCCTGACCCATGGTTCGTCATATCTTCTAGCCTGATCGTGCAGCCGGACGGGTTAATGGAGACCGAGCACGGCCGCGACCCCGCGTGGCCTGTGGACTCGTTGCCGACGAATTCTCGCTCCGGGGATTTAGCGTGGTTGTGCTCGCCCTCGTAGGTCGCCACTAGCTTTGACCTGTCCTCCGCATCTCTCTGCACCTATGCAGATCGAAATTCAGCAAAATCTCAGAGTACGTGATCATGGGTGCGAACATAGGTAGCATGGGGTAGAACTGGAGATGACTATTTAGAACACATAGGTACCTTCTTCTTCACGGGGCAAGATGGTGCAAATGCGCAGCGGAAGTAGGACCTGGGGTGCGGGTTGTCACGCGTCACCTTCTGCCCGTACTTCCTCCACTGGTACCCGTCCTTGACGCCCTGCGCGAGTAGCAAGCAGCAAAGGAAGCACCGTTCATGTCACGCATGGCTCGAGGTAAGCTACACGGCGTGCGTGAGCGTGATGGCAATGCATTGTCTCAGGATGTTCGACTCACGAGGTTGGCGTCGGTGTCGGCCGGCTCCGCGCGCGCGCAGACCGTCCTGACCTTGGGCTGCGGCTCCACCGTCACGCCGGCGGCCTCCTCCCTCGCTGCATTGGAGGCAGAGGCGCTCGGCGCCCTAGTGGTGGCTACGGCTGACGCTGGCGCCCTCGCGAGAGCACGCAGGTCGGGGCGATCGGCGAGTATGGCGCCGAGCGTGCCGGCCAGCCGACGGTTCTCCTCGCGCACTCGCCTCAGCTTCTCTTCGAGACCCTCAGCCTGCTCAGCGTTCAAGAACGCAGTGATCAGCAAGCGCAGTTACAAAAATATTCATGGAGATCATCAATGAGGGAGGATCATCGACCGGACCGTCGGGGAGCCAGCGAAGGGCGGCAGAAGCCCGGCGCTGTCGGTCGGGCATGACGAGCCGTCGTCCATGGCCTCAGCAACACTGCATCAGGCGTCGCTACGGCCTTGTATAGGCACCTCGCAAAACGGGAGGAACCGAGAATTTTGTGTGGGGATGCCGATGACTCTGCAAGGAGATTGATTGATGCAGGTCCGTGATCGCTCGCCCTCGTGTTCGCCTTTCCCATTGACTTGACCGACGGACGCATCGACCAATTTGCTCATCACTAGTGTGTCATCCCCTCACGTCCTCTGTGACGCATATCTTCTACGTCAGGAAGAGGATGACCGAAAGCAATATGTAAGAACTGCACACACACGCATGCTGCGGGTGACCACGTCATATTCAATTTACTAGCTTGTGTCAAGTGGTCATTCCGTTTGGCCGCGCCCTTGACCTCGAGGTTTCTTATGGAGTAGGTTGCTTACTGAACTGCTGTTGTGCAGCACGCGAGAGAAGATTCAGACAAATTCATCATTTTGTTTTTTATTTGACTGCTGATGCAGTCGCTGTCCATCTCAACATAATTATGTCCGTAGACACCACACGAGGTGCTGTTCCTTTTCTTGCAAGTGGAGCATTATTGCTTGCTGATCAAGCGGACAAAGAAGACTGGTACCGTTAGAGCAGCGAAGACTTGACGACGGTGGAGAAGATTTGGGAACTAAAACTAGAGCCCATGTGCAGAGAACCTTAGATGATACGGTAGATTTCAAAAAGAAAAGGGAAAGTAGATGCTATGGTAAATCCTCCCATTCTACCGTTGAGAATAGACCCCATTTCGCCAGAAGCACGCATCGATGGGTTTGCCTTTTCTTTCTGTTGCCTTTTCTTTCTCACATTTTCCCGTATTTTAGTTTTTACTATTTGGTTTTTATCTTTGAATTCAGTTTATGTTACTTGTTTTTTAGGGGAAGTTTATGTTACTTGTAACTGGACTTGAACGGACAACCTTTTGAAATACATAACCTTTTTATAGATAGTAACAGAAGAGCCGGTGCGTTGCAACATGAGACAAAATAGCACACACTTCTAACCCAATAACCATGACTCAAGATCTCAATAGATCCACGTCCTTTATTATAACCGGGCATCATATTTGTGTTGCCGTTTATCCTCCTTCTCACCCTCGTCGGCAAGGGCTTCAGTGTTCACACAACCACAACATGTTTGAATGTGGCCAATCCTAAGACCTCTCTCTCTTGCGCGCGCTCTCGCTCGGAATAAGATGAGAAATATGTTGTTTTGTTTTCATGCGAGGTTTTTTAGGAGTGTGCATGCATGGTTATCAATGTTTTCGTCTCAATCTGATTTTAGAGGGTGTGTATTGCAATCCGGATCGCCACCGCTCCGGAAAAAACAAACTGTACGCTATAGATTAAGTTTATATCCAAAATAATATTTAACAGGTAAAGTAATGTCATAGTCAGCTTCTACATATTTTTCTAATCAAATTTCATATATAACATGATAAAATCGGAGTTATGGTTTAAAAGATATGGATAGTTTAGAAAAACACTTGTTTTAGATGGACTGTGGATTGATTAGCCGAAAAATCTAGGGGTTTTCTGTTGGGCCAATGGATGATTTGCCCCATCTTTGCCCTGCCTGGCAAAAAAGCCCCATCTTACGTTGCAATTGATGAAATGCCCCATCTTTGCTCCTCTAGATAAAATGCCACACACTTAACTTGATGATGTATATTTACAGAAATTAGACGGTGGAAATAACCAAACTACCCCTGAACAAAAAACAAAATGTTAGCAGCCCATGAAATCTTGTACGTATGTTGAAAAATTCAAATTTTGTCAAAAAATAATCTTTCCAGAAGAATCTGAAAAATAACAGAAAATCAAGTATATTCATAGTAGCTTACTATTCAAATTTCAGCCAATTCTGGGCATGGATCATAGAGAAAACAAGAATTCAAATTTCTGTTCAAACATTGGGTGAAACTTTAAACTGCCCAGAAAAATCTAAAAAAATTACAGAAAATTAAGTATATTCACAGTAGCCTACTGTTCAAATTTCAATCAATTCTAGACATGGATCATAGAGAGAGAAAAATCAAATTTCTGTTCAAATTTTGGGAGAAAATTTGAACTGCCCAGGAAAATCTGAAAATTTTACCGGAAATCAAGTATATTCACAGTAGCTTACTGTTCAAATTTCAGCTAATTCTGGACATGGATCATAGAGAAAACAAGAATTCAAATTTCCGTTCAAATTTTGGGCAAAAATTTAAATCGCCCAGAAAAATCTAATTTTTTTTTTACAGAAAATCAAGTATATTCATAGTAGCATGTTGTTCAAGTTTGAGCCAATTCCAAGCAAATATGGAAGAGAAAATCTACATGTACTATGAAAATAGAAGTGTTTGCTTGGATGCTCATTATGGATTGATTAAACACAAGTGATATGGTGGAAAGGAGGCATTGGCATATTAAGGATGGAGTGCATTGTGTGCTATGCCCTCTGCAGACAAGAGAGACAAGGGACCACCTATTCTTCAATTGCAATTTCAGTGTGAGGGTGTCGACCTATCTTCAGATAGATTGGTCAAATGGTGGTTCAATGAATGAGGTGGTTCTTCAGGCTAGGAAGAATTTTGATAAGCCATTCTTCACTGAAGTGGTCTTCATTGCTTGCTGGAATATTTGGATTATCAGAAATGGCAAAGTGTTTGGGCATGAAAGTGCCATGTTTAACAAATAGAGAAGTGCCTTCATTCATGATATCTCCCTTATGCAGTACATAATTAAGTCTGCTTTTAAGGATGATCTCTTGGGATGGATCTCTTTTCTGCCCCCTTGAGGTTCTTTGTTGTTTTTCCTTCTTAGTTCTTTAGATTAGCCCCCTGGTTACACCTTGTAATCCTTGTAATTGTATTTCCTTTTATTAATAAAGCTTTTGATATGTTGTGGGGTGTTGCCCCACAGTTTCCAGTCAAGAAAAAAAGTTTGGCACATTAGTCGTACAAGTAGATGAAGTTTCCCATTACATGAGTTCCACTTTTCATTCTACATCACAAAATAGAGCAATACATCACAAAGCAAATCTCAAGTTCCAACATATAGATGAAGGTTTCAAGTCCCAACACATCACAAACATATCATAAAATAGAACAAATCCCAAGTTCACATGCAAAGGTTCCCTCTTGTTCTTCCTTGGGGTTATCTTTTTGAGAGCTGATGTAGTTGTTCTCTTGGGAGCGCTTTGCCCTGGAGAGGTTGTTTTCATCATAGATTGACCGCCTCCATCAACCATTGCCAAAGCAAGCAAGCTGCAATTTTTCAGTTCTTCTTTACGTGAGAATGCAAATAGTGAGCAAAGTGTGATATATTATTGGGAGGTGTCAATTCACCTTCTTGTGACTGGTCTAGGGCTGTTTTCCAAGCTTGGTGGAATGGTAATGAACATTCTATTGGGAGTTGTCGGGGTGATGGTTGCAGCAGGAGCATCATTTGTTTGATCATCACATACATCCATCAAGGTAGCCTTCACCTTCTTCCTACTCTTTCTTGGCGTGCATCACATCCATACATTGTCAAATGTAAGTTAGTTCATATGATACTCAATTTAAAAAGAAGAAGACATGTTACCTTTTTTGGTGCCATTTAGTGGGCACTTTGCTTGCCTATGTCCCAACTCATTACACCTTTTGCATCTATTTTTGCTACCTAGTTGTTTCTTTTCTTTCTCTTTTTTCTTGCTTTTTGATCTAGTACCACCTTCCAAGCAACTTATCATCCTATTAACTCTATGCCTCCCAGAACCTCTCTTGAATGTAGGTGCGAACAATTTGAAGTCAAGGTCAACTTTTGGCCATTGAGACCGATTTGTGATGGGCTCTATAGCAGGCTTGTAAGCAGCCCTAAATCTGGCCAGAGAGTAATACTCATGCACATACTTGTCACCTTCAAGTTCTCCTTTCCATGAGAAAAACAAGTGCATGCTCACAAGGTTGTCCTGTGTGTTGCCACTCAAGACAAGTGCAACTATGTTCCTCAAGTTTCACAACATGTCTAAGATTCCTTTTACTAGTATCCCTCATCTCAGCCATTCTATTAGAGGACTTACCTGTCTTCAAATGACCAAGCCTCTACTTCTATTGTTTATTTTTTGAATGACAGCAGGTAGCATCTCCCCTTGAAGCAACTCTCCAATTGTTCTCCTCTTGTTCATAAGTATCATGATTTTCTCTCTTAGTGTGTCAGCTAACTCATCAACAGGCAGGTCCTTGTAGTCCTTAACCCAGTTATGGAATGACCCGGACAGGTTGTTATGAATGTAATCACACTTGATGTCAATATTAAATTTGCACCTCATCCACAACAATGAGTGATATGTGTTTAGATAATCATCAACACTTGGATCAGCTTCCAGGACCTTATTCATGTGGTACTGAAAAGAAGTTTCCTTGTAAGCCTTAGCCGCTGGCCACATGCAACCCAACACATCACCCTAAAGCTTTTTGATAAAGTTTTGCATCAAGTGCCTAAAACACTCTCTTCTCTCTGCATGAGGGAAAACTTTCTTCACAACATTCTCTAATCCTTTACAAGAATCAGTGCTAATAGCTAAGGTTGGCACATGACCTATCGCTCTATGCAAATTAGACATGAACCAAGCCAAATTTTCTTCAGTTTCAGATTGGAAAAAAGCAATTGCTATAGGAAACATCCAATTGTGGCCATCAAAGGATGTACAAGAAGCTAGCTGCCCATTCCACTTCCCATTAAGTGCAGTCGAATCTATGCTAAGATATGGTATAAAACTAGCATGAAATCCGTCAATGCAAGGTTTAAGACACATAAAAAGCTGCTAAAATAAACTTTACCATCCTTTGTCAGAGAATCAACCTCTACAATGCTGACAGGAGACCTCAAATTTGTCTCTGCTTTGAAGTGGAACAATCTCTTGAAATTGTCGTCCCAACTACCATACAACTAACACCGTGTCATACCATACATCCACATCGTACTGCTCTGCTAGCCTTTTCTGCAAGTTCTTAGCGGTAATGGTTGGCTCAGTCTTCAATATGTCAATTGACATGTCTTCCACCCAAGATTGACCTGCCATGCTACTTCTAAACCTGCTACTGGATATACATTGGTGAGAAGGGCTTACTTTGTTAACCTATAGAAAAAGAAGTTATATATATGATCAAAATATATGACAATACCACTAAGCTACAAAATAAAACTAGGTTAGTACCCTGATGGTTTTCTTATCTACAGTAATGCGTGCTGTTATGCTCCAACTACATCCTTCTTCTTTGCACTTACCCATAAACCTTGTAGGGTCAAATTTTGGTTTATGTAGGTCAATTTCCTCATTGATAGCATACTACCTAATGGCCAGCCTAAACTCTTTCATCGATGGATATAGACTACCTACTTTCATCTTAGGGTTGTCTCGATCATAAACAATGGACCTCAAGGGGAATATCCTTTACTGGTATGGCCGCATCAGCCATCATGAGCTGAACCTCGGATCAACAAATAGGAGGTTTGAGAGGCACCCGTCTACGTTTATCGTCATCTGGTTCCAAGTACCTTGCACATGATATCATCACTCATTGGAACAATGTCATCATCAGTTAAAGGAGAAATATGTGTAGTACTCTAATCAATTATTGGGATGCTTGTTTCAATACTTTTAGAGGTCCCATCATCCATTGGAGTAACCTAACAAGAATTCACAATCCCTATAGAAGACTGGCTAGCATGGCATGAAATATGTGAAGTTGAATCATTCACATTATCAGATGTCACATTAGATATGTGCTCTCCTTCAATCCTACTCGGAATGTAGACCAGTAACACATTTAAATTTAGCTAGTCACACCTAATTGTCATTCAATCCAAGTTCACTAAACTGAGTTGAAATATTGGGAGAAACTCGCCCACTAAGAGCACATTCGCTAGCAGAAATGGCACCGTCGATCTCCTTTGATAGTAAATCCTTCATGCTAGTTGCTTCACGAACGGGGCAGAGCCAAGGAGCGGTGATGACACTGATGGGGTCATGTCTGTCGAGGAGGTGGACGGGCAGAAGGCCGGGGGAGGAGGCCTCTGGTCCGGATACAAGGAGGAACGGACGGGTGGAGTTGCTGGTGGCGGCGGCTACCCGCGGCGGCCGGAGTCGGATGCTGCCGGAGGTGGCGGTTGCCCGCGGTGACCGGAGGCGGAGGCTTCCCATGGTGGCCGGAGGTGGAGGCGGCGGCTGGTCTTGGCCGGCGGCGGCAAGAACCCTAGCTGCTGCGTGCGCTTCGTGTGTGCTGTGGTCTCGTACGGGTTGACCAGTACGAACGAACGTGAAGGAGTTCGCCCAGCGTGCGTGCGTTTGACTGATTTGGTCAGGGGCAGTTTTGTACTTTCCATTTAGTAATTACATTACTTAAGTAAACATATGTACTTATTTCTAATGTGGAGTATTTTGTTTAGAGGCAGGGAAAAGGTGGGGCAAACCATCCATTGGCCCGTTATCTGTTAAAACGCAAAAAAACGATTCGTGTGACTTAAATATGGACGGCGTGTTAATTACCTGAAAAGTCGGGTGGGTGGGGGTGAGAAAAAGCACAAAAACAGTTCGGTTGTGACTTAAACGTGTACTGCGGGCTCAATTTACAGAAAAATACATGAGTTATTTCTAAAATGGCACGACGGACGGGCATACACTCCTTCCTTTATTAATAGATATAGATATGCAAACTATTTTGAGAAAAATATAAGGACATATTTTTATAATATATATGAGATGAATATTTTATTCCACATATATATGCAGATTTTTTATTAAGTACATGAATACTTTCTATTTTCCCCAATATATGTGTTTCCGTCATTTAAATTTATGTTAGCAATTCTTTTGAAAAATGTTAAATGCATACATGCCTCCTTATTATTTTTCATATATTTCCTTAATAATTATTGGATACCCATCCATCTGGATCTAGTCGAGGAGTTACGGCATAGATTCCTGTAGTCTCCTTGGGCGGCGAGTTTAGGATTTCTCGTCATGTTGCAAGATTTGGTGTCAGGTGCTTAGATCTACCGAGGGTTCAACGGCGACAACTGCGGCTCCAGGGCACGTGCACGAAGACTTTCTGGCTATCATCGGCAAGGTCAAACCGGTTCTGGTAGGGGACCGGGACTCGCTCTGCTGGTGGTAGTGGTCGTTCGGTGGTCTCAGAATCTCAATGTAATTTTTGTTATGTTTGAGATGCTTTGTACTTCTCATGAATTTGATAATGGATCTGAATCACTTTTGCAAAATAATAATAATTACTGGATACCCGAAATTGAGTTATATTAAAAATTCAATTTGAGTTCATGTATTTCATTTTACATATATATTGTTTTTCGCGTAAAATGGTACATTGCATATGATGGCGAACGAAGCATGAAAATCAACAAAAATTTCTATGAACACGCAAGATCTAATCTAGGAGATGCAAGGCAATGAGAGGGGAGTGTGTTTACATACCCTTGTACACCTAAAGCATTAGCGTATGTAACGAGGTTGATGTAGTCGTACTCTTCATGATCCAATCAAATCTAGTGCCGAACGGAGGACACCTCCGAGATTAGCACACGTTCAGCTCGATTGTGTCCTCTCCTTCTTGATCCAGCAAGCGAGGGAGAGGAGGTATATGAGATCGGAACCAACGCGGCGATATGGTGGTGGTGGTAGCAGAATTCCGGCAGGGCTTCGCCGAGCGCGTATTGGAGAAACGTGGGAGGAGTTGGGAGAGGCAATGGGAAAGGATGAAGGGGTGGCTTCCCCATGCGCCTCACCCCTCTATATATAGGCTAGGGGCAGGGGAGGGCATCCAAAACCCTCCTAGGGCCAGACACATAGGGAAAATCCTTTTAAACTTGGAGATAACAACTTATCTCCATATTCAACCCTTTAAATATAGAGATAAGACCTTATCTATAGATTTAAACGACATGTGCCTTGGGGGATGGTGCGGCCAGTCCATGTGGGTTGTATCCCCACTCGTTGGTCCATGTGGGCCTTTCCAGGGTCATTGGGCCCCACAGTGGAACCCTCGGAACCATCTAGAACCTTCCCCGTACTCTATCGAAAATTTCCGAACCTTTCCGGAATCCTGAATATGACTTCCCATATATAAATCTTTACCTCAGGACCATTCCGGAGCTCCTTATTATGTCCTAGATCCCATCCGATACTCTGAACTACTTTCGGCCTTTCCACTATTGATATCTCAACATTACCCTAGCGCTACCGAATGTTAAGTGTGGGACCTTACGGGTTCGGGAATCGTGTAGACATGACCAAGACACCTCTCCGGTCAATAACCAATAGCAGGACCTGGATGCCCATATTGATTCTTACATATTCCACGAAGATCTTTATTGGTTGAACCACGATGTCGAGGATTCAGATAATCCCATATGCAATTCTCTTTGTCCGGCGATATGTTACTTGTTCAGATAATCTCCATACCTAGTTCAATCTCATTACCGGCAAGTCTCTTTAGTCGTTCCATAATACAAGATCCCGTGACTAAACTCATTAGTCACATGAAGCTTCTTGTGATGTTGTATAACCGAGGGGCCCAGAGATATCTCTCCGTCACACGGAGTGACAAATCCCAGTCGCGATCCATGCAACCCAACACGCACCTTTGGAAATACTAGTAGAGCACCTTTATGCACTACAAAAAAAGACACATCCGTGACATTTTGGGCCGAACGAATTTTTTTCTGTCATACTTATGACACTTCTATGACGATAATTGTAACAAAACCCGGTATCATCATAGATGTGGTGGGGTCCTACTTCTAAGAAAAAAAATCATGAAAGAAAATGAGATTTTCGTCCTGGGCGGGCCGGAGACGCAGCTGCATGACATTCTTTGGGCCGTCCATGACGGAAAAAACCGTGGTAGAAGCGAGGGCGAGGAAAATATCGGGGTGTTCCCGGTTACGGTGGGTGGTCGGCGCCGAGCGATGCGCGTTTCTCTCGTACACGCACACGCGTGGGTGCGAGGCGTTGGGCTCTAACTGAACCCGAGCGATTGCACTGCAGGCTACGTGTTACTGAACCCGAGCGATCGATCGATGGCTGTTAACTGAACCCGATCGAGCGATTCCTTCACTACTGCTGCTAACTGAAGCCGATCGATGCTGCCTCTGAATGAATAGTGAGCGTTGCTGGGGGGTTTGGATGAACAGTTCCCGGTGGGGGTGGATGAAAAGGACCCCGTGGTGTTGCCTCTGGATGAACAGGACCCCGATCGATCGAGCCGGTTGGGGCTGGATGAACAGGACCCCTTGGAAGGATGGATGAACAGGACCACCCCGTGGAGGGCAGGATGAACAGTAGACGGTAGAGGGCTGGATGAACAGTAGCCCGTGGAGGGGTGGTTGAACAGGAGCCCGTGGAGAGGGCTGGTTGAACAGTAGCCGGTGGAGTAGCGTGCGGTGGAGGCCGGATGAACAGGAGCCCGTGGATGAACAGTCGCACGTGGAGGCTGGAGGAGGTCAACGGTGGATGAACAGTACCCGTGGAGGCTGGAGGGGGTCGACGGTGGAGATGAACAGTATCCTGTGGAGTCCTGTTTTGCGGTACGCCACACCCCTCCCGATGAACAGGACCCCCGTTTCGACCGTAGCGCTCCAACACAAGTCTGTTTCCTTCGTTTTGCGGTACGCCACACCCCTCCCGATCAACAGGACCCCCGTTTCGACCGTAGGAGGTCCGTTTCCTCCGTTTTGCAGTACGCCAGACCCCTCCCGATGAATCGGATCCTGTTTCGAACGTGGCCGGTCGAACACAAGGCCGTTTCCTCCGTTCTGCGGTACGCCAGGCCTCGTTTCCATCGGCTGTTCCGTCCAAGCCCTCCCGATGAACACGACGACGCATTCCGTTTTGACCCAGCCGGTTGGCTCCCCATGAACACGACGACGACGTTGTTTCTTCGTTCTGACCCAGCCATGTACACGAGCCCTGGCCATACGTACGCACGAGTAGGCGTTCGAGACCCCGCCCGTATGTACGTACGTGGCCGTATTTACTTTCTTGCACCCTGGCCGCTGTATGTACGTGTACATGCTATGTGCGCGTCTCTGCTACGACACGTGCGCGCCTCTACATCGACCAGTATGTACGTAGACGTTCGCGACCAGAATGACAACGCTACGTACGCTTCGACCAGGTGGGTCCTGACTGTCAGGCACTTCCTTGTGTGCGAAGATGTAGCTGGTGGGTCCCAGCAGTTAGGGGGCGAATCATTTTTTACCCAGACGCACTTCCTTGCATGCGAAGATGTAGCTGGTGGGTCCCAGCAGTCAGGGGGAAACGTTTTTTTTTGCGAAATACGGTGGCCCGTCCGGTGGGTCCCCGCTGTGAGGTAGAGGAATATTTATTTTGCACGTAATAAGGAGGCACTTCCTTGATGCGGCCGTGGACCCAGCTGTCAGCCTCTCCACGTACAGTCCACGTCCGATGGAATGCGTTCCTTGACCACGTTGACCACGCCGCGCCGAGAGCACCAGGGCGGTGGACGACGGCGAGGCCTAGGAAGGGGACGACGCGGAGCCAGGGAAGACGCGACAGTGGATGCCCACGCGTACAGGAGTATGAGGGTTCACTGGTTCACTGCGGTGTGAGGCTGCTGAGAGAGTCCTGGACTAAGGGGTCCTCGGGCGTCCGGCCTGTTATCCATTGGGCCGGACTGATGGGCTGTGAAGACATGAAGGCCGAAGACTGTACCCGTGTCCGGATTGGACTCTACTTGGCGTGGAAGGCAAGCTAGGCGACCAATTATGAAGATTCCTTCTTATGTAACCGACTCTATGTAAACCCTAGATCTCTCCGGTGTCTATATAAACCGGAGAGCGTAGTCCGGATAGGCGGAGACTCATTACCACATTCACATAGGCTAGACTTCTAGGGTTTAGCCATTACGATCTCGTGGTAGATCAACTCTTGTACTACTCATATTCATCAAGATCAATCAAGCAGGAAGTAGGGTATTACCTCCATAGAGAGGGCCCGAACCTGGGTAAACATCGTGTCCCCCGTCTCGTATTACCATCGATCCTAGACGCACAGTTCGGGACCCCCTACTCGAGATCCGTCGGTTTTGACACCGACATTGGTGCTTTCATTGAGAGTTCCACTGTACCATCGACAAAAGGTTCGATGGCCCCTTCAATCGTCGACAATGGCGCTGTCCAAGGAGGAACCTTCCTCCTGGGACAGATCTTCATGTTCGGCGGCTTCGCACTGCAGGCCAACTCGCTTGGCCATCTGGAGCAGATCGACAGCTACGCCCCTGGCCATCAGGTCAGATTTGGAAGCTTGAACTATGTCGAGGACATCCATGGAGACTTGATCTTCGACGGATTTGAGACTGCGGCGACCGCTCCCCCTCGCCCCGATAAGCATGGCTTAAACCTGCCATCTGTCCGCATCCAGGAGATAGCTCCTATGACAACTTTGGCCTTAGATCCAGAGCAGATCAAGTCATTCGAAGATGGGAAGCTCAACCCCGTCACGGAGGCTACCGATTCCGCGGCGTTGGAGCCGCACACAGATTCTACTTCATACGATATCCGCGTCAATGGAACCCCGGACTCATCTCCGGTGACAAGTTATGAACCCTTCGAGCCCACGGATACCGAACTCGATCGGTTATCGATCTTCAAGTTCAGCGCAGCAGACGTCTTCCAACACTCGCCCATGGGCGACGTAGTAAACTCACTAAAAAACCTATCCCTGGCGGATGGCTCGCCGCCGAACTACGTTCGGTTCGAACTTGCAGCGGATGATGGGGAATTTTTCTTCCCACCCGCCACCCACTTCATAGCCACTGTAGAAGACCCAACCAATACGCTTGACCCCGGCTCCGAATTCATCGACGGATGGACGACGATGAGGGGGAAGGCCAGAGCTCACTACCCGCTAGACACGGGATGGCCACTTCCTGGTATGACGTGTGCATGGTAGACACACCCAACGACGCTCGCGACAAAGACAAGGAGGATCCAGTTGAGGACAACCCCCGCGGTACACAGTCCGAACACCGGCGCCCCCGGCACCACTCTAAGTCACGTCGCTCAAGAGAAAAAAATACTAGCACCGGAGAAGATGACACTCCGGACAACGAAGACCCTGTTGAGGTAGGATCCGAACAGGAAAGCGGGCAAGACAACCCTGATGAATAGGCCACATATGGAGACTCAGAGGATAGTAATTATCTTCCACTCTCCGAGGAAGAGGAGAGCCTCGGCAACAAGGATTTTATCGTGCCTGAGGAACCTCTCGAGCAGGAGCGCTTTAAATGCCAGCTAATAGCCACTGCAAGGAGCCTAAGGAGGAAGCAGTTGCAGCTTCAATCGAGCCAAGATTTGCTCAATGATAGATGGACCGAGGTCCTGGCCGCCGAAGAATACGGCCTTAGCGGCCCAGACAGAAGAAGGTGGCTACCTCAGTATGATGGCAAGGCATTGGAGCCCGCACCACCGTCGAATAATGTGGTAGGCCGATCACAGTTCGGTCCAGATAATGCGGCACCCCAAGCAGGGCACCATACCACCCCATCCAGTCATCAAAGCAAGAACAAAACATCTCAGAGGAACACTTGCGACATCCAACAAGACCAGGAGGGCAGAGCAGGACACACAAGATCGATGTACAGATCGCGGAGACATGCCCCGACCGGCGGTAATGGTTACCTATTCGGACACAACAACCACGCCCGGTCCAAAAGCCGCAAACGGAATCCACCGGAGGTGCTTCACAGTGTGGCCCAACATAGAGGAGCCGCACACCCTCTCTGCTTCACGGACGAGGTAATGGAGCACGAATTTCGAGATGGGTTCAAACCCATTAACATCGAATCATATGATGGAACAACAGATCCCGCGGTATGGATTGAGGATTTCCTCCTCCATATCCACCTGGCTCGCGGAGACGACCTTCATGCCATCAAATACCTGCCTCTCAAGCTCAAAAGGCCAGCACGGTACTGGCTAAACAGTTTGCCAGAAAATTCTATTGGCAGCTGGGAAGATTTGGAAGATGCCTTTCGAGACAATTTTCAAGGAACATATGTCCGACCGCCAGATGCCGACGACTTAAGTCATATTGTCCAGCAGCCTGGCAAGTCAGCCAGGGAGCTCCGAACCAGGTTCTTAGTAAAAAAGAACCAAATCGTCGACTGTCCGGACGCGGAAGCCCTCGCGGCCTTCAAACATAGCGTCCGGGATGAATGGCTAGCACGTCACCTCGGCCAGGAAGGACCCAAATCCATGACAGCCCTTACTGCTCTAATGACTCACTTTTGTGCGGGGGAAGATAACTGGCTCGCTCGTAAAAGCAACAACGCCAGCGACCCGGGCACTTTCGAAATCCGAGACGGCAACGGCAAGCCACAACGAGCCGAACACAACAGTCGCAATAATAATGAAATATCACGCGACACAGCGGTCAACGCCAGATTTAACAATCCGAAACCCGGTCAATGGAAGAGGCCACCAAAGGCAAACCATGACGGACCATCCACCCTTGACAAGATATTGGACCGACCTTGCTAGATTCACGGCCACCCTGATAAGCCAGCTATCATACCAATAGAAACTGTTGGGTCTTCAAGCAAGCAGGCAAGCTCAACGCCGAACACAAGGGGAGGAGGCCGCCAGGCGATAAAGACGACGGAGCGGCTCACCAGCCGAACACCAGGAGCTAGAAACAGTTTCCCTCCGAAGTTCGACCACTCCCGGAACGGAAATAGCAGTTCGGCTTCCGCCACCCAGCTCCTATACTGGCAAGATTTACCCCGCGTGTACATCACTACGCACTCAAGATACCATGGGCATCGGCGGAAGCACAATACGGACAACCCCGCAAACATTCCCGTAACGTTTTTATCTGTTTTCTTTTTTCCTTTCTTTATTTATTATCTCTTAAAAACAGGTGACGACAAGGACAACATTTACAACGGACTCTATCGGAGTTCGGATCCGCACACTCACCTGAGGGACTACTTCCGTTAAGGATTCCGCTCCCCGAGGACGGGCGACGCAGACGTGCGACAGGAGGTCCAAAATAACTTTTTGTAGACCGCACTCTTTATTTTGAGCCTGTACTATGCCTTTTTTTCCTCCGTTCCCGACCCCGAGCATGTCAAATAGCCGGGTTTGTGGTTTTTCTTTTTATTTATGAATTTATCCTTGGCATATCACTCCGCTCCTAGTAAAACTTTATCCGAACTAATCTTCCATACTCTTTCAACAATGAGTACGGCCTTAACGGCTGCTTCACAGATGCACCTCGGCATCATCTGCCAGGGGCTCGGTATGGGAACAAATGAGTTGCCAGTAAAAGTCCGAACAACTCTAAAGCGCACTTCGGCGTCGCAAGTTTGGCCTTATATGCATCAACTCCGAATCATTGTCTTGGGTCAATAGTTGGGTTGCCCGGCTCCTGTGATTGCTACCCTACGTTCCGCTCTATCGGCTAGGGTAGTAAAGGGAGAACTACTGCGATTGTGCCCTGGCCTAGACCGGATGAGCACCTCAGTAGAGAAAGCCGAAAGTGACTGTCATGATGCGGCGAGAGCTGGTCAACCACTTGACGACTTATTCGAATCTTTCGTGCTTCTCCGTGTCACACGAGGGATCTTTTTCAGATCAACATATGTAAGGCACCATATTATAATGCGCCATATACATACCAGGGGCTATGTCGTAGGCCCACCATAAAACTCCTATGGCTAAGTGAAAGTGTTAACGCCCTATAGTCCAATTGCCTGCTTCGCCGCATTATCACCTCCTTCAAGGACCAAGACGTTGGATAAAGAGTGATTAAATGCTTTTCCGAACACCCCCGTACTTCCTACGAGGGGGCTGAAGCCAACGACTAGAAAACTTCCAGATTACATTAAAACGGCCGCATAGGAGGAACACAAGCTCTCGAGCAAAACATAAAAATAGATTAACTATAAAGTTGTACAACCATTACACACATCACTCGAACATTATGTATTTCGAGCATTGACCCTCTATCAAGCGGGCGGCCTCTAGGACGTCCTCAAAATAGTGCTCCGGCTCATAACGGTCCTTGCCCTTGGGTGGACTCCTCGCTGCAATATCGATGGCCTTCATCTTTCCCCAGAATGTTTTGACTCGGGCAAAGGCCATCCGTGCACCCTCAATGCATGCCGACCGCTTCACAGTGTCGATATGTGGCACCGCGTCAACAAGCCGCTGCACTAGGCAAAAATAACTACTCGGAATAGGCTCACTTGGCCACAACCGGATTATGGTGTTCTTCATGGCGTCGCCGGATATCCTATGAAGCTCGTACCATGGGGACATCTGTTCATTCAGCAAGAGAGTGCGCTTTGATGCGCCAAATTGTGACCAGAAAAGCTTCTCCGTTGCATACCCCTCTTGCGCTTGGTAAAATTGCGCCGCATCGGAAGAACTCTTCGGCAAGTCCAAAAATTTAGCTGGAGAACTCCAGACCTGGTTCAGCTGGGCATAGTCCGGATCGCCAAACTTAGTCTGAAGCAAAAAAGGCTTACCGGCCGCTATCTCCTTAGCCTGCCGAATCTCTTCATGAGCTGCCATGGATTCAGACCGAGCTTCACTCGCCTCTCGTAAGGCCTTATCAAGTTCAGCCTTTTTGGCTTTATTCTCCTTCTCAAGATATTCACAGCGGCTGGCAGTATTCTTCAATTCAAGCGCCAGTGCGGATACTTTCTCCTCATTTTGGCGCCGAGCTGTTCGTTCGGCTCTTAAATCAGCCGATGCCTTTTCGGCAGCCGCATTACTACCCCGGGCCTGCTCCTTGGCCCGGGCTAGTTCCGCCCGAAGAACTTCGACGGCGGCAGCACCATCTGCATTCATGCACATTTCATACAAAAATCTTTTCAGCGTCAGGCTTAAATTACAAGCACATTGGTATAAGGAATGCTCGAAACATATACCTTGCGAGTCGTCAAGACGCCTGTTGATCAATGCAATGTCATCCTCAGCAATATCCAGCTTTCACTGCAGTTCGGCCACTTCCGTATTTCGGGTAGCTGCAGGAGGGGAGGCAGCCTGAATTCCAAGTTAAACCAAGGTTAGTACCTGAGCATATCTTTTTGATCCTCCGATCGCTTCATTTGGAAGGCAATCCGAGTCTCAGGGGCTACTGCATATACAACAGGGGCATTCTGTCAATAAAGTTCGATTGGCAAAATTACATCACAAACCTCAAAACCTCTTAGAAGGCTCGTGAAGGCCTCGTTCAATCCGCTCTTTGCGGATAGAACCTTTTTGACCACCATAACCATCAAGGCACGGTGCTCCTCCGAAATGTACGCTTGTTGCAGCATGTCCGTCAGCATTTCCGGCGCTCCTGGGTCCTCGGAAACCGCCGCCGGAGTACGGCATTCCTTTGAAGGAATCCGCTTACTCGCCTCCAGAATTGTCTCTGGCTGTAAACCGGGCAGTTTGGGGCCATCTTTCTTGATTCCCGAACCCTGAGTGACAGAGGCACCACCTTCGGGAAACGCCTTCTTCGTTTCCGACACTACTCGTTGATCGAGAGGAGCCCTCTGAGACGATACCTCAGAATCATCCGCCCAGTTTGGCGAGAAGGCTGGAGAAGGCGTGTCACTCTCCATCATCTCTGGAAGAAGGTCTCCCGAGGAGGAGGACGATTGAGAAACACCAGGCGTTAACCTGCGAGGATGCACATATGCCGGATGATTACTTCATTAATAGGAAAAGAATGAGGCGAGTTTGAAGTGCCTCAGCTTCACTTACGGATTGGCCAGAGGTTTGTCCTCATCATAAAGCTCTGCGGCAACATTGCTTGCCCGGCCCAAGCCACCCGACAATGGCGCTTTTCCTCTCTTGGAAGGTTTCCCCTCCTGATCTCTGGAAGCGGCCCTCTTCTTGCCATGGAGCGCTTCCTCTGCACCTTCGCCCTCGGGCAAAAGGGTCTCAGTTTCCCCGAACACAGCGTCTAGTTTATCCTCAGGGTGGGGATCACCTTTGGTCTCCCTGTTCTCGCCCCCCTCTGCAGACACCTGGTACGGTGTCGGAGTCAACATTCTCGTCCGCAGGGTGGTCGCAGAATCTTCGGGAAGGGGCGCCGGACACCAGATTAATACCGCTTTCTTTATCCAGTCCTGTATAGGGACGAATTGTTCAGTATCTTGTCAAGAGATGCTTGAATAGAAGGTGTTCGGAGATCGAATACTTACCGAAGTGTCCGGATGATTGCAGTCAAGGCTGATACGTCTCCAACGTATCTATAATTTTTGATTGCTCCATGCTATATTATCTTCTGTTTTGGACATTATTGGGCTTTATTATACACTTTTATATTATTTTTGGGACTAACCTATGAACCGGAGGCCCAGCCCAGAATTGTTGTTTTTTGCAGAAAAAGCATATCAAATGGGGTCTAAACGGAATGAAACCTTCGGGAACGTGATTTTCGTAACGAACATAATCCAGAGGACTTGGACCCTACGTCAAGAAAGCTACCAGGAAGCCACAAGGTAGGGGGGCGCGCCTACCCCCTGGGCGCGCCCTCCACCCTCGTGGGCCCCACGTTGCTCCACCAACGTACTCCTTCCTCCTATATATACCTACGTACCCCCAAACTACCAGATACGGAGCCAAAAACCTAATTCCACCACCGCAACCTTCTGTACCCGTGAGATCCCATCTTGGGGCCTGTTCCGGAGCTCCGCCGGAGGGGGCATCGATCACGGAGGGCTTCTACATCAACACCATAGCCTCTCCGATGATGTGTGAGTAGTTTACCTCAGACCTTCGGGTCCATAGTTATTAGCTACATGGCTTCCTCTCTCTTTTTGTATCTCAATACAATGTTCTCCCCCTCTCTTGTGGAGATCTATTCGATGTAATCTTCTTTTGCGGTGTGTTTGTTGAGACCGATGAATTGTGGGTTTATGATCAAGTTTATCTATGAACAATATTTGAATCTTCTGAATTCTTTTATGTATGATTGGTTATCTTTGCAAGTCTCTTCGAATTATCAGTTTGGTTTGGCCTACTAGATTGATCTTTCTTGTAATGGGAGAAGTGCTTAGCTTTGGGTTCAATCTTGCGGTGTCCTTTCCCAGTGACAGTAGGGGCAGCAAGGCACGTATTGTATTGTTGCCATCGAGGATAACAAGATGGGGTTTATATCATATTGCATGAGTTTATCCCTCTACATCATGTCATCTTGCTTAAAGCGTTACTCTGTTCTTATGAACTTAATACTCTAGATGCATGCTGGATAGCGGTCGATGTGTGGAGTAATAGTAGTAGATGCAGGCAGGAGTCGGTCTACTTGTCTCGGACGTGATGCCTATATACATGATCATACCTAGATATTCTCATAACTATGCTCAATTCTGTCAATTGCTCAACAGTAATTTGTTCACCCACCGTAAATACTTATGCTCTTGAGAGAAGCCACTAGTGAAACCTATGGCCCCCGGGTCTATTTTCCATCATATTAATCTTCCAACACTTAGCTATTTCCGTTGCCTTTTATTTTGCTTTCATTTTACTTTGCATCTTTATCACAAAAATACCAAAAATATTATCTTATCATATCTATCAGATCTCACTCTCGTAAGTGACCGTGTAGGGATTGACAACCCCTTATCGCGTTGGTTGCGAGGATTTATTGTTTGTGTAGGTGCGAGGGACTCGTGCGTGGCCTCCTACTGGATTGATACCTTGGTTCTCAAAAACTGAGGGAAATACTTACGCTACTTTGCTGCATCACCCTTTCCTCTTCAAGGGAAAACCAACGCAGTGCTCAAGAGGTAGCAAGAAGGATTTCTGGCGCCGTTGCCGGGGAGGTCTACGCAAAAGTCAACATACCAAGTACCCATCACAAACCCTTATCTCCCGCATTACATTATTTGCCATTTGCCTCTCGTTTTCCTCTCCCCCACTTCACCCTTTCCGTTTTATTCGCCCTCTCTTTTCCGTTCGCCTCTTTTTCATTTGCTTGCCTTGTCGTCATGGCTAGTCCTTTATCTTCTCCGCTGTCTTCCGAAAATGAAGTTCTCAATTTTAAACAAAGGGAGGGAGAAAATCTAAAAGACGCTTGGTATAGAATTTGCAATGCTCAAAATAGATCTACCAGGAAGCAATCTACTTCCGTTCTTCTCCGCAATTTCTATGTAGGCGCTAATCCTTGGTATAGATATATACTTGACACCATTAGCGGAGGGAATTTCTTGGGTAGCCATACTTTTGACTCTTATAATGCTATGATAGATTTGTTTGGCTCACCACCTCTTTTGGTTAATGGAACTATTTTAACTTTGGAGCATGTAATGCAAAGACTTGAAATTATTGAAAATAAAGTTGCTACTGTAGAGCTAATTGAAAATTTGGATAAAAAGATCCACAACCAAATTACCCAATACGGATCTAAAGTAGGAGTCACTTTGAAAAATATTAAGGAGAAGGAACCCATAGTTAATGAAAGAATAAATCAGGATTCTACTAGAATCGATAAACTTGAGGGTATCATTACCAACTTGGGAACCGCTTTTTCTTCCGTAAAAATACTCCTAGTCCTCCAACGAAAATTGCCAAGCTTATGTATGTTCCTAAAAATAAGGGTGAACCCTCTAGTAAGGAAACCGCGGATCTCAAATCTATAAGTATTCATCCCGATATTTTTGCTATCATTAAGGAACCGTTTGCTACAAATGAATTTTTCGATCTTGTGCCTAAAAGTTTGATAATTAATAAAAATAAAGAAACTCCCAAGGATGATAGATGCCTCATTGAAGAATTGCCTACCAAAGATGGCAATACCTAGATCTATCCTTGCTTCTATGCCTAGCTAGGGGCGTTAAACGATAGCGCTTGTTGGGAGGCAACCCAATTTTATTTTTAGTTTTTTGCGTTTTGCTTTTGCTTAGGAATAAATATTTGTTCTAGCCTCTGGTTAGATGTGTTTTTATGTTTTAATTAGTGTTCGTGCCAAGCTAAACCTATAGGATCTTCTTGGATGATAGTTATTTGATCTTGCAGAAAATTCCAGAAACTTTCTGTTCACGAAAATAATTGTTAAAAATCACCAGAACGTGATAAAATATTGATTCCAATTGCTGCTGATCAATAAACAAATTTTCTAGGACGTCCTAGTTTGGCTAATTTTTTGGAGTTCCAGAAGTTTGCGTTAGTTACAGATTACTACAGACTGTTCTGTTTTTGACAGATTCTGTTTTTCGTGTGTTGTTTGCTTATTTTGATGAATCTATGGCTAGTAAAATAGTTTATAAACCATAGAGAAGTTGGAATACAGTAGGTTTAACACCAATATAAATAAAGAATGAGTTCATTACAGTACCTTGAAGTGGTCTTTTGTTTTCTTTCGCTAACGGAGCTCACGAGATTTTCTGCTGAGTTTTGTGTTGTGAAGTTTTCAAGTTTTGGGTGAAAGATTTGATGGATTATGGAACAAGGAGTGGCAAGAGCCTAAGCTTGGGGATGCCCATGGCACCCCCAAGATAATCTAAGTACACCTAAAAGCCAAAGCTTGGGGATGCCCCGGAAGGCATCCCCTCTTTCGTCTCCTTCCATCGGTAACTTACTTGGAGCTATATTTTTATTCACCACATGATATGTGTTTTGCTTGGAGCGTCTTGTATTATTTGAGTCTTTATTTTTTAGTTTACCACAATCATCTTTGCTGTACACACCTTTTGAGAGAGACACACATGATTCGGAAATTATTAGAATACTCTATGTGCTTCACTTATATCTTTTGAGTTATATAGTTTTTGCTCTAGTACTTCACTTATATCTTTTAGAGCACGGTGGTGGATTTGTTTTATAGAAACTATTGATCTCTCATGCTTCACTTAGATTATTTTGATAGTCTTAAATAAGCATGGTAATTTGCTTAAATAATCCTAATATGCTAGGTATTCAAGATTAGTAAAAACTTTCTTATGAGTGTGTTGAATACTAAGAGAAGTTTGATGCTTGATGATTGTTTTGAGATATGGAGGTAGTGATATCAAAGTTGTGCTAGTTGAGTAGTTGTGAATTTGAGAAATACTTGTGTTGAAGTTTGCAAGTCCCGTAGCATGCACGTATGGTAAACGTTATGTAACAAATTTGAAACATGAGGTGTTCTTTGATTGTCCTCCTTATGAGTGGCGGTCGGGGACGAGCGATGGTCTTTTCCTACCAATCTATCCCCCTAGGAGCATGCGCGTAGTGCTTGGTTTTTGATGACTTGTAGATTTTTGCAATAAGTATGTGAGTTCTTTATGACTAATGTTGAGTCCATGGATTATACGCACTCTCACCTTTCCATCATTGCTAGCCTCTTCGGTACCGTGCATTGCCCTTTCTCACATTGAGAGTTGGTGCAAACTTCGCCGGTGCATCCAAACCCCGTGATATGATACGCTCTTTCACACATAAACCTCCTTATATCTTCCTCAAAACAGCCACCATACCTACCTATTATGGCATTTCCATAGCCATTCCGAGATATATTGCCATGCAACTTTCCACCGTTCCGTTTATCATGACACGTTCATCATTGTCATATTGCTTTGCATGATCATGTAGTTGACATAGTATTTGTGGCAAAGCCACCGTTCATAATTCTTCATACATGTCACTCTTGGTTCATTGCATATCCCGGTACACCGCCGGAGGCATTCATATAGAGTCATACTCTGTTCTAGTATCGAGTTGTAATCATTGAGTTGTAAATAAATAGAAGTGTGATGATCATCATTTTCTAGAGCATTGTCCCAAGTGAGGAATAAAAAAAAGAGAAAGGCCATAAAAAAGAGAAGGCCCAAAAAAATGAGAGAAAAAGAGAGAAGGGACAATGTTACTATCCTTTTACCACACTTGTGCTTCAAAGTAGCACCATAATCTTCATGATAGAGAGTCTCTTGTTTTGTCACTTTCATATACTAGTGGGAATTTTTCATTATAGAACTTGGCTTGTATATTCCAACAATGGGCCTCCTCAAGTGCCCTAGGTCTTCGTGAGCAAGCAAGTTGGATGCACACCCACTTAGTTTCTTTTGTTGAGCTTTCATATATTTATAGCTCTAGTGCATCCGTTGCATGGCAATCCCTACTCCTTGCATTAACATCAATCGATGGGCATCTCCATAGCTCATTGATTAGCCTCGTTGATGTGAGACTTTCTCCTTTTTTGTCTTCTCCACATAACCCCCATCATCATATTCTATTCCACCCATAGTGCTATATCCATGGCTCACGCTCATGTATTGCGTGAAGGTTGAAAAAGTTTGAGATTACTAAAGTATGAAACAATTGCTTGGCTTGTCATCGGGGTTGTGCATGATGAGAGCATTCTTGTGTGACGAAAATGGAGCATGACTAAACTATATGATTTTGTAGGGATGAACTTTCTTTGGCCATGTTATTTTGAGAGGACATAATTGCTTAGTTAGTATGCTTGAAGTATTATTATTTTTATGTCAATATTGAACTTTTATCTTGAATCTTTCGGATCTGAATATTCATACCACAATTAAGAAGAATTACATTGAAATTATGCCAAGTAGCATTCCACATCAAAAATTCTGTTTTTATCATTTACCTACTCGAGGACGAGCAGGAATTAAGCTTGGGGATGCTTGATACGTCTCCAACGTATCTATAATTTTTGATTGCTCCATGCTATATTATCTTCTGTTTTGGACATTATTGGGCTTTATTATACACTTTTATATTATTTTTGGGACTAACCTATTAACCGGAGGCCCAGCCCAGAATTGCTGTTTTTTGCCTATTTCAGAGTTTCGCAGAAAAGAATATCAAACGGAGTCCAAACGGAATGAAACCTTCGGGAACGTGATTTTCGGAACGAACATGATCCAGAGGACTTGGACCCTACGTCAAGAAAGCTACCAGGAAGCCACGAGGTAGGGGGCGCGCCTACCCCCCTGGGCGCGCCCTCCACCCTCGTGGGCCCCATGTTGCTCCACCGACGTACTCCTTCCTCCTATATATACTTACGTACCCCCAAACTACCAGATACGGAGCCAAAAACCTAATTCCACCGCCGCAACCTTCTGTACCCGTGAGATCCCATCTTGGGGCCTGTTCCGGAGCTCCGCCGGAGGGGGCATCGATCACGGAGGGCTTCTACATCAACACCATAGCCTCTCCGATGATGTGTGAGTAGTTTACCTCAGACCTTCGGGTCCATAGTTATTAGCTAGATGGCTTCCTCTCTCTTTTTGGATCTCAATACAATGTTCTCCCCCTCTCTTGTGGAGATCTATTCGATGTAATCTTCTTTTGCGGTGTGTTTGTTGAGACCGATGAATTGTGGGTTTATGATCAAGTTTATCTATGAACAATATTTGAATCTTCTGAATTCTTTTATGTATGATTGGTTATCTTTGCAAGTCTCTTCGAATTATCAGTTTGGTTTGGCCTACTAGATTGATCTTTCTTGCAATGGGAGAAGTGCTTAGCTTTGGGTTCAATCTTGCGGTGTCCTTTCCCAGTGACAGTAGGGGCAGCAAGGCACGTATTGTATTGTTGCCATCGAGGATAACAAGATGGGGTTTATATCATATTGCATGAGTTTATCCCTCTACATCATGTCATCTTACTTAAAGCGTTACTCTGTTCTTATGAACTTAATACTCTAGATGCATGCTGGATAGCGGTCGATGTGTGGAGTAATAGTAGTAGATGCAGGCAGGAGTCGGTCTACTTGTCTCGGACGTGATGCCTATATACATGATCATACCTAGATATTCTCATAACTATGCTCAATTATGTCAATTGCTCAACAGTAATTTGTTCACCCACCGTAAATACTTATGCTCTTGAGAGAAGCCACTAGTGAAACCTATGGCCCCCGGGTCTATTTTCCATCATATTAATCTTCCAACACTTAGCTATTTCCGTTGCCTTTTATTTTGCTTTTCTTTACTTTGCATCTTTATCACAAAAATACCAAAAATATTATCTTATCATATCTATCAGATCTCACTCTCGTAAGTGACCGTGAAGGGATTGACAACCCCTTTATTGTGTTGGTTGCGAGGATTTAATTGTTTGTGTAGGTGCGAGGGACTCGTGCGTGGCCTCCTACTGGATTGATACCTTGGTTCTTAAAAACTGAGGGAAATACTAACGCTACTTTGCTGCATCACCCTTTCCTCTTCAAGGGAAAACCAACGCAGTGCTCAAGAGGTAGCAAAGGCCAACATCTTCGGTGGTGTCCGGCCATTGCTCTCGTTCCCCGAAATATAATTTCCACATTCCTTCGTGCGTGGTGCCGAAGAAGTGCTGAAGAGTCCGCCGCCCTTCTGGATTAAACTCCCACATACGGAGAGGCCGCCGCTGACATGGCAGGGTTCGGCGGACTAGCATTGCTCGAACGACGTTCACAAGATCGATGCCCTTCTCGGTAAGGCTTCAGATGCGACCTTGCAGGGTCTGCACTTCATTGAAGAATCCCAAGTCCAATCCCTTATTGATCCATGAAGCAAGCTGAATTGGAGGGCCGGGTTGGAACGCAGGCATAGTCGCCCACCTGGAGCCACGCGGCTCGTTGATATAAAACCACCCCTGCCGCCATAGGTAGGAAGACTTGGCGAAAGATCCTCCAAACCAAACCGCGCTGGCAAGCTTGCCTATTGTGACGCTGCCACATTCTGCCTGCTCCTCCTCTATCACCTGCGGCCTCACGTCAAAGGTCTTGAGCCACAAACCAAACTGCGGAGGAGTCCGGAGGAAAGCTTCACACGTGACGATAAATGTCGAGATGAGAAGAATAGAGTCCGGGGCTAGATCGTGAAAATCTATCCCATAGTAGAACATGAGCCCCCGGACAAAGGGGTTAAGCATGAACCCTAACCCGTGGAGGAAGTGGGACACAAATACCACCCTCTCGCCGGATTTGGGGGTAGGAATAACCCGCCCCTTTGCGGGAAGCCCGTGAAGGATTTCAGGGGCCAGATACCTCGCCGTGCGAAGCTTTGCAATATCCTCCTCCGTAACAGAAGAAGTCACCCACCGGCCTGGACAGCTGGATCCGGACATGATTGGGGCTGGTGGTGATTGGAACCCAAGGGCTAGAACTCGAGGTGGTTGGGGTTGAGGAAGGAGCGGGCGCAAAAGAAAAAGACGAGTTTGGGTCCCTATATAAAGACCCCGAATACTAGGCGTCTCCCCTGGGTCTCGAAACTTACCTATCCTTAAAGAGTTGTACCCAGGGGATGGTTGGGTTACCCACGCCTGCATTAATGAAAATCCCGTGAATAAATGGACACGATCTCTGCCTCGACAAGACGTGCCAGTAAAACCGCGTCCCGAGATGTGGGGCGACGGGCTAGCCAACGGTTAGAAATAATAGCTGGGCAGGCGTAATACGATGTCACAAATAGTTGTCAGCAGATTGGACTCGTGGAATACTGTATTCTCTGCAATTGTATACACAGGTCTGGATAATCGTTTCGTCGGAAGATTATCTTGGAGTTCGGAAAAAGGGAACCCGCCTTGCAATGCCGAAGACAATCTGCGCGCCGGACTCCTCGTCATGGAAGCCAGGTTCATGGGCTACTGAGGGAGTCCTAGACTAAGGGGTCCTCCGGCGTCCGGCCTGTTATCTATTGGGCCGGACTGATGGGCTGTGAAGACATGAATGCCGAAGACTGTACCCATGTCCGGATTGGACTCTACTTGGCATGGAAGGCAAGCTAGGAGACCAATTATGAAGATTCCTTCTTATGTAATCGACTCTATGTAAACCCTAGATCTCTCCGGTGTCTATATAAACCGGAGAGCGTAGTCCGGATAGGCGGAGACTCATTACCACTTTCACATAGGCTAGACTTCTAGGGTTTAGCCATTACGATCTCGTGGTAGATCAACTCTTGTAATACTAATATTCATCAAGATCAATCAAGCAGGAAGTAGGGTATTACCTCCATAGAGAGGGCCCGAACCTGGGTAAACATCGTGTCCCCCGTGTCCTGTTACCATCGACCCTAGCTAGACGCACAGTTCGGGACCCCCTACCCGAGATCCGCCGGTTTTGACACCGACAGCTGCCGTCGCCGCAGAATAACAGGGGGTGTGGGTGAGTAGAGGGATGGCCTGGCCAGCGGTGAGGCCTCCGCTGCATCGTAGCCGACCACGGGAGGCAGGAGCACGAGGCACGACCGACGCTGGTTTGGGCGGCTGGAGCAAGTAGACCAGAGGTTGAAGAAGCACTACGGCCGTTGGATGGACATCGTACGGTCAGTGGAGCTAGAATCGTGCATATTGACTAAGTTGACAAAGCCCTCCGTCCCCGTCAACTTAGTAGGCACAGAAGTCAGCCTCCCACTATACTGGGTCCTAGCTAGCAGGGGGGAGTATTCATTTTTTTGTGCGTAATAAGGAGGCACTTCCTTGCGTGCGAAGATATAGCTGGTGGGTCCAAGCTGTCAGCGGCGGTAACGTTTTTTCACGAAATACAGAGGCCCTTTCGGTGGGTCCCAGATGTCAGGTGGAGGAATCATTATTTTGCGCATAATAAGGAGGCATTTCCTTGCGTGTGGCCGTGGACCCAGCTGTCAGCCTCTCCACGTACAGTCCACTTCAGATGCATGTCGGTCGTTGACCATGTTGACCAGGCCGCGCTGAGAGCACCATGGCGGTGGACGACGGCGAGGCCTAGGAAGGGAACGACACGGAGGCAGGGAAGACTCGGCAGTTGTTTCCCACACGGAGGGGAGTACGACTGTACGAGGGTTTACTGGTTCGTTTGCCGTCGCCAGAGAATAACAGCAGGTGTGGGTGAGTAGAGGGATGGCTAGGCCAGCGATGGGAGTATGGTGGGGCCGTGAGGCCTGCGCGGGAGCACAACCGGCCGTGGGGAGGAGGGAGCAGGCAGTCCCGCCGGCACTTGTTTGAGTGGCTGGAGCAGGAAGAGCAGAGATTGAAGAAGCACGACGGCCGTTGGATGGACATCCAACAGTCACTGCTTGTGCGTCAACCTTTTTTTTAGGAAAGCCTCAAATCTGTAGAAAACATCATACAACCCATCTGCCATTATTTCTAATAATTTATAGGCCATTTGCTAATTCTTAAGGTTTTTTTGGAGCCCATATTCTTTTTGTTAGCATTACAGCCCATATTGTGGCCACGGTTAAAAAATTATACGGAATTTTGCATATTTCGGTGCGGTCCGAACTGTTTTTAATCCCGAAATTTCGAGTCACATTCAAACTGATTTTAAAAATAAATGTATATCAATATAAAATACAACAAATTGTCCATGCATAAAAATCAATGCAATTTAAAATCTTGAAATTAAAAAAAGAAATTTGAAACTAATTGCCGGTTTGATGTGTTTTAAAAATGTACAACCCATTTCTCATTACTGATAGGTCATTTTCTCGGCCAGCCGAATGAAGCTCTCCTCGTCTTGAAAGATTTGCAGCCCAGCAGGCCTGACAAAGCGACTTACTTGGCAAATCAGAAAAAACTGGGCTGTGTCCGTGGACCCAGCTGTCAGCCTCTCCACGTACAGTACTCTTCCGATGGGAGTCGGTCGTTGACCACATTGACCACGTCGCGCCGAGAGCACCAAGGCGGCGGACGATGGCGAAGCCTAGGAAGGGGACGATGCGGAGCCGGGGAAGACGCGGCAGTGGATGCCCATGCGGAGAGGAGTACGAGGGTTCACTGGTTCGGCTGCGGTGTGAGGCTGTCGTCGCCACAGAATTACTGGGGGTGTGGGTGAGTGGAGGGATGGCCTGGCCAGTGGTGGGAGTAGTATGGGGGCGGTGAGGCCTCCGCGGCAGCACAGCCGGCCACGGGAGGGAGGAGCAGGCGTCACGACCGGCGCTGCTTTGGGCGGCTGGAGCAAGAAGACCAGAGGTTGAAGAAGCATTAAGGTCGTTGGATGGACATCGTACTGTCACTGGAGCTAGAATCGTTCATATTGACTAAGTTGACAAAGCCCTCCATCCCCGTCAACTTAGTAGGCCCACAAGTCAGCCTCCCACTATGGTGGGTCCCAGCTGGCAGGGGGTTATTCATTTTTTGTGCGCAATAAGGAGGCACTTCCTTGTGTGCGAAGATATAGTTGGTGAGTTCGACCTGTCAGCGGAGGGAACGTTTTTTTCATGAAATACAGAGGCCCTTCCGGCGGGTCCCAGATGTCAGGTGCAGGAATCATTATTTTGCGCGTAATAAGGAGGCATTTCCTTGTGTGCGGCCGTGGACCCAGCTGTCAGCCTCTCCACGTACAGTCCACTTCCGATGGATGTCGTTCATTGACCACGTTGACCACGCCGCGCCGAGAGCACCAGGGCGGTGGACTGCGGCGAGGCCTAGGAAGGGAACGACACAGAGCCGGGGAAGACACAACAGTGGCTACCCACGCGGTGGAGAGTACGAGGGTTGACTGGTTCGGCTACCGTCGCCGGAAAATAACAGGAGGTGTGGGTGAGTAGAGGGATAGACAGGCCAGGGATGCGAGTATATGATGGGGCCGTGAGGCCTGCTTGGCAGCACAGCCGGCCACGGGAGGCAGGAGTAGGCGGTTCCGACGGCGCTGGTTTGGGCGGCTGGGGCAGGAAGATCAGAGACTGAAGAAGCACGATTGCCGTTAGATTGACATCTAACGGTGTGACGCTGGTAGAGTCGATTGTTGACTAAGTTTCTTTTTTGATAAACCTTGTGTACGCATGAACTTAGTAGGCCCACAAGTCAGCCTCGAAATATGTGGCACACAACATAGAGCCCATTTGCTATTTTTTAATAATTTGCAGCCATTTGCTAATTCTTAAGTAATTTATTACAGCCCATTTTCTGCCCAAGACCACGGTCAAAAAGTTCAACCTTATTTTGCATATTTCGGTGGAGTCCGAACTTTTGTAATCCCGAAATGATAAACATTTTTTTAAGAACTTATTGATTTGCCAAAAAATAGTTTTGTTTTTGTAAGCAAATAAGACGTGGGACAATTGAGTTGGTTTAAGGGAAAACCAGTGGTAAAAAAATCAGCGCTGGGAGGGAAAACAACAACAAAAATAAGGATGTAAATATGAAAAGTGAATTTTATGTATTTTCAATATAATGATACGTGTATATGAACTAGTAAAACTATAGGTAGAGATTAGAAAACGGATGTAGGACATGCGTTTCAAGAGGAAAATAGAACTGGGCTGTGTGTTTGATTCAGTAAAAAAAGTGCCTGCGGATGTTGTAAGACAAAATATAACTAACGCTGGCGGGCCAGAGGCCAGTAGATACCTGCTGGATCTTTGTGCCCCGTTGTCGTCATGGGCTGGGCCTGTTAAAAACAAAACCAAGCCTGGGCAGTCTACAGCCCAGTTGAAACTTGCTCGACCTGAAAAAACAATATACGTGCTCAATAAACGAGAGAATTCTGCAAGTACAGACTGATAACTGGGATGCAGCAGGGATATTGTTTTTTCATCGTGATAATAAGAGCATGCACTTGTTTCGAAAAATTTGGAGAACTGGGAATTCGAACGGCAGGTGCTTATGCTACCCATCAAATAAAAATCAGGTGCCTGAAAATTCGTTTCGAAACAAATGATTCAGCTTTATATCCACGTCGACCCTCGGCATGATGGTTGGAAGCAAATGCCAAGTTCATACCAAAAGATCGTTAACAACAATACCAACTTGCGGACGACAAGGTAGTACAAGTACCAATACCAAACTAACTTATAATCTTTTTAGTCCTGGCCCTAGTGTTCGTCTGGTAGAAAATCTTGCAGAGGACCAGCTCCCGCTCCTTCTCTTGCTCCAGGTCCCCGAGGTGGTACTGGTGCATCACCCAGTTGGTCCTATGCTGGTCGAAGTTCTTGTTGGTGTGCAGCACCAGAACCTTTTTGCTGCCTGTCTGCCGGCCGTTGACCATCACCGGCAAGGTATTGCCGGTGTTGTGCCACATCGCATGCATGCCACACTCCGACTGTATCTTGCGACGCGTCCACGTGCCCCTTTTGAACGCCCTGGAATTGCGCTGGAAGAAATGCTTGCTTAGGCCTCAAGGTGCTCGATCAGCTCCTGATCCGTACGATCGAACTTGACGCCAGCCGGCAGCACCGGCCAATCCTTCTTCGACTTGCATGGGTTAATTCCAGTTATATGGTACTCAATGTATGATCAATCGACTGTTTTAAGTGAATGATGAAAGATTTGATAGATAAGTGGTACTCCAAATCTGAAGTCCAGAATACCCGAACACGCCACCGGGATTCTTGTGTCACCTCACGCGCAGCGTGTTGTCACGTCAATTCAATGTGTGGACATGATGAATAATTTGACCGACGTATACTAGTACTGCTACTGTACTACTTACTAGTCGTATTTAGTGTCACATTTTAACCATAGGTTTAACTAACAAGTACGCACTTGAAGCCTAAGTGATATATATATATACTGCACAACATCTCCATCATCATTATCAGTACATCCTGCGCAGGTGAGTTAGGATGCACTTGATCCCAGAAAGGTACCTATCCTTCAAACCAGAGGAGTGCTTCAACTAACAATAGTACATAATATCCAACAAAAGAGGGTCGTGCTACAGCAGCAGAATACATGGCTCAGTCTACATATCAGTACGAATCAAGTTGTGCATATTTGCTGTTGGCATGAACCACATCGCCGCATGTCGGGTTTGCAAAAGCCATCCATCGCATGGAAGCTTGATGCCTTTCACACACTGAAGATTATCTGGCAACAAGCTGTGTCGACGAATCTCTGGATATGGTGATTCATGAAACCCATGGTATGATGTGTAAACACAGTCCCCCCTGGCGAATGGAAGTTGCATAGCACGGTAATCATCGCCGGTGATATGATCGATGATTGGTTGGATGATCGGATAATTGAGCCCGAGGAACATGGAGTGGTTGCCGAGGCTGTAAACCCGCCTCCAGTTGAATACGCCTGGCCCAACGGAGCTGGGATCTTTCTCGAACACGAAGCAGCCATAGCCATCAATGTCACGAACGCCCCAGGCATTGTACTGCATGTGGTTTGATGAAATGGTTTGGTCAATTTGGTACGTGCAAATGAGCATCAAATGACCACCGTCAGCTGAACGAGCGATAAACCACCACCCATCGGCTGGTATGATTCCAGGTCCTGGAATCATGAAGGCCAGCGCATTTGCGTCTGCTGCAACAATTCAAATTGGAGACCAAAAGGACAAAAATAAACAATCATGTTCAGAGTATGTGTGGAATTAAGATTATTATAACAGTGACACATATCATAGACAGAGAATTGCAATGTCGTGGTCATAATCATACCCCAAGTTAAAAAAATAAGCCAATGGCTTTCATATTCTAGCAATATATCATGGTTCAAACATCATGTAACAATGAGAGGAAAACAGATATGACAGGGCCTACTCATATTCTACCATAGCACTTACTACAGTTATCATATCAACTCTAAGCAATAACATGCGTTGTTATGAAAATCCTAGAAATGAGAGTAACATATAGCAATCATGAGGTTATACTCATAATATCTATTCTAACAATCATTAGATACCAATTGTTCTCATATCAACTCTAACAATAACATGTGTGGTCATAAAAATCTAGGAAATGAGAGGAACATATAGCAATGGTGTGGTTATAGACATACTATATATTCTAAATTTGTAACAATGAACAGGCAGTCGTATTCTTAAGGTAAAGATGAGATGAGATAGAACAATTACACGATGATAGATTCCACTAGTATAGGCAGCAATTCTGTGCATCGACCGCATAAACGATGCCATCGTGCACTATAGCATCAGACAGAAGTGTTGGGTAAAGAGGATCGACGATGAGCCATAACCATGTATGGCGACCGGATTCCAGATAGACTAATCCCATGTTGAACACGACAATGAGCTTGTAATCCATGTAGTCTTCTGATGGTGTGGGCACTTCGCAGATTACAACCTTCAGCAAACAGAGGTCGAGCCAAAAGCTCGACGTGTCTCGTGCGTAGTAGGCAGGAGTGTCCGGCGGGCCGTGAGGCTCGATTGCAGTGGTATCCAAAGATGGAAGGGTGATCTCTCACTGGGTGTAGATATCCACGAGACGCCACGGACTACCGGATTGGTGGATGAGGACGATCCAGTTGGCCTTCATTCCCGCCCAGTAGTGGCCGCGCATGAAGGACAGGTGGACGGGTAGTGGTAGCATGTCGAGGGGCACCACGGCAACCTCCGTAGGATCATCAAGTCGGTGTGTGGACCACCTGCGAGGATTGGGCATCAGCAAGCAGGGTGTCTTGAAAAGAGCCGGCCGGTTGTAGACGAGTAGACGGTACAAAGACACCGAGCATGCGGCCAGACAGACGGTGCTGAGTAGGTCCATACGATTACAGATCTGCTCCAAGAGAACATCGGGGAGGGAATTCCAATCGCGGCTCTGCGTGTCAGTCGGTTCTGCCATTGGTTTTTTTGGTTCCTGCGAGCCAGCGGTGAAGTGGATTCGGGCGGGCAAGTGAAGAAGCTTCTCCTCGCGTGGCCTAGCAGTGAGCGGGGGGGATATGGTACGCGCGAGCTACCAAGGAAGATAGCGCGGGCGGGCGAGCAGTGAGCGGGGGGAAATGATGTGCGGCCGACGATGGGGAAGAGAGGAGGAGGAAGAAGAGAGGAGGAAGAAGAGTGGAAGACGGGGAAGAAAGTGCATTAAATATCAATTCTACTACTACTACCAGGATATACCGTCCTTCGGAGTGTAAAGAGTTACACCGATGACATGTGGGTCTACCACAAGAGGGCCAATATGTCAGTTAATGGAGGACAGAAGTGTGCTCTACTAGCAAACATGATGGCAGTACTGGGTAAGGCTGATTTAGTAACACCAACACGCTGGTTCAGCTTATTAATTAAGTGTCCCATCTGCTGCAGCGTGTATTGTCACTTCACTGTGAAGACTAGTTGAATAGTTCTCTCTGACCGAGATGGGGAATAATGGATCGCGAAGACATCCTTTCTACATTATCCCTATGCCTCTACGCTCACTTCACTCATTTTGCTCCGTACATAGTCACTTGTTGAAATCTCTAGAAAGACAAATATTCCGTATTTGGGAACAGAGGGAGGATTTTACTCCGTATTTGGGAACAGAGGGAGTATCACCATATGGAGGGAACAGAGGAAGCTTGAAATATGAACATGTCAATGGGAGGGAGTAAGCCCCATGCATGCATGCATGCAACATGCAACACTCACGTACACATGGACGCACGCAACACTCACGCACCCATGTGGCACACAACACACGACGCAACACACACGCTCACGCTCAAGTGCTCAACCTACTCCCTACGTCCGTGAAAGACTGTACATTTAGAGATTTACACATTGACCAGGGCATAATTAACGCCCAAAAGTAGCAGACTTATGTGTGCATGCGACCATTGAGAGAAGAAGATTAAATGAAGGTCGTTGCATGCTGTAATTAAGGATAGACATGTAGCCTATATCTAGAGCACAAGTTGGTGCATTAATCAATCAATATCGATTTAGATTAAAGGCTAAATGCATTGGAAGTGTAGATGTACTACACCCTTTGTTTTTTAGCTTATTTCTTTGCTCTGCCAACTGACAGGTGGGACCCAGAAACCAGGTGTTAATTTAACCAGTCAACAAAGTGCCTCGTCGACTATGTGGTCGGTCAGTAGGGTGCAATAGGGTGCTCTACGATGAGCTAGTTATCGTATAATCACCGCAAAACTATATATAGTGACCGTAAAGAGCGTATTGTTACATACGTTGACCGCCAGTGTATTTTTCTCGTTTCAAATTAAGCCATATTAACCAGAAAGGACAAAGTATGGCCTAGTACTAGTACTGCTTTGATGTGTCCCGTCAACTCGCCGAACGAGGAGAAGCTTGCTTACTACGCCTCTCCCTCGCCCACGCGCGTGGTGGTTCGCAGGACGAGGAGAGGGTTTTGACTACAACGCCCTCTCCCTCTCCCTCTCCCTCTCCCTCTCCCTCGCCCTCGCCCTCACGGTGGACGTGCAGCAGTTCACTCGATGTCAGATTGCCAGAAGCATAATGTATACTATAGTATCATCATTGTTGGACCTTCCGAAGAGGCGAAGAGCCAAGTGCAAGGTTCACACGAGTACGAACTGTTGAACCTCCCGAAGAGGCAAAGAGCCAAGCGCAAGGTTTTATAGGAGTTGTCGTCCTAGTAGGAGCATACTACAACTATAGCGAACGATGCTACTGTCTGATGCCGCCACGTCACGTATATCCAAAGCTGTGCCACCTTTTTTTCTCAAAGAGCGTGTTGGAGCCCGTGCAACAATCACACAAGTTGCACATACACATAACACATTCACTGGTAATAAGTTCTAAAGGACAAATGCCAGTATGCCACACAAGTTCATCTCCAATTCATGTGATAAATTTGTGCACGACTAGTCTACCACTACAAAAAAAGACACATCTGTGACATTTTGGGCCGAACGAAAAAAAATTCTGTCATACATATGACACTTCTACGACGATAATTGTGAAAAAACCCGGTATCATCATAGATGTGGTGGGCTCCTACTTCTATGACAAAAATCATGACAGAAAATGGGCTTTTCGTCCTGGGCGGGCCGGAGACGTAGCTGCATGACATTCTTTGGGCCGTCCATGACGGAAAAAACCGTGGTAGAAGCGAGGGCGACAAAAATTTCGGGGAGTTCCCGGTTACGGTGGGAGGTCGGGGGCCGAGCGATGCGCGTTTCTCTCGTACACGGACGCGCGTGTGTGCGAGGCGTTGGCTCTAACTGAACCCGAGCGATTGCACTGCAGGCTACGCGTTACTAAACCCAAGCGATCGATCGATTGCTGTTAACTGAACCCGATCGAGCGATTCCTTCGCTACTAATGCTAACTGAAGCCGATCGATGCTGCCTCTGGATGAACAGTGAGCGTTGGTGGGGGGTTTGGTGAACAGTTCCCGGTGGGGGTGGATGAACAGGACCCCGTGGTGTTGCCTCTGGATGAACAGGACCCCGATCGATCAAGCCGGTTGGGGCTGGATGAACAGGACCCCGTGGAGGGCAGGATGAACAGGACCACCCCGTGGAGGGCAGAATGAACAGTAGACGGTGGAGGGCTGGATGAACAGTAGCCCGTGGAGGGGTGGTTGAATAGGAGCCCGTGGAGAGGGCTGGTTGAACAGTAGCCGGTGGAGTAGCGCGTGGTTGAGGCTGGATGAACAGGAGCCCGTGGATGAACAGTCGCAGGTGGAGGCTGGAGGAGGTCGATGGTGGATGAACAGTAGCCCGTGGAGGCTGGAGGGGGTCGACGGTGGAGATGAACAGTAGCCCGTGGAGTCCCATTTTGCGATACGCCACACCCCTCCCGATGAACATGACCCCCGTTTCGACCGTAGTGCTCCAACACAAGTCCGTTTCCTCCGTTTTGCAGTACGCCATACCCCTCCCGATCAACATGACCCCCGTTTCGACCGTAGGAGGTCCGTTTCCTCCGTTTTGCGGTACGCCAGACCCCTCCCGATGAACAGGATCCCGTTTCAAACGTGGCCGGTCAAACACAAGGCCGTTTCCTCCGTTCTGCGGTACGCCAGGCCTTGTTTCCATCGGCTGTTCCGTCCAAGCCCTCCCGATGAACACGACGACGCATTCTGTTCCGACCCAGCCGGTTGGCTCCCAATGAACACGACGACCATGCTGTTCCTCTGTTCCGACCCAGCCATGTACACGAGCCCTGGCCTTACGTATGCGTGAGTAGGCATTCGAGACCCCGCCCGTATGTACACATACGTGGCCGTATTTGCTTTCTTGCACCCTGGCCGCTGTACGTACATGTACATGCTACGTGCGCGCCCCTACTACGACACGTACGCGCCTCTACTACGACACGTGCGCGCCTCTACATCCACCAGTATATATGTACGTACACGTTCGCGACTAGAATGACAACGCTACGTACGCTTCGACCAGGTGGGTCCCGACTGTCAGGCACTTCCTTGCCTGCGAAGATGTAGCTGGTGGGTCCCAGCAGTCAGGGGGATGAATCGTTTTTTTCCCAGACGCACTTCCTTGCGTGCGAAGATGTAGCTGGTGGGTCCCAGCTGTCAGGGGGAAACGTTTTTTCGTGAAATACAGTGGCCCGTCCGGTGGGTCCCAGTTGTCAGGTGGAGGAATAATAATTTCCGCGTAATAAGGAGGCACTTCCTTGCTGCGGCCGTGGACCCAGCTGTCAGCCTCTCCACGTACAGTCCACATCCGATGGAAGTCGTTCCTTGACCACGTTGACCACGCCACGCCGAGAGCACCAGGGCGGTGGACGACGGCGAGGCCTAGGAAGGGGACGACGGGGAGCCGGGGAAGACGCGGCAGTGGAAGCCCGCGCGGAGAGGAGTACGAGGTTTCACTGGTTTGGCTACGGTGTGAGACTGCCGTCGCCGCAGGGCCTGGCCAGCGGTGGGAATAGTAGGGTGCGGTGAGGCCTCCGCGGCAGCACAGCCGGCCACGGGAGGAAGGAGCATGCGACACGACCGGCGCTGCTTTGGGCGGCTGGAGCAAGAAGACCAGAGGTTGAAGAAGCACTACGGCCGTTGGATGGACATCGTACGATCACTCGAGCTAGAATCGTGCATATTGACTAAGTTGACAAAGCTCTCCGTCCCCGTCAACTTAGTAGGCCCACAAGTCAGCCTGCAACTATACTGGGTCCCAGCTAACAGGGGGAGTATACATTTTTTTGTGCGTAATAAGGAGGCACTTCCTTGCGTGCGAAGATATAGCTGGTGGGTCCGAGCTGTCAGCGGCGGTAACGTTTTTTCGTGAAATACAGAGGCCCTTTCAGTGGGTCCCTGATGTCAGGTGGAGGAATCATTATTTTGCGCGTAATAAGGAGGCATTTCCTTGCGTGCGGCCGTGGACCCAGCTGTCGGCCTCTCCACGTACAGTCCAGTTCAGATGCATGTCGGTCATTGACCACGTTGACCAGGCGCGCCGAGAGCACCAGGGCGGTGGACGACGGCGAGGCCTAGGGAGGGAACAACACGGAGGCAGGGAAGACTCGGCAGTTGTTTCCCACGCGGAGGGGAGTACGACTGTACGAGGGTTTACTGGTTCGTCTGCCGTCGCCGGAGAATAACAACAGGTGTGGGTGAGTAGAGGGATGGCTAGGCCAGCGATGGGAGTACGGTGGGGCGATGGCTAGGCCGCGGGGAGTAGGGAGCAGGCAGTCCCGGCGGCGCTTGTTTGAGCGGCTGGAGTAGGAAGAGCAGAGATTGAAGAAGCACGACGGCCGTTGAATGGACATCCAACAGTCAGTGCTTGTGCGTCAACCTTTTTTTTAGGAAAGCCTCAAATCTGTGGAAAATAGCATACAACCCATCTGCCATTATTTCTAATAATTTACAGCCCATTTGCTAATTATTAAGGTTTTTTTGGAGCCCATATTCTTTTTGTTAGCATTACAGGCCATATTGTGGCCACGGTTAAAAAATTATACAAAATTTTGCATATTTCGGTGCGGTCCGAACTGTTTTTAATCCCGAAATTTCGACTCACATTCAAACTGATTTAAAAAATAAATGTATATCAATATAAAATCCAACAAATTCTCCATGCATAAAAATTAATGTAATTTAAAATCTCGAAATAAAAAAAGATATTTGAAACTAATTGTCGGTTTGATGTGTTTTAAAAATGTACAACCCATTTCTCATTACTGATGGGCCATTTTCTCGGCCAGCCGAATGAAAGCTCTCCTCGTCTTGAAAGATTTGCAGCCCAACAGGCCTGACAAAGCGACTTACTTGGCAAATCACAAAAATGCTAGGCTGTGGCCGTGGACCCAGCTGTCAGCCTCTCCACGTACAGTACTCTTCCGATGGAATGTCGTTGACCACGTTGACCACGCCGCGCCGAGAGCACCAAGGCGGTGGACGACGGCGAGGCCTAGGAAGGGGACGAAAAATTAACTAAATATGTGGGAAACTTTCTAATTCATATGGAATTTATTGGAGCCCGTTTTCCATTTTTAGAATTGCTGGCCATTTTCTGGTCAGTACCAGGGTCAAAAAATTAACTAAATATGTGGGAAATTTTGAAATTTCACAAATTTTTGCTGGGGAACGAAATATTCTTAATCCAAAAATTAGTAGCCATACTAAAACAAATTTAAAAATAAATGAGTACTATGTCATGTTAAATCCAATGAAATACGTATAAGATATCAGTGAAGAACAAAAACAAAAAAAGAAACTTATATCCCATTTGCTATAAATTTTTTGGAATATTCAACCCCTTTTGATATTACTTTTAACAGACATTGACCATACTCTTAAGCCAGGCCGGAATGCATCCCTCCTCGTCTTGAAAGATTTGCAGCCCAGTAATTCAGAGAAAAAAAATAGGCCTAGCTTGGGTATTCTTGAAAAAGAAATACTGGGCTACCTATTTTCCCAAAGAACTGATGCATGAGCATTTAGCTTTATTTATTTATTTATTTACTTATTTATGTTTAGGGGACCATGAGCATGTACCTGGGCCGGATTCATGTGAGAGCCTCCCTTCCAGTTAATTATGGGCTTCTCTATTGGGCCTTCATCAGTGGGCGGCATGTTATCAACAAGTGGAAAATGTGTTCCGTACGAAAAATAGTATGCGCTACGTACGGTACGGGGCACTAAAGGATCGAGCCGTGCAACAACTTCCAAAACATTGTGTTTGTCGTTCTAACAACACATTTATTCAACAAACAGACGAAATATACTACTGATTGTACATTGAAAACAGCAGCAGCAGCAACCAGGGCTGGGGGTGCAACAGAAGCAGTAAGCATGCCAGAAGAGTGAAGACGCAGCTCTCTCTTCCAAACCAAACATCAGCCATCATTACAAAAGGGCTACCAAAAAAGAATAAGTGTATGCATCAAACTAAATAAAAATCCTACTACACCAAGTGTACGCATCTAACTAACTGGCTCAGTTAGACGTTACTATTTATTAAGCTGTGGAGATTGGCTGACGGCTTGAACCAGATGGGTGCCTGACGGGGGAAACTCTAGCCAGCAGGTCGAAGTCTGATACTTGCGACCCTCTCTCCTACTTTGGGCTGCAGAGCGTGGCGGCACATATCAGGGTATGGTGCATGCAGAGACGCATGGTATGTTGTGTACACACAGTTTTGCCTGATGAACGAAACCGCACTGCCATCATGATCCTTGCCGTCGGTTATCTCCTGGTTAATCGGATAATTCAGTCCGACAAACAGAGAGTGTGTACCAAGGCTACTTACCAGCCTCCAATTAAAAATTCCTGAAGGCCTAGAGAAGCTGGGATCCTGCTCAAAGACCTGGCAGTGACTGTGATTGTATTCCACGAAACAACACGTCCAGTACGTGCGAACGATCATCAATCTTTCGCCGTCGTCTGATCGAGCCAGGAACCACCTACAACTGCCATGCCGCTTTTCTTTGAAAGGTTCTGGGATTAGGAAGGGTAGGGACACCAGGCGGCCTACAACATCATATAAAGTTGGAGTCAAATAAAAAAGGGCTCTTGATTTAGTCAATCTTAAGAACAGCATGTTATGCGCATGAATATTTTTTCAGCAAATGTTGACAGTAATATAAGCAAGTCATCATGATATCATAGGAAAGTAACATACTGCTGTAACAGCCGTTTGTAGCGATGACTGGAGTAGGCCAGCAATACGTCCAGCCATAGAAGGAGTCGACAGCGTAAATGAAGCCCTTGTGTTCAATGGCATCAGAGAACCATGGAGGATGTATGATCCTGCGATGGACGTGCATATTTATCCACTTACCGCAGTGACCTGTCAGATAGGCGAGACCGCGGTTGAAGAACGCAATTAGCCTGAAGTCTTTATAATTCGCAGATCTTGTGGGCACTTGGCAAATTACAACCTTGAGCAAATCAAACTTGGTATCATGTTGGCTACTGTAAGATTCCGAGTATTTTGGGCCGCGGTGCCAAAAGAGTGCAGTGTTAATTGAAGGAAGGGGGATCAATCGCCGGGTGTAGACCTCCACGAGCATCCAGCTATCGCGACCGTCGACGAGCACCATCCAAGACGTGTTCATGCCGACCCAGTACATACCGTTAATGTAGTTGAGGCTGACGGGGATCGGATCACAGTCAAGGGGGTTGATGCTCGCCACCCTACGATCGTTATGCTGCGTGACACGCCATTTCTGAAGATCAGGCGGCATCAGCAAGCAAGGAGCTAGCTTAAAAAGCTCCGGCCTAAGGGCTTTGAGTAAACGGTACAGCCCCGACGAGCACACGACGAGCGGCATGGTACTGAGATTGTCCACACGCGAAACAATGATCTTGATTACCTCTGTGGGGAGCGAATTCCAGCCACTCTTTTGGCGGACGCTGCTCGGTTCTGCCATTGTTAGCGGGGATGGAAGATTGGATGAGATTATGTGCGGACAAAGAAGGAGAAGCGAATATGTGCTGCGGGAAGTGGACAGGTGATGATGACTATAGCACGCCGCTTGACTTACGAGACACATACCAGCAGCGTAGGGTCATGTCGATGCCAGACAACTTGCTTGAGTGATCACAGTACTGGTACTCCCTACAGTGCTATGCCCTAACTTGCTTGAGTAGAGTAGTAGAGTAGGACTCTGCTCTACTACTAGCACCGGAGGAGTAGTATATTCCAATCTAAAATAGTTACAAACTTCAATGCCCGAGCGTGGAACGACTACGAACCGTGCTCAAAGACCGTGTCTACGTGGTGTTTGGACATGGGCGACAACCTCAACGCCAACGGTGCTGCTCCCGTTGCACCGTATGTGTTTCTGTCCTTCCTGTTCGAAATCGTGGTAGAATTCATGTTCCTACTCTATATCCTACTACTATGCTAGTCCACATGATTAGTTTCATCTCTGTTATAGCCGTCATGATTTATTTTGTGCTTATTCGGATTAAATCTCGTAGTAACTTGCTCATATATTCAACTGGCGCAACGTCCCCTACAGCCACTCCCGTTTCATGGACGGCCTAGTCGATGCCTCCAAGGAGCCCTTCGTCCACTGCTATGAGTGCCTGATGCCATTTTGTGGCTCGCCCGCAGACATGGTGCATCACCTCACGGATGCGTGCAGTGGTCACTGCTGGCCCTTGGCGGAGAACATCAAGTACGAGACGTGCTACCCGTTCACCGTGCCGAAGTCGCTGGAGCATCACCGCCGCCTGCTAGTCTCGGAGGAGGACGGCAGCATCTTCCTCTTGATCGTGGGCACCGGCGAGGCCCGCGCAGGCCGCCGCCCCGTCTCTGTAATGTGCGTCAGGGGCGACGCCGCTGACGCTGACGCTGACACGAGGCCGATGTACGGGTGCGTGGTCAGTGTTACTACCCCTCCGGGTCGCGTGGGCGGCGACACCGGCCTCATCGAACGGACTTGGACTCTGTGGAGCTGGGACTATCCCGCCAATGTGGACTTGGAAAACCCATGGCCTCCTTTACCAGCTGACGCGGTGCACGGGGACTCCAAGGAGGTTCACCTGGAAGTACGCATTATCAAGTTAAATGTTGATCATTAGTCTTCGCTCAATGTAATCCGCTGTCTAAGCATGTGGAGACTTCCATGCAGGATCTTGCTCTATTGGAGTATCGCGCATGAATAAAAGTGTATCCGTTTATGGTTTAGTCTAGAATCTTACATGTATGAATTTTTACTACAGTACTGGTGAAAGACTTACGATGAACCATTTCTTACATCTCCTCTGCCCGCTTGCAGGTCATCCTGATTTAATCCCTCCGTCTAGGTGTATAAGGGCATGGTTAATATTACTTAATAGTATAGCCAACTGTTGACTATAAGAAAGTGCCATGTCATTTGTAGCCAACATGTATAACAATCGATACTCAAAAACTAATTCTTAAAGATCATTTCTTGCAAAGCACAATAAGTATTATTTCTTCACAAGTTCTGGATGCAGGTTGAACAGTTGAACGCTTTTGTTTGCAAAAGATACCTTTTTATCTATTTCACCCAGATGTTTGTGAGCTCTAGAGATGAAATTATATCCGAAGAAACCTATCGATACCCTTTACACATGAGATGACCCCCACATCCTTTGTCAAAATAAACAACTCCCCGATCAATGCATTTTCACTCTTCGGTGCAACGCACGGGCACCTTACTACTATAGATTAGTACGACCAAAAATTGAACTAACATTATATATAGTACGATAAATGCTGATGCATGTCACCTAAAATTATATCATTCAAAACTATGTTCAAATACGAATCCAACGATATAGTTTTTGTTGACATGCACTAACATTTTGTCAGTTAAATCTTCAGTCAAATTCAATGGGGGACTAATAAACCACGACCGATGTAGTACAAGTGTAGAGGGCGGCGCTGCACGGGAGTCTCACCTCTCACCCCGCTCGTGGCGCGGCAGTAAAGCCGTCATATCACAAAACCCAACCACTCCCAGTAATAAGTGGCCTGGTAAAATAAACGGACAAGCAACCATCACATCCCTCCGTCTTTTTTGCATTTCATCTCTCTGCATTTGCTTTCTCCGGTTCATCTCGCACACTCGATCCCTAGCTACTACTCCTAAGGCCAGTTATTTTGGCGGCTTCCCCGGCTTTTCCCACAAGACTAGTCACAGTGGAGAGTAACAATAAGGCGCCTCACTCATTTATTTGGGCTTCTAAACTACTACTCCATCCTGGTTTATTCCTCACCATTGTAATTTGTGGTAAATTTTGACCAAAGATTTAACTGGTTTATTCCTCACCATTGTAATCCCTCCGTCTAGGTGTGTAAGTCATCTTACGAAACCCAAATAATACCAAAACACTTAGGCGCGGTGCATTAACTTCTACCTCGTTTCTTGTTTCTTAACATATCAACCAATAAGAGATAAAGAGTGTGCATGCTTTTAATGACTTGAGATATCAAACACGACATGCAGTGGTTAGTTCATTGCATGCAATACTATTAATTAGCAAATGAACATTAACGTTTCTCGTTTTCTCCTCCTCCTTGGTCACGGTGCACAGCCTAAGATGACTTACTCACCTACACGGATGGAGTAGTGTATGTGACATGCTCTAACATTTCATTAGTTAAATTTATGACCAAAATTTGACACAGATTACAATGGGGACCAATAAACCAGGACGGAGGTAGTAGTTAGAGCATGGTTAATAGTATAGCCAGCTGCTGGCTATAAGCCAGTGCCATGTCATCTACAGCCCATCTTATAGCCAACATGTACAATAATAGATCAAAAGAGTGTACTACTTTTTTATTACGTGGCCCACTTCTCATTCTCACAAAGTGCCTAGGAGCACGTGCTAGAGCTGGCTCTTCACGAAGAGCCCGCTTACCTTCTCTCTCCTCTTCTCTTTCCTCCAACTAAGCAGAAATATACTAGTTTATTTCTTATAGCCCGCTGACTCAGCTCTATTGTACTTGCTCTTATGGGATTACTAATCTAGAAGCCTAAAAGAACTGGCCCCTGGTACTCCTACTAGTAGTAGTACTCAAGTTGGAATTCCAATTGCACGGCACAACTTGTTAGGCAAATAATTCGATACAGGGTGTAGGAAGCGGTTTGGGAATTTGCTTGCCTTTCCAACCAGTGAGATATTCTGTACAAAGTACGACAAAGAAATAACCACAGAGAAGGAAGCTAAAAGTAAACAATCAAACGAGCATTTTTGCATTTGTTTTGCATTGAATCGTTTCACAAGCTTGACTAGTGCTGTTTTTCTACTTTTACAAAAACCGCATCGTAATGTTAAAATGTGCATTTGCACGTACATAAGTAATAGTAGTACTCCCTCCGTCTAGGTGTATAAGTCTTCCCTCCTTCTTGGTCACGGTGCACAACCAAAGATGACTTATTGACCTGGACGGAGGGAGTAGCACAGTCTGCAAGCATATATCGAGAGAGACGTGTAGTGCGGTAGTATATAGTAAAGTTTGTGCTATATGCACGTACTTGCAAAATGCGTACGAATACACAAGGTTTCCAAACTTTCCCTTTTACATACTTAATTAAGGACGCTAAAAATTCCTGAACGTTCGGGATTTATCATTTGCGTCCCAAAACTAATGAGATCGCCTTACGGAACAAAAATTATACTCCTCCTAAAAGCCACGACGCTCGCAGGAGCGTTTGCGGCGCGCCACGAGTGCCCTGGTGCGCGGTCGTTTCCCAGCGCGCCGACACAACGTCTCTTCCTCGGCCTCGCAACTCGCGAGGTGCTGATTGGCGGCTTGCCGGCGGGTGAGCGCGATCTCACCGGTGTGGTGATCCGACGCCAACAGGTACTCCTCCTCACTGGAAGCGTGCACCCGGTCCATGTACCGCCAAGCGTAGATGAGGCGCTTGGGCCCGACTACACTCAGGGCGTCGGCACGGGCCTCCTCTGCCACCATCACGGCCCTCGCACGAGCCTTCTGCCAAAGAGCCAATTGACTGACTCTCTCGGACGCGACATAGGCCTCCAGGCAGCTTGTTCTGCGGTGCGCTTCTCTTCCTCGGCCTTCTTCTCGGCCTCTATTTTGGCGCGCTCTGCTGGAGGCAAAGCCTCCCACAAGGCGACATCCATTTCTTTCAAAAGCTCCTCATGGCTGGGGGGCTCGGCGGGTGGCGCGGTGTTCTCCTCGTAGCGGGGAGCCGACGCGTCCTCCGGCGCGCGTGCTGGCGAGATGGGGAACACCGACGCGTCCTCCTCGACTAGTGGCGGCGAGGAATGGAACGGCGACGCGTCGCATCGCGGAGAGGAGCGGAACACCGACGCGTCCTCCTCGACTATTGGCGGCGAGGAACGGAATGGCGACGCGTCGCGTAGCGGCGAGGAGCGGAACACCGACGTATCCTCCTCGACTAGTGGCGGCGAGGAACGGAACGGCGACGCGTGTTCGTCCGCGCGGTGCAGCGAGGGGCTCCTAGGGCTTGGGAGGGGCGATGCCATGGTGGTCGACATGAGAGGGAGGGGGAGGAGATAGCGATGAACGTGAACGTGAGGGGGAGGAGATAGTGATGTCGTGGGAGGTGCAGTATTTATAGCGAGCAATGGCACACCTACATAAGATATGGACTGAGCTGCACTGACTTAACTGCAGGTCCAGTTGCGTCACTGACATGTGGGCCAGACCCCTGTTGGGCCCATATGTCAGTGACCCAATGCACCTGCAGTTAAGTAACATCTACGTGGGCATATTTGTTGGAGTAAATTACGGGGGAGCGAAGGGGTGGAAATATTACTGGTCACAACGGTTTGGACGAGCGTGGGGGGAGGAGAGTCATGCATGCAGATTTTTTCACACGGGGTGGAGTGGTGGGACCGCCGGAGGGAGAAGGAGAGTTTGGCAGGCATATTGTTTCCACACATGGAGAGGAAAAGATTTGGAGACGAACGGGTTTCCTGCAGGTATGGGGAATGGTGCATAATAAGTCATCTTGCATGCCGGGCTAGGTATAGTCTCAAGTCATTAAAAACATACACGCCCCACACATGTTCATATTTCAAGGTGCACTAAATTATTGCATGCGATGATTAAGGCTGGCCATAATGGTGGTATCTTAGCTGGTATCATGCACACGGGAATAGCAAACATGCTGATGTGGCAAAGAATTAAAGAAGAGAGGGGGGTTAGAGTAACTAGTGTTCATGCATGGATTGGTAAACACATTTTTTTGTGAAGAACGACAACACTAGTTGAGTACTTTTGCAGACTTCAAAAACTATTCCACCGCCTCTACTATCTTGCTAAGAGTAGGTGAAATTTTTGAATCGAGCCCTTTAAACTAGATGGGAGGTAGTGTTACTCTAAGGCTGGTCATAGTGGGGAGTAACTTAGACTAGTAACATGCATATGTTACTAGTCTATGTTACTACCTCTATAGTGCATAGTATCATAGATTAGTATCATAGGTGGTCTCATTTATTGCCATGCATGACACATAGTAGCATCACACTTATTATGTTACGGTATCTACCTATGTTACTATAATCATCTCTCTCTTATACTCATTATAATCAGTATTGTAGATATTGATATTTTTAGTATAAATTTGGTCGTGGGATTTCATTAATGCCTGTCAAAGAGTGGAGGAAGCGGAGCTTAGGGCTTGCATTGCTGGTCTCTACATAGGTATTTCTCTTCATAATCCTGTAATTTTAGAGACTGATTGCGCTTTTGTGGTAGCGTCTATTGTATCGGGGGACTATGACAGGTCTGCTATGCGTGACCTAAAGATGAAAGCGTTGAACATCTCGAAGTTGATCAACAATCTTCAATTGTCAAAGATTAGCCATTCGGCCAATAAGGTGGCACACTTAATCACTAAGTATAGCTTTGACAATAGATTAGATGGTATTCTTGTAAATAACGTACCGCCCTGTGTGGTGAATATTGTATCGAATGAGTGTACTGGTGTGGCTGGTTAATTAATATAAGGTGGTGTTCAAAAAAAGTATAAATTTGGTCAAATACTTTGCAAACGGTTGACGGGAGTAAAAAGGACCAGAGGGAGTATCATGCATGCGGAGTAGGCAAAAAAACTGCTTGTCTAAAAAAAAGGCAAAAAAATTGCTCATTTATAGCCGGTCGAAGTCTCAAAGGGCGCGACCTCGCGAGGGAGGCGAAGGTCATGGGAGGCGCGACGTTTGACGGAATTAAGTGAAGTTACATCCACGCGCCGGCATGGCGTGCGAACAGGCAGAAGCTATACCGTCAGGCCTACGGTATGGGTCTAGTAGACATGACATCTAGTGGGTCCCGCATAGTTCTCGAGAACTCTTTGGGGGCTTGCAGCCGTTTATCCACCGGGCAAGCCAGCAACCCCACGTCGTTCGCACGCCCTACTCGTCCCCGTCTTCTACCTTACAACAGTTCGCTCCCAGTCGTCTCGTCCTTTCACATTAGTTTGCTCCCATTTTTTTTGCGGGGTACAACAGTTCAACTTCTCCTAACCCTCCTCCAAAATCCATGGCCTCCCAAATCTCCATGGTCGCCGTTGAGTACCAGGTTAGAGCCATCACCGGCGATAAGTTCATCGTCATCTACACACGTGGATCCGAGACGGTGAAATCATGGCTTGCTCGCTTCCTATGCATGTGCAACAGTTCAACGGATGAGTGGGTCGCTGGGCTAGATGTTGAGTACACCACAGTCCTGGGACGAGAGAAGGATCTAAAGGACGAAGAGAGGAAGAAGCCCGCCGTGATCCAGGTTTGCGTACATAACGTTTGCTTGGTCTACCACATATGCCATGCCGACGTTGAGTGCCAGGATTTTAAGAACTTCCTCAAGGACAAAAGAGTGAAATTCGTTACCGTGGGCTTTAAGAACGACAGGGATGTCCTGCATCGGATAGGTCTCGTTGTAGGCCAGCTCTTCGATCACCAGAAGGCAAGCCTGCTGTCCTCCTCTCAACCTTCAATGCTGACCCTGGCAGCAGCCATGATTGATCCTTCGTACGCTAAACTGAAGAAACCTCATCAGGAGTTTCATCATGCATGGGAGTCGAAGACATTAGATGAAGATCACATCCTGTACGTAGCAATGGATGCCTACCTTTGTTTAAAAATATCTACAAGGGTTGGATAAAGAAGCAGAGCCCAGTGTCCGGTTCAAGCAAAGAAGCGTCGGCGAAGAGGAAGAAGAAGAGGGACGAGGACGAAGTCGAGGACGTGGACTCGGACTCCGAGTAGGTGGCAGTGCCGTCGCTCATGCTGGTTCTACTGCACTGTCAAGCGGACTAGTTGCTTAGTTTATTTTCAAGGGTGTGTTGTGCTGAGGCCCCAGCAGAACTATGTTTATGTTCTTTCTCGTTATTTGAACTCTTTACTATGTAAAGTAGTACTAGTACTATGTCTTACTACTGTTCTTCTTGCAGTTGGTACTACTGCTCATATCTTCGTGTTCCTACTATACTTAATACGTTCGTACTAGTAGTATAATTTGGGTCAGTCTATTTGTGAAAGAGGTTCGACGGAGCGAAGGAAGAAGATGGCAGAAGAGGTGGAAGAAGCCCTTCTAGCCATCCATGTTGCATCAAACGGCTCACATGAGTCGACTGACCCAAATTGCTCCTTCAGATTGCAGGATCCACGTGGCATTCAAGGTCTCGAAGGTAGATTCCGCGTCCGCACCCGGTTTGCGGGCTCGACGCGCGCGCGACCGGCTTCCGCCGCGACAGCCACCATGCGCGCCTCCTCCGCGCGGGCGGAGACGACAATGACATGCTAGTTCCTCCTCGTCGACGTGCTGGAGCACGCGCTCGTCCTCCTCTTCGTACGCTGCGTGCATAGACGCGGCTCCACCAGCTGCTCTCGTGCTTGGCAGCGCGGCGGCATCACGAGGAGGGACTGCAGACGACGTGAGCGGGCGAGCCTTCGGCTTCATGGCACAGGGATGGCGGCGACACGGCGGTGATGGGCGAGAAATTGTTGGCCGGAGCAGGCGGGCGCCGGCATGCGCAACGGCGGCGGCGGCAAATTGATGAGTGCGCGTGTGGGAGCTTACTTTAGTTTTATATATAAGGTTGGTCAAACTTAAAAGAAAACAGTACTAGTACATGCAAACATTAGACTTAGGCAGCGCTTTTATTAGTTAGTATCACAGCCACGATACAGAATCCTGTGTAAGCGCGTGAACCGCGGCTGCGCGGTCGATCGAACGGTGCGTCACCGTGTCGCGCTCGAAGGACATCCACCGAACCTTTTTGTGTGTGAAAACAATCCTCGAATATTACTCAACTTTTTTTTCCTGTGAAAGTTCTTGACGCTGCAATATTTCCATATATTTGAATTTAGCTCCAGTTCGTGTTTATTTGGATTTGGACGTTTTACGTGCGCCCTAGTTTTTTTTAATACTGATTTTGTGTGTGTGACTGAGAGAGAACGTGTGTATGTGTCCCATATGTGTGTTGTGGCGGAAGGGCAATGTGGAGACGGTGTGCGTGTGATACAGATATAGAGAGGTGTGAATGTGCAAATGATCATGCATGAGTGAGACATAGACAGATGCCGATACGTTGTGTATACATGAGAAAACGGTCTTCTAGTTTACTTTGTGTGTGTGTGTATGTGAGTTTGAGCATGTCGTGAAGTACTATAGACCTTGTATACATCTTGGGATTCGACAATGATTGTAACTATTGAATTGTATAGACCATTACATTCGAAGTCAATAGCCTAATATATTTATTTTACAATTTAAACAAATGATTAGTTCACTACAAACTAAGAAAACAAATGTGTACTCCCTCCGTTTTTATTTAAGTCCGCGTATTAGCATTGTCAAAGTCAAGTTTTGTAAACTCTTAGAAAGCTTATAACAAAAAATATTAACATATACAATAAAAAATAAATACCATTAGATTCATATTGAATGTACTTTCACATCATACATATTTGTTATGGTAAATGTTTATATTTTTCTATAAACTTGGTCAAACTTTAGGAAGTTTGACTTCGGTCAAACCTAATATGCAGAGTTTACTATTACTACTTGCTAGTTGCTTAGCCAAATCACTCAACACGCCACACGGGGAGTCCAGTGTCACAAAATTTTGAGGTCGGCGGGAAAATCTCCCGCGACCCTGATTCGAGTAGTGGGAAGTTACCATCATAGCCTTCGGAACAGGCCTACGGATGACGCTTGGTAGGGGGCTGTTTTCGTAACTTCAGGTTCACCCTACCGAGCCAACCCCACCCCGGCACCCAGAGTAGTACACCTGAATACTCCCCATTTTCTATCCCCACCGCAAAATAGACTTCTCCACGGCACCGCAGCCTTCGTGCTCCTCCCCTTTACATCGGCGCACTCGTCCACCGCAGCGCATCTGCCTCATCGACGACCTCGTATGCCGCACTGGAGCCGGTCCACCGTCGTCGTCGTACACGGAGCCTCTTCCCCGGCATCGTCTTCCACGGTCTCGGATCTGCTTCCCGGAAGCCGACGCCAAGCACAGAAGTACCACCGTCGTGGACAATGAACTGACTCCCGTTGCCGACCATGACTCACAGAGGCCGCCGCGACCATCGTTCTCCTCCTCGATTGGTAATGTGTGTATTGAATCACTTAGCAGTACATGTGCAGTTCCAATTTTGTTCAGACCTACCCTTCAAATTTCCTGGGTGCTATTGTTCTTGTAAAAGTAATTGGTTATAGCCTCCATTGTCCAATAGAATATCAGCTTGTAATTGTGCGTCGCTCCTGTATCGCGCTGTGCTTGGGTAGGTTTTTCATCTGCAACCAGTAGTGTGGCAAATGATGGAAAGGTTTTTAGAACTAGCAAGATGCCCATGCGTTGCACGCATCAAGATGCATTTGTATGAGTAGTTTATCTTGTGGGAGAAAAGCATGAACGAGGGAAGGCCTTATTTGCAAATCTGGAGAGGGGTATGGGTATCTTTTTGCAAAATTCCCATTTGTTTCCTTCCTATCTGTCAGATATAAATAGGACGACCTATATTGCAAGAAAAAAAGTATAGAGAAAAAAGTAGACAGTAAAGGAAGTAGAGATAAATATTAAATATTAAATATAAAATAAATATAACGGTAGAGAACAGAGTAGAGATAGCAGAGACGTCGGGAAAGGACCGCGCGCATGCGGGAAAAAGCGGCCGGGCGTGCGCTAGTTTTGGCGCGCGGCGTGCGGCGTGCTTTATAAAATCCAACGCCCTCCCACCGCTCTGTGCCTTGCCACCGCTCTCTCCCCACTCTGTGCCTCGCCACTGCTCTCTCCCCGCTCTTTTTCGCCTTGCCGCCTCCGCGCCACCATGCCGCCGGGAAACTTGGGGATACCGCGGCGTCCGCGCGCGCCCCTCCGGCGGCTTCTCCACCGAGATCCAGTTCCGCGGGATGCGCCTCGGCCTCAGCAATTTCGACACCGCCAACGAGGCCGCCCGCGCGTACGATGCGGCGGTGTGGCGCCTTCGGTGGCCTAATAGAACATTGAACTTCCCCAACGTGCCGACGCGGGAGCGGGGACAGGAGCTCGCGCCTCTGCCGCGACTTAGCACCGACGAGGATCGTCGCGACAACCGGAGGCGGGAGCACCGTCTCGGCATCGCCGAGATGGACAAGGAAGCCATGGCACTGTGGCGCCAACACTTCCTGCAGGACATCATCAAAGAGCGCGAGTTCTACGCGCAAAGGAGGGCGGAGAGGGATAAGAGGAGGGCGGAGCGAGCCGCCTATGGCGAGGACAAGCGTAGGCGAAAAGCGGACGCTCAATTCAACATGAGGCTAGGAGCAGCGTCGCCCTGGGAATCCGACGATGATCGGTATCTTCACGCCTACAGTTAGACGTCGGAGGAGGACATCACCAAGGAGGAGTCGGACAACGAGGAGTAGTTGAATTATCTTTTTTTTATCTATCTATGCTGAGAACTATCTTCTACTCTCTAGTATCTACTTCTCGATCTCAGCACTGTAAACGCTTTTTTAAAGCGCTGTGCGTTGCGATTTTGTTGGAGATGCTCTAAGATGGCAGACGAGTGCTTTAATGTTGCCCACAAGATGCGCGAGTATTACTAGTAGTATATTTTTCTTGCCATGTTGAGATTTTAAAACCACGAGTGTGAACATGTAGAGGAGCAATGAAGACCAAACACGGGATATTCGGGACATCTTCAATGAGCGTGGCAAGTTAAAGAGGAGCTGCACCGAACCTGTAAAACGAGCTTTGGTAAGTAACACCCTTTCAATTACTTTCGTGTAGCCTCATGTTCTTCAATGTGTATATGTTGTAGTTTCTGTTTCTCTTAAGCGTGGTGTTCTTCGATGTGTAATAAGAAGAGTCTTAATCGTCCTAAGGCTTTCATTTTTAGCCATATGTAGGAAGTGGGTGTTCTCACCTTGTAGTATGTTTTTATTTTATTTTCCTTTTGAATTCACTTCTCCGAGTTCTGTTTATCTGGCTTGTACTAAATGGATCTAGGTTGCTCTGAGTATTGATCTAAAAAAGAGGTAACTTCATATCAGGATGCAGTTCCTGCGAGGAGGGAAGTATGGTCAACCTCGAGATCATGTTTCCAAAATGAGGCTGGATTACACACAAGGTGCCAGTTCCCTAATGATGCTGGATTAGACACAAGGTGCAAATTCCCAGATGATGGTGGATTACACACAAGCCAAGTGGAGTTGTCAGCTGTTCGTGTCCTCGTGGCATTAGTAAAGGCTGAAAGAAAGCATGCAGCAGCCCTTGAGAATGTAGCTGAGTTCTTGAAGAAGCGAAAAGAGCAATCAGATGCTCTCTTCACCCAAGCCAAAGAAGAGATGGAAGAAGCCAGAAATAAGCTAGCAGAGGCAGAGCAGGCTAGGCGTCTCCTGCTATCTAAAACTGTTGTCAATACAAAACTTCCTTCATAATAGCTAGGTTCAAATGTTTATCCAGTCAGCATGCCTGTTGTGATGTCCGTGCATCTACTGATGTGGCACAAAATGATTTTTTTCGGGTCATGTAATAACAGCAATTACTTTCCAAACAATAGCAGACGAAGCATTGGACATGGTATAGTTCACGCGCAAGCCCGACATTTCAAGTTCAACTTCCACATCAAACTCATGTTCACAGATATCTGCACATTCATACATAATGTCCACAACCATGATTCACTTCAAAGCCAAAAAATGTGAGGAGAGTTATAAATAAAGAAAAATCCTCTACTAGTTCCTGCTACCAGTGCGAGCACAACAAGTCAAGACCATGCGTAAATTAATTATATTTTAGTCATTTTTTGTGTTCTAAATGCCCGCCGGCTCGCGGAAGGACATGTTGCCGGCACACGCGCGGATTCAATGAAGGCAGGCGGGGCAGTCTTAAGCTGGTTGCATGCGGCGAGGAGACGTGCTCAGCTGGGCCAACAGCGAGTGCGACCCTCTTGGCCGGCGTGCCGGTTCAATGCCTGCGCTATGAGAGGTCGCGTCCGTGTCAGAGCAATCACTCCCTCCAGTCCTTTTTTGTTTGGGTATAACAAAATCTTGTTTTCCATTCACATTTTACAAGTAAAATTCGTGGACAAACTTTGACCCAAAGTACGATGGGGACTACTAAACCAGAATGGAGGTAGTAGTTTTTTTAATCAAAGAAGGGTTTCCCCTTCTGATTTTTATTACTGAAAACCAGCATCTAAATCTAAACCATAGTATTTGCCCTAGAACTACCAGGTTCAACATCTCGCAACATAAACCCATACAACCTCCATCGCAAAAAAAAACCATACAACCATACGGCAAGGAGGTACGTAGTACTATGAATTCCATTTTCGCTCCATACCAATCGTTCTAAAAACTACTTACTACTTATAACGCGCCATTGAAAATCGGAACTCTTAACCCCGCTAAAAAACGATATTTTAAACGTGGCTACTCGATCTGTGGCAACTGGCGAGCCACCGCGCTCCAAGTCGTTCACCTGTGGCCCCGACCATCAACTCCTACGGATCAAATTATCACGCGAGCTGACTATTCCTACAAAGGTGCTCCACCACGTACCCGGTACCCGCGAATGCAGCAATCGTGCACCTAGGGTTTTAGGGTTTATTTGTTAACGTCACCTTTACGTAACACTCATGTGTGCGAGACAGCGAGAGGCCGACTGCGCGCGTGCGCCTCTTCTCTTCGTATATGTACTCCACCGTTTGTCTGGTGTCCAAAAAATTATAATAACTACTAGCAATGTGCCAATGCGTTGCCACACGATCAAAGTAGATTAATACATATTCACCGACTTGATAGAAAAAAAAGTCTAGTTTTGAAATACGTATATCACTAAAAATATGTTATGTTTCACTCAAAATATATTCCTTTGGCGGTTTTGATGAGATAAGGGAGGAATGTTGTTGGTTTCAAGATTCGAGAAGTGGTATATGTCTAATTTCTACTCTTACTAGCAAGATGCCCGTGCGTTGCACGGAACATCAAGATCTCGTGGGAGAAAAGGATGAACGAGGGAAGGCCTTATCTGCAAATGTGGTGAAGAGTGCGGGTAAATTGCCATATTTTCCTTCCTATGTGTCAGATATAAATCGAACGACCTACATTGCAGGATGGCAGGCCCACCATCATCACCAACTCTATTTTTTATCCCTACTCTTATAAAAAGCATTGTCGGTGATGATCATGTGCCTGCCATCCTGCAATATAGGCTGTCCGATCTATATCTGACGGATAGGAAGGAAACTATGGCAATTTTGCAAAAAGATACCCACACCCCTCTCCACATTTGCAAATAAGGACTTCCCTCATTCATCCTTTTCCCCCACAAGATAAACTACTCATACAAATGCATCTTGATGTTCCGTGCAACGCATGGGCATCTTGCTAGTTGTTGCAAAAAGCCCATGTGTGTGTGAGAGAGAGGGAGAGTGGAGGAGGACGGAGTGCATGTGTGACAAAGACACAAGGAGTGTGTGTGCGATAGGTATCAGCTTAAAATGAGGTGATAGTGTGTGTGTGCACGATCGAGAGGGCGTGTCTCAAGAAGGGAAGAAAAATCTACATAGATACAAGGAGCGGGAGAGAGACATGTATGCGATGGTGGAAGCACGAGTGTGCGGGTGTATAAACCTATCTAGAGGCTCGCTAGTCGATAAATGTTTGTGAGAGAAATACGAGTCGGGGTGCAAAAGCGAGAGTTTTGTGTGTGTGTGAGAGAGAGACGGTAGTCGGGAAGGGGAGTGGAAGCAGGAGTTGTGTGTGTGTGTGTCTGTGAGAGAGAGAGGAGACGGTAGTTGGGGTTGTCTGATCGGTAAACAAATGAATAATGTCAGTCTGGGATGGAGACGAAAAGGAGACCGCAACAAATGTTGTGTCTACAGGAGAGAGAGAGAGAGTAATTTTAGTGGTATGAGTCATATGTAGAGACATATAGGGTGTGTGAGAGAATCCCATAGAGAGAAAGACAAAGTGAAAGACGAGTGGAGACTGTGTGTGTGGCGGTGAAAAAGAAAGCTTAGGTACCGAGTGATACCAGAGAACAGTAGAGACGTGAGAGATAATGAAAACCGTGTAATGTATAATGATAGGGAGAGTGTGACACTTCTCAAGGGAGACGTCGAGAGACCATGTTTGCGAGGATAGGAGAAACATGAAGTGAGCGTGCGGGTGAGCTGGAGAAAAGAGAGTGATAGCTACCTGAAGGAGCATGCATGCGAGAGACACTACTACAAAAACAGCTATAGCCAATATGGACACTAATGGCGCACTGTACATGTGGTGCGCCATTACTAAACACTAATGGCGCACCATGTGTTGGTGCGCCATTAGTGTGCAAATACTAATGGCGCACCACATCCACGGTGCGCCATTAGTAAAAAAAATCTTTTAATTTTTGCAAAACTACTAATGGCGCACCGTGGGATGGTGCGCCATTACTATTTCAACTAGTAATGACGCACCACTCCCACGGTGCGCC